>NW_006773141.1:118499-230904 GCF_000442215.2 Lipotes vexillifer | reverse complement strand
GGCTCCAGATGCGCAGGCTCAGCGGCCATGGCTCACGGGCCCAGCCGCTCCGCGGCATGTGGGATCTTCCCGGGCCGGGGCACGAACCTGCATCCCCTGCATCAGCAGGCGGACTCCCAACAACTGTGCCACCAGGGAAGCCCCGATGTATCTTTTTGAGTTAGAGTTTTGTCCCGATATGTACCCAGGAATGGGATTGCTGGGTCAAATGGTAGCTCTATTTTTAGTTTTTTGAGGAGCCTCCATACTGTTCTCCATAGTGGCTGTACCAGTTTACGTTCCCACCAACAGTGTAGGAGGGTTCCCTTTTCTCCACATCCTCTTCAGCAGTTATTATTTGTAGACTTTTTGATGATGGCCATTCTGACCAGTGTGAGGTGATACCTCATTGTAGTTTTGATTCTTTTAGGCAGTTCAGGGGTAAGGTCAAAGTTTCTTCCTGAGACTTTTGGGCCTTGATTGTTTTCAGTTGGCAGTAATCCACATGCCTAAGAGGTATTTTGGGGTGGCAGGTTTTGCTCCCCTACTCCACTGTCTTCTCCACCCTTATGTGTGTTTTCGACATTGTAGATCTGTGATGTTGAAGACATGAATGAGTAAATGAGTATACCTGTTTTATAAATTGTCAAAGACTGATAATTGTCCGTAAGGATAGCAGTAACTTGTTTCATTGGCCTACTAACTTTAGTTTTAAACTGTGAAAGCCCTGGGTATGGTTACAGTTTTTGAAATTTGTGACAGATCTGCATCTTTAGCTCGGTCTATATAATCAAATAAGAATCTTCATTTTCTGAGACATAACAGAGAAGCACAGGTCTTCTTTCAGTGTACTGGAGGTAGATTAACACTGAACCAAATCATTGCCCTTTGAATTTTGTTTTGAAATCACATAATGTAGCTCTTTATTAAAATTAGATAATTACTTAAAAATCATGTACTCCTCAATCTCAATAGAAACTTATTTAGCTTAACAGTTGACAGTATAGTATTTTTCTTTCTTTTTTTTTAAAGAAATTTATTTATTTATTTATTTGGCTGCACCAGGTCTTAGTTGCGGCATGCGGACTTCTAAGTTGGGGCATGCATGCAGGATCTAGTTCCCCGACCAGGGATCGAACCCAGGGCCCCTGCCTTGGGAGCGCAGACTCTTACCCACTGGACCACCAGGGAAGTCCTGACAGTATACTACTTTTCTAACCATATATTTTCTTTTTTTACCATTGATTATATTTGCTTCATTATTTTGGGGCTCAGTAAGATAAAATAAATGCCTCCTTTTGGCCAAGGTGCTTCTTTTGTGTTGTGGAAAAATCTCTCTCTTCATGTCTCTCTCAAACACATACACACACACACGCACACACGCACACACACAAACACAATCTCCCTCCCCCCTCACATTCATTCAAAGAAACAATATAAATTAAATGTCTGCTATCTGTCAGTTATGGAGATAAACACTGCAGATATAGTGATGAAAACAACAATCTTGGTTCCTTTTTTTTATTATTGATTTTGTGCCAACAAAATATTTTGAGGGAGGACTATTTTGTATGTGAATTGTTTTCATTACCTAGGTTAAAATAACTGCACTGGCCATTTATCCTAGATTTGTTTTAACTGTCCTGATTTTCAAATAGTCTGAATTACCTACCTACATTTCAAGCTATGCGTCCTAATTTTGGCTTGGGAAAATATGGTCCTCTTGGAGATATAATTATTTTGGGAAAAATAACCACTTCAGAATTTTACTTTTTTTCTTGGGTCAAAGTAAATTTATGTTTTGATAGCTTGAAAAAAAGACAAATTCAAAACTGGGTTCTTTTAAAGTTGGAGAAATACATAAGTTTATGTGGCATGCATGATTCATTAAGAATTTGATTTCTACACCAAAATTTACTCTGAATTTGAAAAATATCCAGCTCTATTTTTACATCATGTATGCACATTTTATATACTTAAATTCCCAGGTCAGTGTGCCTGCAATATGGGTTTAAAACAAGTAAGAAATAAGTATTTCCTCATTTTAATTTTAATGCACAATACATATATTTTAAAAACAGCCTGGTTGGTATATGTAGGGAAATTCATAAGTAATGATTGAAAATGATGGGAAGATGGACATTTTTTGTGTGCGGTAGGTATACATGGGGTATGGCTGGAATTACTAGTCACCTAACTGTCATATATGCCACCATTTGGTAAAGATAATTCTTGACCTACAGTATAGTAACGACGAGCAGTTGGTTTCTTGGTGTTTCTTTATACTTTTGGGCTTTAAATGCTGAAAATAGGTCAGCCCATTTTTCCTTTCTGTAGCCTACACCGACTGTTGCAGCTTATCTTTCCAGGTTCCATAATGATGTTCAAAGGTACATTTGAGGGCATCCTCAGAGCATCTTTTCTAATCCTCACTGCTTCTCTAGCATGTCATGTAATCGTTGCTTGAGCATGTCAGCCATTCTGTGTGTGTTTGCCAATCCCCACTGGGTTGGTGTAAATAGGCGTTGCAGTTAGGCTGAGAGACAAGCTGCATGACAAGACCTATTTGCTGCTTATATTGTCTCACTGTTTTAACTGAAGCCAATGCATATATTTGAGAGTCTGCCAAATATCCAGCATTTTGCTAAGTACTGTGGAGAACATGGGAGAGGAATGGGGAAGGTAGCATCAGATATGAGGATAGTAAGTAGAATTATAAAGAAGGAGACCTGTTGTTGAGGACACAGCCATATTAAAAAATAATTAGAAACCATGTAAGGACAGCTGTACAGACAGTGATGCTTAGCTTGTGCTGGTTAAACTCTTCATGATGCAGGATGTCTATCTGGGACTCTGCAAGTCCCAAAACCTTTGTAGAAATTTAATCGGTTGAGGCACATTATGGCAGCTGCCTTCCATTCATCAGTTGCATGAGTGCTGCTGACTTCGTGTAAGGTCCTACTACTTTTTGAATCATTAATCATCATTGTTAAAGTACTTTGGTAGAAGGGATCAATTACAACTCATCTCCATGATTATTAATGGAAATTTTTGATTGTTGAAATACCCTGAATGATAACAGACCTACCACACTTAATTTTTTTTCCCACCATGCTTCATTTTTAATCCACCACATTTTCATTTCATTGCTCTATCCTCTAAATTTACCTGCTAAAATGATTTTAAATCATCCTTAAGTTCTTAAAAACAATCTAAAAATCAGGATTCGACATTAGGAAGAATTCTCATCTGCGTTTATCTCTGTACACTTCCCTGATTTTTTAGAGGATGTCAGCTTCGTCACAAATTAAACACGCAGGAAAAGAGAAGGTTTAAAAGTTCACGTGGATGTGCTGCATTGTGCAAGATCCTTTTGTCTTCTGTGTGCATATCAAGAACGCCAACTCTTGGATTTTGACTTTTCTTGAGGGCTAGTATTGTTTTTAGAGGATTTTAGTAGCATTCTCTAGGTCTGAGGACTCAGATCCTGACCTGGTTCCTTTTCTCTTATACATGGTGACAGACTCATATTCTTGTACCAGTTATATAACTCAGCTTTTCACCATTTTCATGTGCAGAAGTTAAGTGATTTCTCAGAAGTCACACGGCTAATAAATGGTGTATTTATTTCTTACAAAGGAAAACTGTGCCCTACAAGCCCTACAAAGAGTTATAAAATCTTATACATCAGAAATAGAGGGGAATGTATTTGTAAGTCAACTAATTTTATACCATTTGATAATGAGAAAGGTATATTAAGAAATTTTCTTCTTTACATCCTTTTTTCAAAATATGTTTTTATTGACTTTCTTACTATAAAAATATTAAAATTTCATCTTTAATACCAGCATTTAAAGATGTTTACATTTTGTGTGTCTATTCTTATAGTCCTTTTCTCTGTGTGTATGTGATATAAAAAAGATCATGGGATATAACAATTTTGAAATTGTCTTCTAGCCCCCCACACACATTAAATACAAATTACATCGTGATTAGAATGGCTGCATAATAGTCTGTTGAATTGATGTATCTTAAGTTACTTAACCAATCTCTTATTGATGAACCTTTGATTTTCACATTTTTTCTCTAGTACCAACAACACTTAGATGTGCATAATATCTGAGTGTGTGTGATGCATACTTTCGGAGATTAAAAGATCATATTTTCATCTGATTACTTCCTCAGGATAAATTTCTAGCAGTTGCATGGCAGTGTTTTGTCTGTCTGTCTTTGTTCTTCTTTTTTTTTTTTTAAACTGCTTATTTATGTTTATGAATTGTCATTCTCAAGTCTCAGTAGTCTGTAGAGGAGGAAAAAGAGGTCCAGAGAAGGGAAGTTGCATTTTTCTAATAATCTGCTCTGCATCAGATACTGTAAATAGAGTATTTCATTTAATCTTCACATTAACTCTGAAAGCTGAGTGGAGAGTTTAAGTAACTTGCCAAAGGCTACATTATAGGTGGCAGGGCCAAAAAGGAATTCAGTTGTGTCTAACCATAGAACTTTGTTTTAAAATTGAAGTGAAGTTTACATAGCATACAATTAACCATTTAAAAATGTACAACTTGGTGTTATTTAGAATACTTGCAGTTTTATCTAGTTCCAAAACATTTTCATTACCCCAGAAGGAAAACCTGTATAGCATTGTCATTCCCATTTCCCTCCCTCCGGTCCCTGGCAACCAGTAGTCTGCTTTCTTCTGTCTCTGTGGATTTACCTACTCTGGATATTTTATGTAAATGGAGTCAAACAATACATGGCCTTTTGTGTCTGGATTCTTTTACTTAGCATGTTTTTGAGGTTCATCCATGTTGTAGCACGTATCAGTACTTCATAATTTTTATGGCTGAGCAATATTCCATTGTATGGGTGTACCACATTTGTTTATTCATTCATCTGTTGATGGACATTTGTTTCCACTTTTTGGCTGCTCTGAATGGTGATGCCCTGAACGTTCATATACAAGTATTCCAATACTTCTTTTCAATTTTGGGGGGTAAGTACCTCAGAGTGGAATTACCGGGTCATCTTAGCCACAGAACTTTTGCAGCCTTCTTTCACAAGGATATGAATACTTGTAATATAATGTTTCCTTATTATTTAAAAATAAAAATATCAAGTTGTTACTTTAAAATACTGAATAATCAGTTTATTATAGTGACGAAATTTGATGTTAAAAAAATTAAAGTCTTAACACTCCAGGGTTATTAAGTGTTATTCCTAGAATTCAAGACTCCTGTTAAAACTGTTACAATTTAGAGTTGAAGAAAGCACAAATATACTTTTCAGCTTCTGGCTATTGTTATATGTGGTTTATTTGACCCTTTTGGTTCAAGGTCGAATGTGTTGTTAGTAGCCTTATCCAGAGAAACCACAGATTTTTATAAATTCCCTAGCTTATAATTGGGGATGACAAATCATGAATTTTTAAAATCTTAGAGCTGAAGACAGCCTTTAGAGAAATCGTCTTGATGAGGACATTTTTACGTATAATTGCCCAGGAAACTTAACTACTCTCTGGGGACCTTGAGTTCATATTGGATTCCTATGTAACTTCTGCCTGTGTATTTTGAGACCTGGAAAATAGACCGAGGGAAAATTGGAGTGGGCAACAGAAGTTCCCCACTTATTGTCAATGAAGGAAAGCAGCTGACATGGCTTGTCAGGGTAAGTGGGCCTCATTATCCCTCAGCAGTTTCTACCAGACCAGCTAGCACAAGGAATTACCTTCTTCCTAAAGCATAAAATACAACAGAGAGGAAATAGCTCTTTTAATCCAAAGAAGGGAGGAAGCAACAAAGAGAAAGAAAGGAGAAAGTGTGTTTAATTATAGTACTTTTGAGGTGGAGGACATCTGAGAGATCACCTTAATTCAACTTCTCTACTTGAAATAGGGAGGGATTGGCTTGAAATAGGGAGGGATTGGCAGCCCTGTGGTTATAGCTCAGTGGGTAGAATCTATGCACTCTCCCATGGCATGTGGATTTTTCTAGGGCTGCTTTAATAGATTCTCACATGCTTAGCGGGTATAAACAACACAAATGTATTATTTTACAGTTCTGGAGGTCAGAAGGCTGACCTGGGTCTCACTGGTCTAAAATCAACCTGTTGGTAGGGCTGTTTCCTTTGCTGGAGGCTCTAGGGGAGAATCTGTTTGCTCTTCCAGCTTCTGCCACGTTCCTCGGTGTGTGGCCTGCCTTCCATCTTCAAAGCCCCAATCATATCACTTTGACTTCTGCTTCCATCCTCACGTCTACTTCTCTGACTCTCTTGCCCCCCCTCTTTTAATTATAAGGATCCTTTTGGGCTCACCCAGAAAATCAAGGATAATCTCAAAATCCTTAATCACATCTGCAAAATCCTTCTTGCCATGTAAGGTGACACATTCATAGGTTCGGACATGAACATCTTTGGGGGCCCATTGTTCGGTCTACTATACCTTGACAGCTCCTTTACTTTAAGGGTAAAAGAGCAGAAAAAAACAAAATATGCACCCCTCTCCTCAGGACTTTGTAGACTTCTTTACTGACAAGTATTTTCACTCCTGGAAAAATGGTACTTTATATTTGTTGTATCTACTGACTGCTTTTGCATGTAATATTTCACTGTCATGCTTTTCATAGGGGCAACTAAGACAAAAAATCAACTGAATTTTCAGGAAAAATGGTAGTTCTGGGATATGAATCCCACATGTTTAAGTCTAAATTTAGTGTTCACAACATTCTACTCACTATCTCATGAAAGTGATTTTCAGCACTTTCTCAATTCCTTCAGAATTTGAAGAAATGGAAGGATATGGTATCATATATGGGTTGATTTGTGGACATTCTTCAACCTGGTAAACATACCCAGTGCCTTTCAGAAGGCAAAAAAATAGCACTGCTGCTTCTGGATTTATGTTGTAAGGTACTGTAACTATGTTACAACTCTATCCGTACTATTCTGTTGTAAACTCAATTGAATTCTAACATTTCTAGTCTATCAGAAAAAAGCAAAGAAGCTGATTTTTAAATTTTATTATTTTTTAATTTTTATTGAAGTGTGCTTGATTTACAGTGTGTTAATTTCTGCTGTACAGCAAAGTGATTCAGTTATAAATTTATATACTTTTTAATACACTTTTCCATTATGGTTTATTGCAGGATATTGAATATAGTTCCCTGTGCTATACAGTAGGATCTTGTTGTTTATCCATTCTATATAAAATAGTTTGCATCTGCTAACCCCAAACGCCCAATCCATTCTTCCCCCACCCCCCGCCCCCTTGTCAACCATGAGTTTGTTCTCTGTGTCTGCGAGTCTGTTTCTGTTTCGTAGATAAGTTCATTTGTGTCATCTTTTTTTTTTAACATCTTTCTTGGAATATAATTGCTTTACAATGTTGTGTTAGTTTCTGCTGTATAATAAAGTGAATCAGCTATATGTATACATATATCCCCATATCCCCTCCCTCTTGCATCTCTCTCCCACCCTCCCTATCCCGCCCCTCTAGGTGGTCACTAGGCACCGAGCTAATCTCCCGTGCTATGAGGCTGCTTCCCACTAGCTAGCTGTTTTACATTTGGTAGTGTATATATGTCAGTGCTATTCTCTCACTTTGTCCCAGCTTACCTTCCCCCTCCCTGTGTCCTCAAGTACATTCTGTACATCTGCGTCTTTAGAACCTGACCCGCCCCTAGGTTCTTCAGGGCCATTTTTTTTTTAGATTCTATATATATGTGTTAGCATATGGTATTTGTTTTTTTATCCAAGTTTTTAAAACAATTATTTATTTATTTATTTGTTTGTTTGTTTGTTTTTGGCTGTGTTGGGTCTTCATTTCTGTGCGTGGGCTTTCTCTAGTTGCGGTGAGTGGGGGCCACTCTTCATCGCGGTGCGCTGGCCTCTCACTGTCGCAGCCTCTCTTGTTGCGGAGCACAGGCTCCAGATGCGCAGGCTCAGTAGTTGTCGCTCATGGGGCTAGTTGCTCCGTGGCATGTGGGATCTTCCCAGACCAGGGCTCCAACCAGTGTCCCCTGCATTGGGAGGAAGATTCTCAACCACTGTGCCACCAGGGAAGCCCTATGGTATTTGTTTATCTCTTTCTGACTTATTTCACTCTGTATGACAGTCTCTAGGTCCATCCACCTCACGACAGATAACTCAATTTCGTTTCTTTTTATGGCTGAGTAATATTCCATTGTATATATGTGCCACATCTTCTGTATCCATTCATCTGTTGATGGACACTTAGGTTGCTTCCATGTCCTGGCTATTGTAAATAGTGCTGCAGTGAACATTGTGGTACATGGCTCTTTTTGAATTATGGTTTTCTCAGGGTATACGCCCAGTAGTGGGGTTGCCGGGTCATATGGTAGTTCTATTTTTAGTTTTTTACGGAGCCTCCATACTGTTCTCCATAGTGGCTGTATCAATTTACATTCCCACCAACAGTGCAAGAGGATTCCCTTTTCTCCACACCCTGTCCAGCATTTATTGTTTGTAGATTTTTTGATGATGGCCATTCTGACCAGTGTGAGGTGATACCTCATCGTCGTTTTGACTTGCATTTCTCTACTGTTTAGTGATGTTAAGCATCCTTTCATGTGTTTGTTGGCAATCTGTATATCTTATTTGGAGAAATGTCTGTTTAGGTCTTCTGCCCATTTTTGGATTGGGTTGTTTGTTTTTTTCACATTAAGCTGCACGAGCTTCTTGTATATTTTGGAGATTAATCCTTTGTCAGTTGCTTCATTTGCAAATATTTTCTCCCTTTCTGAGGGTTGTCTTTTTATCTTGTTTATGGTTTCCTTTGCTGTGCAAAAGCTTTTAAATTTCATTAGGTCCCATTTGTTTACTTTTGTTTTTACTTCCATTTCTCTAGGAGGTGGGTCAAAAAGCCTCTTGCTGTGATTTATGTCATAGAGTGTTCTACCTATGTTTTCCTCTAAGAGTTTTACAGTATCTGGCCTTACATTTAGGTCTTTAATCCACTTTGAGTTTATTTTTGTGTATGGTGTTAGGGAGTGTTCTAATTTCATTCTTTTACATGTAGCTGTCCAGTTTTCTCAGCACCACTTATTGAAGAGGCTGTCTTTTCTCCACTGTATATTCTTGCCTCCTTTATCAAAGATAAGGTGACCACATGTGTGTGGGTTTATCTCTGGGCTTTCTGTCCTGTTCCATTGATCTATATTTCTGTTTTTGTGCCAGTACCATACTGTCTTGATTACTGTAGGTTTGTAGCGTAGTCTGAAGTCAGGGAGCCTGATTCCTCCAACTCCCTTTTTCTTTCTCGAGATTGCTTTGGCTATTCGGGGTCTTTTGTGTTTCCATACAAATTGTGAAATTTTTTGTTCTAGTTCTGTGAAAAATGCCATTGGTAGTTTGATAGGGACTGCATTGAATCTGTAGATTGCTTTGGGTAGTATAGTCATTTTCACAATGTTGATTCTTCCAGTCCAAGAACATGGTATATCTCTCCATCTGTGTGTATCATCTTTAATTTCTTTCATCAGTGTCTTATAATTTTCTGCATACAGGTCTTTTGTCTCCTTAGGTAGGTTTATTCCTAGGTATTTTATTCTTTTTGTTGCAGTGGTAAGGGGGAGTCTTTCCTTAATTTCTCTTTCACGTTTTTCATCATTAGTGTATAGGAATGCAGGAGATTTCTGTGCATTAATTTTGTATCCTGCTACTCTACAAAATTCATTGATTAGCTCTAGTAGTTTTCTGCTAGCATCTTTAGGATTCTCTGTGTATAGTATCATGTCATCTGCAGACAGTGACAGCTTTACTTCTTCTTTTCCGATTTCGATTCCTTTTATTTCTTTTTCTTGTCTGATTGCTGTGGCTAAAACTTCCATAACTGTTGGATAAGAGTGGTGAGAGTGGGCAACCTTGTCTTGTTCCTGATCTTAGAGGAAATGCTTTCAGTTTTTCACCATTGAGAACAATGTTGGCTGTGGGTTTGTCATTTGTGGCCTTTATTATGTTGAGGTAGGTTCCCTCTATGCCTACTTTCTAGAGAGTTTTTATCATAAATGGGAGTGGAACTTTGTCAAAAGCTTTTTCTCCATCTATTGAGATTATTGTATGGTTTTTAATCCTTCAGTTTGTTAGTATGGCGTATCACATTGATTGATTTGCATATATTGAAGAATCCTTGTATTCTTCAGTTAAACCCCACTTGATCATGGTGTATCATCTTTTCAATGTGCTGTTGGATTCTGTTTGCTATTATTTCGTTGAGGATATTTGCATCTATGTTCATCAGTGATATTGACCTGTAGCTTTTTTTGTGACATCTTTGTCTGGTTTTGGTATAAGGGTGATGGTGGCCTCGTAGAATGAGTTTGGGAGTGTTCCTCCCTCTGCTATATTTTGAAAGAGTTTGAGAAGGCTAGGTGTTAGCTCTTCTCTAAATATTTGATAGAATTTGCCTTTGAAGCCATCTGGTCGTGGGCTTTTGTTTGTTGGAAGATTTTTAATCACAGTTTCAACTTCAGTGCTTGTGATTGGTCTGTTTATATCTTCTGTTTCTTCCTGGTTCAGTCTCAGAAGGTTGTGCTTTTCTAAGAATTTGTCCATGTCTTCCAAGTTGTCCATTTTATTGGCATATGGTTTCTTGTAGTAATCTCTCATGATCCTTTGTATTTCTGCAATGTCAGTTGTTACTTCTCTTTTTTCATTTCTAATTCTGTTGATTTGAGTATTCTCCTTTTCTTTCTTGATGGGTCAGGCTAATAGTTTATCAATTTTGTTTATATTCTCAAAGAACCAGCTTTTAGTTTTATTGATCTTTGCTATTGTTTCTTTCATTTCTTTTTCATTTGTTTCTGATCTAATCTTTATGATTTCTTCCCTTTTGCTAACTTTGGGGTTTTTTGGTTCTTTATTCTCTGATTGCTTTAGGTGTAAGTTTAGGTTGTTTCTTTGAGATGTTCCTTGTTTCTTGAGGTAGGATTGTATTGCCATAAACTTCCCTCTTAGAACTGCTTTTGCTGCATCCCATAGGATTTGTGTTGTCGTGTTTTCACTGTCATTTATTTCTAGGTATTTTTTGATTTCCTCTTTGATTTCTTCAGTGATCTCTTGGTTACTTAATAGCGTATTGTTTAACCTCCATGTGTTTATAATTTTTACAATTTTTTTTCCTGTAATTAATACCTAGTCTCATAGCGTTGTAGTGAGGAAAGGTAATTTATATGATTTCAGTTTTGTTAAATTTGCCATGCCTTGGTTTGTGACCCAAGATATGATCTATCCTGGAGAATGTTCTATGAGCACTTGAGAAGAAAGTGTATTCTGTTGTTTTTGAATGGAATGTCCTATAAATATCAATTAAGTCCATCTGGTTTAATGTGTCATTTAAAGCTTGTGTTTCCTTTTTTAATTTTCATTTTGGATGATCTGTCCATTGGTGAAAGTGGAGTGTTAAAGTCCCCTACTATGATTGTGTTACTGTCGATTTCCCCTTTTATGGCTGTTAGCATTTGCCTTATGTATTGAGGTGCTCCTGTGTTAGGTGCAGAAATATTTACAATTGTTATATCTTCTTCTTGGATTGATCCCTTGATCATTATGTAGTGTCCTTCTTTGTCTCTTGTAACAGTCTTTATTTTAAAGTCTATTTTGTCTGATATGAGAATTGCTACTCCAGCTTTCTTTTGATTTCCATTTGCATGGAATATCTTTTTACATCCCCTCACCTTCAGTCTGTATGTGTCTCTAGGTCTGAATTGGGTCTTGTAGACAGCATATATATGGGTCTTGTTTTTGTATTGATTCAGCCAGTCTATGTTTTTTGGTTGGAGCATTTAATCCATTTACATTTATGGTAATTATTGATATGTATATTCCTATTACCAATTTCTTAATTGTTTTGGGTTTATTTTTGTAGGTCTTTTCCTTCTCGTGTTTCCTGCCTAGAGAAGTTCCTTTAGCTTTTGTTGTGAAGCTGGTTTGCTGATGCTGAATTCTCTTAACTTTTGCTTGTCTCTGAAGTTATTAATTTCTCTATCGAATCTGAATGAGATCCTTGCTGAGTAGAGTAACCTTGGTTGTAGTTTTTTCCCCTCTCATCACTTTAAATATGTCCTGTCACTCCCTTCTGGCTTGCAGAGTTTCTGCTGAAAGATCAGCTGTTAACCTTATGGGGATTCCCTTTTATGTTATTTGTTGCTTTTCCCTTGCTGCTTTTAATATTTTTTCTTTGTATTTAATTTTTGATAGTTTGATTAATATGTTTCTTGGTGTGTTTCTCCTTGGATTTATCCTGTATGGGACTCTCTGTGCTTCCTGGACTTGATTGACTATTTCCTTTCCCATATTAGGGAAGTTTTCAACTCTAATCTCTTCAAATATTTTCTCCGTCCCTTTCTTTTTCTCTTCTTCTTCTGGGACCTGTACAGTTTGAATGTTGGTGCATTTCATGTTGTCCCAGAGGCCTCTGAGACTGTCCTCAATTCTTTCTTTTTTTCTGCTCTGCAGTAGTTATTTCCACTATTTTATCTTCCAGGTCACTTACCTGTTCTTCTGCTTCAGTTTTTGGTATCGATTCCTTCTAGAGAATTTTAAATTTCATTTATTGTGTTGTTCATCATTGTTTGCTCCATAATTCTTCTAGGTCCATGTTAAACATTTCTTGTAGTTTCTCCATTCTGTTTCCAAGATTTTAGATCATCTTTCCTGTCATTACTCTGAATTCTCTTTCAGGTAGACTGCCTATTTCCGCTTCATTTGTTTGGTCTGGTGGGTTTTTACCTTGCTCCTTCATCTGCTGCATATTTCTCTGTCTTCTCATTTTGCTTAACTTACTGTGTTTGGGGTCTCCTTTTCACAGGCTGCAGGTCTGTCCTGTTGTTTTTGGTGTCTCCCCCCAGTGGGTGAGCTTGGTTCAGTGGCTTGTATAGGTTTTGGTGGAGGGGACTGGTTCCTGTGTTCTGGTGGGTGGGGCTGGATCTTGTCTTTCTGGTGAGCAGGGCTGCGTCTGGTGGTGTGTTTTGGGGTGTCTCTGAACTTAGTATGATTTTAGGCAGCCTCTGTGCTAATGGGTGGGGTTGTGCTCCTCTCGTGCTAGTTGTTTGGCATGGGGCGTCCAGTAGTGGAGCTTGCTGGCTGTTGGGTGGAGTTGGTTCCTATTGTTGAGACGGAGATCTCTGGGAGAGCTCTTGCTGATTGATATTACGTGGGCCCAGGAGGTCTGTGGTCGGCCAATGTCCTGAACTCAGCTCTCACACCTCAGAGGCTCAGGCCTGACACCAGGCTGGAACACCAATACCCTGTCAGCCACATGGCTCAGAAGAAAAGGGAGGAAAAAAGAAAGAAAGAAAGTAATAAATTTAAAAAAATACTAAAATAAAAAATAATAATAATAAAAAGAAAATGAAGAGAGCAACCAAACCAGTAAGCAAATGTACCAATGGTAACAAGCGCTAAACACTAAGCTACGATAAATGTAAATATCAGAAAGAAATCAGTCGCACATAGCAAACCCCAAGTCTACAGTTGCTCTCTAAGTCCACCGCCTCAATTTTGGCATGATTCATTGTCTGTTCATGTATTCCACAGATGCAGGGTACATCAAGTTGACTATGGGGATTTAATCCACTGCTCTTGAGGCTGCATGGCGAAATTTCCCTTTCTCTTCTTTGTTCACCCAGCTCCTGGTGTTCAGCTTTAGTTTTAGCCCCAGCTTTCCATGTAGGTCACTCTCAGGCATCTGTTCCCCACCCAGACAGGAGGCGGTTAAAGCAGTGGCTGATTGGGGTCTCTTGCTCATTCAGGCCGGGTGGAGGGAAGGGTAGTTATTATTGGAAGGTAGTTATTTTTGGAATGCGGGGCGAGCCTGCGGTGGTAGGGCCTGGCATGATGTTGCAACAGCCTGGGGCACACCGTGTGTTCTCCTGAGGGAGTTGTCCCTGGATCAAGGGACCCTGGCAATGGCAGGTTGCACAGGCTCCTGGGGTGGGCTGGGGGGTTGTGTGGATAGTGACCAGTCCTTGCACACAGGCTCCTTGGTGGCTGCAGCAGCAGCAGTGTTAGCGTTTCATGCCCGTCTCTGGGGTCCGAGCTGATAGCCGCAGCTTGCGCCCATCTCTGAAGCTCGTTTAGGTGGTGCTCTGAATCCCCTCTCCTCACGCAGCCTGAAACAATGGGGTGCCTCTTAGGCAGGTCCTGAGTTTTTCCCGGACTCCATTCCAGCTAGCTGTGACGCACTAGCCCCCTCCAGGCTGTATTCACGTGGCCAAACCCAGTCTTCTCCCTCGGATCTGACCTCTGAAGCCTGAACCTCAGCTCCCAGCTCCGCCCCGGTGGCTGAGCATACAAGCCTCTCATGCTGGTGAGTGCTGGTCGGCACCGATCCTCTGTGCGGGAATCTCTCCACTTTGCCCTCTGCATCCCTGTTGCTGTGCTCTCCTCTGTGGCTCCTAAGCTTCCCCTGCTGCCCATCCCAAGTCTCCAACAGTGAAGGGGCTTCCTAGCATGTGGAAACTTTTCCTCCCTCACAGCTCCCTCCCCGAGGTGCAGGTCCTGTCCCTATTCTTTTTTCTTTTGCCCTACTCAGGTACATGGGGATTTTCTTGCGTTTTGGGAAGTCTGAGATGTTCTGCCAGCGTTCAGTAGGTGTTCTGTAGGAGTTATTCCACATGTAGATGCATTTTTGATATTTGTGGGGAGGAAGGTGATCTCCACGTCTTACTCCTCTGCCATCTTGAAGGTCCCTGTGTGTCATATTTTTGATTCCACATATAAATGATATCATATGATATTTGTCTTTCTCCTTCTGATTTAATTCAGTTAGTATGATAATCTCTAGGTCCATTCATGTTGCTGCAAATGGCATTATTTCATTCTTTTTTTATGGCTAAGTAGTATTCCATTGTGTATATGTACCACATCTTCTTTATCCATTCATCTGTTGATGGACATTTAGGTTGTTTCCATGTCTTGGCTATTGTGAATAGTGCTGCTATGAACATTGGGGTGCGTGTATGTTTTTGAATTATAGTTTTGTCCAGGTATATGCCCAGGAGTGGTATGGCTGGATCACATGGTCATCCTATTTTTAATTTTCTGAGGAACCTGCATACTGTTTTCCATAGTGGACGCACCAACTTACATTCCCACCAACAGTTTAGGGGGGTTCTCTTTTCTCTATACCCTCTCTAGCACTTGTTATTTGTAGACTCTAAAAAAAATTTTAATTGAAACATTTTTTTATTGAAGTATAGTTGATTTACAATATCGTGTTTCAGGTGTACAGCAGAGTGATTCAGTTATGCACACACACAGGCACACATGTACATACATATATATTTTTTCCTTTCCAGATTCTTTTCCCTTATAGGTTATTACAAAATATTGAGTATAGTCCCCTGTGCTATAGTATCTATACTATTCTGTTGTAAACTCAATTGAATTCTAACACTTTCTAGTCTATCAGAAAACAGCAAGGAAACTGATTATTTTTTCTGCATATTTTGAGTTGTTAGAAGCAAAATTATTGGTATAAACTGTATGTAATGCTCTGTATGTGGTTGTTGACCAATCCATAAATTTGGGATTATTCTCAAGGAAAGGAATCATATTTTATTTACTTTATGGTCCTTGACTATATAAGCTGAGTACCTAACACTTTGTAGGATTTTACTAGATTTATGATGATTTTTAATGTTGACTAAATTTTAAGCAAAGAACTGAAAGTTTTAAATTTGTGGCTTTAATTTCTAAATTAAAATCACATTGATAAGCATAACTATTAACTATGTTATCATTTTAAAATGAGACATTTCATGAGTCCCCAAAGGCTCTTCCCTTGTCTCTCAAATGAGGAACAAAACTAAACTAAACTAAACAAAATCACACATAATGGCAGAGGTTTTTACTTTGGGAGACTAAGGAAGTGGTTGGAACAAAGAAAGTTATGATTTTAAATATCAAACTGGTTAACTTTCTACCAACTAAACAATGCACTTTTGGAGTATTTGGCTTTTATAATATTGTAACTAGTTGACAAAAATCAGCTTCTATGACTGCATCAATAAACTCCTTTCCTTTAATTACAACATTAACTGCTTCCGTTCCTTGGTGGAAAACCCAGCCTCCTCTTTGCCGCAGCATCCTGTCTGGTGAGGCCCACCTTCTCAAGCCATCTTTATTTTCTAATATTTTATCTAACCAGTCAGTGCCATCAACCCCCATATTTTATTTAGCTGTTTAGGCTGATGTTTACTTAGAATTTACATATCATACCACAGTTGTGGTTATACTTCCCAATAGTCTGTTCTCTGGGATTTAATAGGTGATGTAATAATTGCCTAATAATTTTCTAATTTGTGGAGGTAGTCTGAGTTAAATTACTGAATGAGCTTACTTGTGATATTTTATTGGGTTAATTTTTAGATATTCTGTATAAATAGGATGAGCAAACAAAAAACTACCATATTTTATTGATTCTGAGCACATATTTAACATCTCTGAGATCCAGATTTATTCTGAAAATCTATGATGTGTCATCTTTTAATTAGCAGTGTTTGGTTTTTTTTCTCTCACTGGTACACAGGAGAGGGTGGTTTGTTTTACATTTATTGGCAACTTGTTATTTTTTTAAAATTAGGTCGTTTAGGTGACTAAGCAGGAGCATTTTCCATTCTGAGTTGTATAATTCTCCTTTAGGAATGTTTACAAAGTAGGATTTAAAACTTCTTCCTACTTAGGATTTACTTCACTGATATACTTTGGTCTTTAAAGTAGGACTGGTTATTTTCAAATGAAACTAAGATGCAAATGAACCTGCTTGTGTGACATAGCTCAAGGAATGCATTTGATGGAGTTGCATAGATTCAGTGGGATCTTGACACTAACAGTAATAGGGATTTCTCTCTTATAGTTTGCATTCTCCTTGCATTTTCCAGTTATACTACCCCAGTTGAATTTTTGAACTGAATTTACGAAATGAACTGATTTTACATTGCCTGAGATGTCTGTGAGACCAGGGCCTGGGCATGTCTTGCTTACTTTTGTTTCTTCCAGTATATTAACTCTTCCTTAGTCATACATCCTCAATAAATCTGTAACATATTGAATTGAAGTAAACAAGACACATCCTTATGAATTAAAGTTTTTATCCCTGAAGAGTGTTGAAGACATTTAAAACATAAGTAATTTTTATTTTAATAAAGATAAACAGTTAAGGAAAACCATTAGAATTGATTTTCACCCAATTGTTACAGTTTTCTTCTAGACCTGCAACAAGGCAGGTCTTTTATCCTAACCCTTTTCAGTTTTCTCTAGAGATTTCTAAGCGAGGCTGAACTGAAAATACTGGTGGTCATTTGTGATTGCTATACTAAAAGTACAGTGTGAATACTTGGAAAAGAAAATGCATCTGGACGTTTGGTTAGCTGCAGAACATTTCCCCTTGTCCCAGACAACACCCAAATACTCACTAAACAACATCAAAATTAATGCTGTTTACTATAGTAGAAAATGATCAGAATTATTTTCAGCTTTTAATAAACACCTCAGTAGCCTTAGGGAAATTGGACACATTACTTTGTCATTTTAAAAGTATAATTATATCACCTTAATTATGTAATGAGAATGGAATTATTCATTTTAAATATTAAGAGGTGCTTTTGACTGAGGATTTTCTCTGCTTGTTTACCCACGTCCCTTTGCATTGTGTGTCATCTGAATGGCCTTGCAAGGGACAGTAAAAGGTATTATGGGCAAAGCTGGAGTAATTAATGAATAATGTAATTCTTATTTTTATTTACATTGTGGATTTATATATTTGTAGAATTTAAGAAAGTATGAGAAATGTAAAACAGCTACTCATAGGCTGGAATCCCATGTTCTCAAACAATAAAATGATTTTCTTTGAAAGAACTTTTAGAATTTTTAAGGAAACAATTTTACTTGTGGGCTTTTTAGGTAATTATTAATATTCCTTTTTAGGTTTTATAGTCATGTGTTTCAAAGTGTCTTTATCTTGAGATGCTGAGGTCAAATGAACCTTCATTGAAATCAATGTCTAATGCCTCTACATTCCAGCATAATTATTCCTCTGGTACCTACAAAAACTGTACACCTTTTTATTTTTCTTCCCAGGATCATTCTCCAAATCTTCCAAGACCATCCTGATTCAATGTATATTTACAGAACTGATAACAATAACAGTATTAAATTTTTATTAGGTAAGGAGAGCTGCTGAAGTACAAATTTAGGATATGTCAAAAGTAAATTTAAACTATTTGATTTGTGGTTTGAGTTCCCTTTATTTATTTGAAAAGTTGAGATTTTATTATACTTGTCTTCATATTTTGTAGAACAACATCATCTTTAACATGGACAAAAACTAATGTTTTCTTTGGCCAGCAAACAACTACTTAGACAAAATACAGTAACAATACAATAACAATTATCCATTGCAAGAACTACTCTTTGTACAATATCTATGATGTTATAATACCTCACATATTTATGGAAGTTGACATTATAGCTTTCAAGGTGCTTTTTCATTTTATTCTCATCATGATTCTTTGAATTAAGTGTCATTATTTAATTTGTAACAGTAGGGAAAAAAGGCTTAGTAGAGGGGGCTCTGTGGCTTGTCAAAAACAATCTTAGTTGTTGTACATTGTCAGTACTTTAAGCCACATTTTATGATTTTAAAAGTGCTTCCATTTCCCCCATATCAAGCTGCTTATTTGGTTGGTGCTTGGAATTGTGACTATCAACTAAATAAATATAATCTCAACAGAGTGAATGATAATAAACATTATCCATGTAACAATAACATTGTAAAGCCATTCTGAGGGCACTTCATGTTTTGGAATTTCAGGGGATGTTTCTCCATTAGCTAGCTTTAGAAAAAATAACCTCTGTAAAATTTTGGTAGTCCTGCCCATGGTGAGACTTACTGACAAAGCCAGGATGTGAACCACATTCTAGGCATGATGTATTTTAAAATTAAATTATCATTTTATATTAGTTGGGATGGTAAAGAAAATAGGAGCCTTTAATTACGAATATATCCTACATACAAACATGAGACCAGTCGGCACACATGTAAGTTCACTCAGCAAGTGGTAAATTTGAAAGCATTTAATAGAAAGACAAGAATAAATGTTAATAGGAGAATGAGAGGATTTTCCATCCCCATTTATTTATCTCACTCTAAAAATTGTTTTAAATTATTTTTACTGTAGTTATTTTACCCACTGTGTGAGAACTCAGAAGGTCCTTTGAGATAAATAGGTGAAATATTTTAGAAAATAAGACTTTTCACTTATAGAGAGAGTTTCTTTTGCCAATGCTGCATAATCAAGTTCTACTTGAGGGCCTTAATAACAATCTTTATCAGAGTCTAAAACAAATTTCTACCTTCTAGCTCTAGGTAGAATACTTATTTCTAAAATACGCCACACTTTTCACAAAGCTGAATGAAAGGCTGTGCCTATTACCTTGACAATCTGGAGGTTGAATATTTGGGTTTGTAATGAAAAATATCCACAGTTTTATGTGCAGCACTTTGGTGATCTAGGGGCTTGGTTAGCGTCCTGGCTGGTTCACCAGCTATATGTGTGTTCTTAAACTAGCACACTCTATTTGTGTGTAAAACAGGAACTATAACACCTACCACTTAAGTTTATTGAAAGGATTTGAGCTAAGATATATAATTCACCTAACACTGATTTGGCACATTCGAGGCATTTGATGAAAAGTTGTTGTTGCTATTATTAAACTTCATAGTTATTTCCCTTGCTGCCTTTAAATGCAAATGTGTACATGCAAAGCGGCATACCAGGAATTAAAAGCTGTATGTTCAGTATGAATTTTCACTTGGATAGT
This sequence comes from Lipotes vexillifer, assembly GCF_000442215.2. NCBI lineage: Eukaryota > Metazoa > Chordata > Mammalia > Artiodactyla > Lipotidae > Lipotes > Lipotes vexillifer. The sequence continues at coordinate 211,086 of NW_006773141.1, read as the reverse complement.
GGCTTCTATTTTGTAGGGCTGCAAAAAAATTAAATAGATTATCTAAAATTCTAGGGATTAAACCATTTCATTAGCAACAGGCTGCTAATTAGTTTGTTGGCAATTATACCTTTTGACTGGAAAGATGTCATCAGAAAACAGTGAAAGGGTGTACAGTGGATGTTCTAAGCACAGAGCTAGGCACTGGGAATATAAGTGAAAAGACCAAAAAATGCTTTTATACAGTAACTTTTCTTTTTTTTTTTTTTTTTTTTTTGCAACATGGGATCAGTGCAGTCTTTTCTACATATAAACTACATGCTGTGTGGGGACAAAACATTTCTGCCCAGAGAACCAAATTTGATCATGATGCAAGCAGCATATGGAAGTCTAAATAATGTTACAATCTGCAAGTATCTCCTGCAGTTAAGTTTATATGTAAACTTGCAAGTGCGTATATTTCTCTTTAAAAAAAACAAACAAATACAGAGCAGGTTTTTAAGAGAATCACAGACACGAAGTGCTTTTGATTTTACATTAAAGGTGATTGTTATCCCACGTCAGCAATTAGAATTCTAAAAAATTATACTTTATATGATAGTTTATACCGTTAGAATGACTTGTGTTGGGTGCCAGTCTTAATAAAACCTGTTTTCAAGATGCATATTTTGGGGCTGTCTCTCATTGTACTGAATCTCTCCTCCATCTAGGCTTTCCAAAGGAGTTGTTTATTTTCTTTCTTCATTTCCTCAAACTCCCACTCAGTCCTCAAACCATGCTATTTTGGCCTTTGTCTCCTTCATTCAATGAAAGACTTCTTGCTGAGCTCATCCTGACCACCTTGTTGCTAAATCCAGTAGAAATTTTCATTCCTCTTTGAAACTTGATCTCTTAGTAGTAGTGGACACTTGACCATTCTTTTCTTCTTGAAGCACTCTCTTCAGATTGCTTCTGAAGCAGAAACTTCTAGGTTTTGTCCTCTTTTTCTTTTCCTTCTCTGACTCCATTGAAGGTATATTCTCCTAGAGCACAATCTATTCTCTTTTTAGGCAGTCTCATTCATTTTACATGCCTGGCTTTAATTGCCACTTGTATAAAACAGGATGGACTAGGTTATAGTCATAACAAACAGCCCCACATCTCAGTGGATTGAAACAATAAAGATTCTTTCTTTCTTTTTTCTTTTTTTTTTTTTGCGTTCCACGGGCCTCTTACTGTTGTGGCCTCTCCCGTTGTGTAGCACAGGCTCCGGACGCGCAGGCTCAGCGGCCATGGCTCACGGGCCCAGCCGCTCCGCGGCATGTGGGATCCTCCCGGACCGGGGCACGAACCCGTGTCCCCTGCATTGGCAGGCGGACTCTCAACCACTGCACCACCAGGGAAGCCCAATAAAGATTATTTCTTACTCATGGCACGTGTCCTAGTAGGTCAGCTGGGAGCTCTACATCACGTTGTCTTATGAGACCTAGGCTAATGGATTAACTTGTATCTGAAATGTTGCTAGCCTCTGTGTCACAGGGAAAGAAAATTCTAGAATTTTCACACCAGCTATTCCATGATCCCATGTGGAAGTACCTCACGTCACTTCTACTTAGAACTCTTTGGACAAAACTAACATGACTACCAAAATGCAATCCTATCATGGAGCCAGAATGCAGAGATTGAAAATATTTGATGACCACTGCAGTTAGCTTTTCTGGTTTTCAACTGTTAGGCCTGACAGCAAAAACAAACTTACTTGCTTCCCAAGGGAGACATTTCATAAATCCCACCCAAGAGTCCAAAATCTCTTATGCCAGAAAGAGAGGCGTAAGTTGAGGAAGCAAGGACATATGGCAAATCTAAGAATTATATCAGGAAAACAGTTATATATTTCTAAGGTATAGTATGTGCATTTTAAACTGTTGTTGACAATTGATTTACCTAATATGTCCCCATTGCATGATTTAGATAATAATCCTTCTAGCTTTCAGTATCAATTTCATCAGCGACTGCCAGCCAACCCTCTAAAGTTAAGGGGGGCATCACCCCACTTACCGGTTCTAATTTTTTGTGTCTCTCGGGATAGGCTAGGTTATACTGCAAGTAGTAAACAATACCCAAATCTCAAGATTTCAGTGGCTTAAAAGAAAACAGTTGTTGCTCATTCAGGTTACAGGCTACCCTTCCTTGTGGGTCAGCTGGGGCCTGTGCTCCCTGCTGTCCTCATTCTCGGAGCCGGGGTGGTGGAGCAGTTGTTATCCGGAATGTTACTGGTTATTATGACGGAAGGAGGAGGGCATTAGAGAGTCTCCCATTAGTAGTTAAATGCTGTGTCTAAAAGGGCCATGTTACTGCCTCTCACAGCTCATTGAGCAGAACTAGTGAATGCCCACACCGTGCCAGCTTTTTGCCTGTTTGCTCTGAGTCCATTCTCCACCCTTCTCAAGACCTTGTTCTGGTTTGCAAGGGACTGCATTTCCCAAGTGTTCTTGCTCTCTGGCTTCCACGCCGTTTCGGCCATTGGGAGGCAGTGATGGGAGAATGGAGAGCGGGAGGAGTGAAGAAATGAGGTTATTTCATCCTGTTTTGGAGGGAGTCTCTAGCAGCAGCAGCAGCAGCAGCTTCTCTGTGATTTCAGCTCCAAATAGAGACGCGTGATGCTGTTCCAGCTTCCACAAATGGCTTCTGGGGTCTGGTAATACTACTGCCTGTTTGACTCTCCTGAGGATGTAACAGACTCTTCCTCTGTTGCTCTCCATCCTCTATTTGGCCTCTCAGCTCTTTAAACACGTGTGTGAACAGTTCCCTGTATTAAATTCCCTGTGTTTAAATGTTAAAGTGGTTTGTGTTTTAGATGAGCCCCAGACTGATAAATCCAGGTTAGGATATTCAACCCGACCACATACCCAGAGGACAGAGAGCTGGAAATATTTGGCAGGCAGCTCTCATGACTGCCATACTACCTATTTACATTTGACTTGCAGTCTTCCTCTCGCTAGCCAAACCTCTCCTCTGAGTTCCAGGATCATATAGCCACAGAACTATCTAACTGATAACTCCTTTTGAATGTTTCAAAGGCACAGGATAGACTCAACATGTCAAGGTCACAACACATGATCAAGTCCCAGCAAACCTCATCCTCTTCTGTCCCCTCCTTCAATGAATAGCAGCCCCATATGTTTTGTTAGTCAAGCAAGAAACCTGAGTCATTCTTGAAACCTTCCTCCCCCTCAGCCCATATAGCTATACAATAACCATAGCTGTAACCATAATGGTAGCTATAACTGTAACCACAACCCACAAGCATAGCCATAGCTACAGTGTCCTACATCTCTTTCAATTCTCTTTGCTTCTCTAAGTTTCCACTGCTATCACTCTAATCCAAGCTCCTGCCCTCGACTGGATGATTGCAGTAGCATCCTAATCTTGCTGTCATTGTCATAGTCTGACAATTGAAGTCAGTCATTTTCAGACACCTTCAAATGTTCAGTGACTTTCAGTGGCTTCCACTTGCTCCTAGGAGAATACAGTACTCCTTAACTCGGACGACCTCTCCAGCTTTGTCTCCCCCCATACTCCATCGCACTCCCTGCACACCAGCCTCACCAGCTGCTTTAAGTCCTTTTTACTTATTGGTCCTCAAGCCCCAGCACAGCCTCAGGCTTTTGAACTCGCAGTTACCATTGTCTGAACATGTCTCCCCCGCCCCCCATGTTAATGTTTCTTTAGTAAGGTTTTTCCTTTGTTGTTATATCCTCAGGCAAGCCTAAATTGACTGTGTCACATCCCCCTGTTACCCACTTTCAGTAGTGCCCGTGTACTGCTGCCAGGCAGCATTAACAGAGTTGTGATTTTATATTTTGTTTTGTGATTATTTGGTTAATGAAAATCTCCCACACTTGTCTAGTAACTCTGTGAAGTGAGAGATGGTGAATGATTTTGCCAAAATTTTGTATCCAGCTTCTATCAGAGTCTGGGACGTAATTAGCGCTCAATAAATATTTGATGAATTAGTGAATGAAAGCACTTTTCTTCTCTCCTTTTCCTTCCCTTCCTCTTGCCCCTCTCCCTTTCTTCCTTCCTCTCCCTCCTTCCAGCCTTTTTCACCGTGTATCTACTATTGGGGAATTGCAGGTCACACATACTCATTTAACAGTTAATTCCTAGGCTATAATTATTAATGCCTCATCAGTAATTTTTTGTTGTTGGCGTAGGAATTATTCTGATAGGATGTGAGTGGTGATGGGCAGCTTTTGTAACGGGCAGTGCAGGTTTTGAAATCAGAAGAGGCTTTGAGGGACTTCCCTGGTGGCCCAGTGGTTAAGAATCCGCCTGCCAATACTGGGGACACAGGGTTGATCCCTGGTCCAGGAAGATTCCACATGCCGTGGAGCAACTAAGCCCGTGTGCCACAACTACTGAGCCCGAGTGCCGCAACTACTGAAGCCTGTGCGTCTAGAGCCCGCACTCTGCAACAACAGAAGCCACTGCAATGAGAAGCCTGCGCACCTCAACCAAGAGTAGGCCCTGCTCGCCGCAAATAGAGAAAGCCCACGCACAGCAACAAAGACCCAACGCAGCCAAAAAAAAAGAAGAGGTTTTGAGTCCCAGCTTTGCCAGTTGCTTGCTATGTGACTCTGGTCTACTCTGGTGATCTCTCTAAAGTCAGTTTTCTCCTTGGTAACATAAGAGGATAATCATAACTTACTTGTAGGCATTACATTGCAGTAATTATATATCTGATGGAAGAACCTGGCATACAGAAGCTACTCAAAAAATTATAGTCATTTTGGCCTTTGTTCAAAGATAATTAAGGAATTGTAGATTTTATTAATGGCTATTAAGCAGCCTAAAGGATAAGAAAATCTTTACTGAATGTCCATACTTCATATGTGACATTTAAGTCAGAAAAACATAAAAAACGGATAATGAACTCAGTGTACAATTTTAGAGGATTAAAATACAGTTCATACTAAATACTTTATGAGAACAGTGTATATGCATGTGTATATACACACGTGTGTCTGCCTGTATTTCTATTTCTGTCTATATATTCTTTTTTTTGAATGTTATTTTTTTATACAGCAGGTTCTTATTAGTTATCTATTTTATACATATTAGTGTATGCGTGTCAATCCCAATCTCCCAATTCATCCCACCACCACCAGCCGTCCCCCAGTTTCCCCCCTTGGTGGCCATATGTTTGTTCTCTACATCTGTGTCTCTATTTCTGCCTTGCAAACTGGTTCATCTGCACCATTTTCCTAGATTCCAAATATATGCATAATATATGATATTTCTTTTTCTCTTTCTGACTTACTTCACTCTGTATGACAGTCTCTAGATCCATCCACATCTCAACAAATGACCCAATTTCGTTCCTTTTTATGGCTGAGTAATATTCCATTGTATATATGTACCACATCTTTATCCATTCGTCAGTCGATGGGCATTTAGGTTGCTTCCATGACCTGCCATAGAGCTTCAATGAACATTGTGGTACTTGACTCTTTTTGAATTATGGTTTTCTGTGGGTATATGCCCAGTAGTGGGATTGCTGGGTCATATGGTAGTTCTGTTTTTCATTTTTTAAGGAACCTCCATACTGTTGTCCATAGTGGCTGTATCAATTTACCTTCCAACCAACAGTGCAATTTTCTTCTGTGAAAATTTTGTAATTGCATCCGTTGCTGTCGTTTTCTTCACCAACTTTTGTACTGTTTAAAACCTTTGTGGGTCAAATTTTTTTAAAGTGTTTTTTTTAGTCTCTGGAAAGATAATTCCACTGGAATGCCTTGATCTCTTACTCAGAGGAAAAGTAGAGGAAAGAAAAAGTGTGTGCCTCATTAATGGTACCCCTAACAATGTCTGTCTTTGTGGGGGTGAGAATTGATGTCATTTTTGGCAGCTACACAGCTGACACTGTTCTGTGACATTGCAACATATTCAGTACATGTCTAATAGGAAACCCTTTTCCAAGTGGTAAACAACCCTTCACAAGGCAGCACTGGCAAAACTAGGTTTTGCCATCCAAAAGGAAATCAACAGGACGGTCCTTTTCTCTTTACTTAAAAAATGTATATGCCTTTAATGATGTGTTATTATTATTATTATTATTTTTGCGGTACGCGGGCCTCTCACTGTTGTGGCCTCTCCCGTTGCGGAGCACAGGCTCTGGACGCGCAGGCTCAACGGCCATGGCTCACGGGCCCAGCCGCTCCGCGGCATGTGGGATCTTCCCGGACCAGGGCACGAACCCGTGTCCCCTGCATCGGCAGGCGGACTCTCAACCACTGCGCCACCAGGGAAGCCCGATGTGTTATTCTTTAAGCCATCTGCAGATGTGCTGTCCATCCAAATTGCCAGGGTTAAATTATTGATTTTTAAAAATTGTGATTATCTCATTATGCTTTTGTCATAAAATGACTCATTTCACGTAGCAGTTAACTCCAGGGAATGTCGTCTCAAGACCCAAAGTGAACCTAGCCTTTTGATGAAGTCCTGCTTTAGAATGGCAATAAACACATTTTGCCCATTTGCAGGTATTTCAAGTATCAAATTGGATGAATCTTTGTAATTTTCTTCTACTGAACTGAGTTCAAGTGAATTTGATAGGATTATTAGGATGGCCACTGTCTGGAATAACAACAGTGACTTACAGAAGGGACAAGCAAGGCCGGTGTAATTGATCAAGAGATGCTCAGACCCTTCATTTTGGAGCACGAAGCCCTGCTCTGTGATCTGACGATTGAGTCCTTCCCTGCATACAGCACCCATCTATTTTACTTTGAAGGCACTAACTGCATCTTTTCAATCAGTATTCAATTATGCAAGACAAGGAATGCTGGCTAAGTAACTGTGTCTACCTGTTTAGGAAATGTATTTCCAGAAAGAATTTGTCAGGGCTCCTGGGTTAGTTCATCTTTCCCACCTCTGACTGAATACCTGCCCAGCTGCACTTGTTGAACGTGTACCATTACCTTCCTGCAGAGCCTCTCATGTGGTGGCATGTTTCTTGCTTTTCCTCTGGAAGCACCTTTCTCAGCTCCATTCCTTGCCATCTTTGACTCCTGTTACCCAGGAAACCAGAGAACATTCTCCCTAGCTGCACTTCACTTTCCTGCCTTCTCACTGCCAAACAGCTGCTTTGTTTCAGTCCTGCGTTATATGCTTGCATTTGTCTTTGTCCTTTCTCCCTAAGCCTCAGGAGTTTTGATCACGTTCCTTTTTCAGTGAGGCTGACTGGATGTTGTGATTTCATAAATTAAGCATCACTCTTGTTTTGTTTCACTGAAAATTGACTTAACATGTTAGTCACTCTGGCCCAACCTGCTGGGCAAGCATGAGGTTATGCTTCCTAAACCACCTTCTTATTTTAAAAATAGGAAGATTTCACAGGTCAACACATAGGCAGTATGAAATGGGGAACTTTTAGCATATTAATTGGGCTCTGAAGAATTCACTACAGTTAATGAAAATTGTGCTTGTTATCTAAGATGAATGGAGGGTGCAACTGTACCATACTTAGGACAATTCAAAAAACAAAACAACATAAAAGAGGTAAGCAATGAATAATTGGCTTGTTACTCATATTATGAGAGTTTTTAATCCATTTAATATCATTCGTATATGTCTCAGCCAATTCAGGGATACCCACAGCCTGGTTTAATTGGCACATTGACTGTCTTGCTGGCTAGGAGGAAAAAGACAACAGACTTTCTGACTGATCGCAGATTTCCATCAGTAGCAAGTTCCCTTAGGTTTTGGAGCTCACATCTACTGTCCTGATTTTTTCTGTTCTGCTTTTCTGGGTTCTCTGGGTATTGTGCTTTGTGGATTCTACTTTTGACCCAGCTGATTTTTAACCACTATTTCGTCCTGATCGTCAGTGTCTCCTTGTCTTTTCATACCCGTTACAGTTTTTTTAACTTGACATCTAGTTGAGTGTCTCTTGACTTTTTGCCGGGTTCCCACTTGGGCTCATTCCTGACCCCAGTCCTCAAACTCGGCCTTTGCAAGGTATATCGAGTAACAGAAGTACTCCATATAGACCCTAGTACAGTGTTCCGGCACAAAAGCCTTCGTCATTTGGCAAACAGACGATAAGGAATCTATTATTATTTTTACTTTTAACTTTATTATTACTAGTATTAGAAAATACTTTATTAAGCTTTTGCAACATGTTAGACCTTGTGCTAGGAGTTCTTTATTTCATGTGTCGTTTAAGTCTCATACCATTTTACAGAGGAGGCACAGAGCGGCTATGTTACTTCCCCAAAGTCACACAGTTATTGAGTGAAGGGACAAGAATGTGAATCTTGGCAGTCTGGCTGCCTATTTCATATTTTTATCCTTGACACTGTAACACACTAAATTATACCACATGGATCTGTTTTTAAATTGGACTTGCAGGGTGTTACCTTTGCCCTATAAGGTAGAACCTTGAAGTTTTTAGAATTTTCTTGGTTTTTATTTGTTTTCTGTTTTTATGGGTCACTTTTGATTTAAGAGTATAAAAAAGTAGAATGATGAAAGTTTGAACTAAATCCTATATAACTTAATCATCTTCAGAAGTCTGATTTCTAATGATACATAAAAATAATCACAAGTAGTCATTCATTCCACAAATTCATCGGCTGTTTGCTCTCTGCTCTATGCCAGCAATGATGGAAGGCTCTGGGGAGTCAACAGTGAACAAAAAGGATTCTCCTTTCATAAAGTTTACATATATAAATTGGACATTGGCCCAGCCATGAAGTGAGGTATACCTTATGTGAATTTATTGATCCTCAAACTGTTAAAAACAAACAAACTAGCAAGATATATGTAGAATGATTAATGCATCCTGTGGCCCTCAATAAATGGTAGCTTTACAAATAAAGTATAGGTAATTTGATTAAATATTATTAGTTTAAAAATTAATAAAATACTTTAAAAGAATATGTGACAAAAAGTGATAGATGCTTTTTCCCTGAAGGTATTTAAAATTTAATTTAAATATTTTAAAAAATTTCTTTATAGATAGCTAAATTTACATAAATGCATAACTTAGTCATAACACTCTTCTTTTTCCTCTTCCTTCTTTCCTGCTGGGCTTCTCCCTCTCCATTCCTTTACCCCTTGATTCAAATCAGATACCCCTTGCAGCCACTCCCCAACAAAATAAAAACATAATAAAAAGCAAGTGTGTACCCCTCCATTTTCCCTTCTGTGTTCTTATATTTCTATTTAGAAGTCACAGACACACAAATAGAGAGTTTTAATGCTTTTTAGAAAAATTGGGTTATACAATATTGGCTTCTCTGCATTTTGCTTTTCTCACTCAATAATAAGTCATGGGAGTCTAAGTCAACAGACATAACCCTAATTTTTTCGTCTTGCTAAAGGGTACACCTATAATATTTCGTGGTGAAGCGGCACCATTTATTTCGTCCTTACTCTATTTGCTGTAGGCATATTGCTTCTAGGCTTTGGCACTGCAAATGTTGCTGCAGTAAACATCCTTGGATATTTGTTCTTAAATAATTCTGTATCAGTGGAATAGATTCCAAAGTGTAGAAATGATTGGTTAAAGGATATAAGGCTTTACAAATTTTATTTATTTATTTTATTTATTTAATTTAGTTTTGGCCGTGTGGGGTCTTCGTTGCTGCGCGCGGGCTTTCTCTAGTTGTGGCGAGCGGGGTCTACTCTTTGTTGCGGTGCACGGGCTTCTCATTGCGGTGGCTTCTTTTATTGTGGAGCATGGGCTTTAGGTGCGCAGGCTTCAGTAGTTTCGGCATGCGGGCTCAGTAGTTGTGGCACTTGGGCTCTAGAGCACAGGCTCAGTAGTTGTGGCGCGCGGACTTAGTTGCTCTGCGGCATGTGGAATCTTCCTGGACCAGGGCTCAATCGAACCCGTGTCTCCTGCATTGGCAGGCAGATTCTTAACCACTGCACCACCAGGGAAGTCCCTTTACAAATTTTAAATAGATGTTGACACATTGCTTTGAAACAAGAAGGTGTATTATTTTCTGTTTCTACCGGTACATATGTGAGAATATTTCCTTACATTTCCACAAGCAAGAGGTGTGAGAGACTTGTTTAAATTTATGCTAGTGAGATAGTTGGAGAGTGCTGAGTCATTGTTACTTTGAATTTGCCTGATGACTTGTGCTTTTGAACTTCTTTTTATGTTTGCTGGCCTTTTAGATTTTCTCTTCTGTAAATTATCCAATTCATAGTTCTTTCCATTTTTTTTCTGTTGGGTTGGTTGTTCTCTTGTCAGTTTGTAAGTACACTGTGTATATTGTAGATATCAACCTTTATGTGTCTCTTGCGTTTGAAATGATTTTTCAGATCTCTTATTTGCTTTGAATTTGTTTATTATATCTTTGCTCATAAGATAACATTTAAAAAGTTTTGTATAGTAGATGTCTCTGTTTTCTAGCTCTACAGTCTTGTTTAAGAAAGTCTTTCTTGTCCTTTAGATTTTATATCTTGTCTTTTAGACTTCTTATAAGGTATGTAAACTTTTAATATTTAAAATATTTTAAGTCTTTGATAGATTATGATCTTAAAAAACATGATTTAAAATGGAGGTACCTTTTAAGTTTTTTGCAGGTGGAGGAGTAGTTGTGATAGATGGATTTTAAACAATTCATCATTTTCCCACAGAATTAAACTGAGAGTGTTTACTAAAAGTGATCTCTCTTTTATAGATACAGAATATCTCCATATAAATATTTGGTCAAGTTGTCATACATTCAACAGATATTGTTTTCCTGGAGTTCTGAAAGGAGTGTGTATGTTTTAGGGGAGCAAAATTTTGACTTGGCCACTGCTTTTTAGAGATGAAGCATTCAACTGTGGTGATGGCAGTGAGACCAGAAATCACAAAAGCCTGAAGTCTGCTGATGGCTCTGTCACTAATAGTATGAAGTGGTTCTGCCACTCAACCGTGTTAGGGTTCGGTTTCTTCTGATATAAGGAAGTTAAACCCAATGATCTGCAAAGCCCTTGCTTGTCCTCAGAGTAGAAAGCAGAAAGTCCTCACACAGCAGCAGGTTGTCCAGTCTCCTGTACTACCCTGCTGTTTCAAGTTATCTTCTGTCAAAACAAACAAAGCCCATTGCTATAGAGAGGGGGAGAGAGAATGAATATGAATATGAATGAATGAATATGAATAATTAGGTAGACTGAATTTAGCCAATCTGGGATAAAGCTGAAGGAGAGTTGGCGATCACCCTCTATGCTGTCACAATATCCTTATCTTACCTCACTAATTGAAGGCTCCGACTTGTGTTTTTCTTGCTGTAATTGGCATCCCTGCTCTGAATTTCTTACTGACATCTTTCTTCCCTGAATTTTGGAGATGGAACAGGGGTGAAAAAATCCATTTTCATGGAAAAGGTGAACCACATCATAGCTGAAAACATATCAGATCACTTAAGAACATGGACACCATGATGTTTTGCATTTTCCAAGTAAACAATTAAGAATTCACCTCCCCTGAGCTCTCACCTTGACTCCACAAGAGGTATTCAGGATTTAATCATAATATATACAATGTGTGTAGGTTAAGTATTATAGCTGCCATTCTTGATTTAATAGTAATTTGATAAATTATTTGAGGTCAAATCACTTACATCATTTTAATTTTAATTTAAAACTACTTTAATAAAAGTAATCAGTATGATCAGAATGAGTCATTTTAGTGCTTCTTTTTTGCATTATTAAGAAATATGAAAAATTATTTACCATTTGGAAAGCAATTTAAAAGATAGTCTGTCACAAATTAAATGTACAGTCCTTTACAGACATGTGTGTCTGGCACAGACATGTATTTGAGACAGAGATTGCCATTGAGATAAAGGAAGAACTTCGTTAGGCAAGACTGTGAAAACACCATACAAAAATAAGTTCAAGTTTGTATAAAAGACAGTCTGTGGGAATCTCCTATATTTGAATAAGAAAACAGAAACTGAATTAGCTAAGCAGATAAAGGAAGGGCTTTCCTGTCATGCAAAGCCATAGCCTACCGCAAAGAAATAAGTTCAAGCATATAAATTATAGTTCATGGGAATCTCAGAATAGAAATTCTGTCCTCAACCTCTTTTATTCAGTGAGTTTACCAGTTTTAAATCATTGCCTAAATTCTTTATTTTACTCCTGTTTTTATTGTCTGATGTCTCTTTAGTATAACCCACTGAGTCATTTTCCCATCTTGTTCTGCTAATATTCACAAATAAACAAGCAACAGATAGTCCGTGATAGATCAGGTAATTCCTTGAGCCAGAGAATGGGTTCCTACTTGGGTTCTGTTAGAAATTACCTCACGGCTAACTGAAGCCTAACGTGGTAGCATTCCCTATGTTCTATGTAATCTTTCTAAAGAGTTTGCCTTTTGTTTCTCTGGCTGTATAAAAGATGCCTTCAACACTCAGCAGATTGCTGCGTACAAAGTAGGTGTTCAGTAGGTGTCTCTGCTGCCATCTTAAATTTGACTTTTAGGTTTTCTAAGTGTCCCCCAAATAAGAGGTTTTTTCCCCTAAATTGTTAGCACAATAAGAGCATATCTACATAGTGGTAAAAAAATATTTTGAAATGGATAAACCGACACATATGGATGTGGGTGATATTTCTTAAAAGCTTAACTGGATTGGCTCAGGCAGACATTTCAGCCAAACATTTTCTTTGAACTGTATCTTCTCTTCTGTAGCAAAGGAGGACTCCGGCCAATGAAGTTAATCCGTGCCAGATTAAGATGGCCCCAGCAGGTGGCTAGTTCAGACTCTTTCTCTTCTGCTTGTCAAAGCCTCCTAGTTGGAGAAGGGCTTGAGTAGTCTTGTCTTACTGACAGCTGTCAACTGTTAATGGACCATATGCAATGATGGGTAAAGTTGCCATCAACTGTTGATGAGCCATATGTAAATGGTGAACAGAGTGACAGATGAACACTTAGAAGGCAACAAAAGGCCTTCATTGCTGGACTGGGAGTCAGAACCTTAAAATGATTTTAAGAAAGAGTAGTTAAAAATTGATTGTTATAACTATGTCACAGTCATCAAACCTTTACTGCAGTCACCCTTTGTCACTCAGTTTGGGAGTGTAAAACAGATGTGCCAGTGGACACTCTGCTTTCTTAGATCATAAGAAAACTGACATGGAAGGCTGTATACCCCATCCCCAGAGACCTGGTTTTTCAGTTGCATGAATGAAAAGGCAATTAATAATAGCCAATGTATTGCTAAGCCCAACTATTTTGAAAAATTACAAGTATTATTTAAGAGGATAGCTTCCTCAATTAGTTATGAAAAATTAGTTATGAAATGAATATGGGAAGACTTTAAAAAATACTATTTGACTCTATGGGGATACCTTTTACTACCTAGTAAGAGTGTAAAGTTCTGTAAGTTGAGATAGGGAAGAAGCTACATAATTTACAGAAAGATGATTAAAGCTTATATCCAACCTATCTACTCTTAAAGTAATATAATAATGATAATTGTCATTATAGTTCCCAGGCACGTTCCATATGTTACTTCTTTCATCCTTACATCATTCTTATGAAGTTGGAACTGTCATTATCCTTGTTCTGTAGACAAGGAAACTGAAGCCCAAAGATATTAAGTAACATGCCCAGGTTTACAAAGCTGGGGGTTTTAACTCCAGTCTCGCAACTAAACTATGTGCTAAACTGGGTATGATTAGTTTAAAAGTGAATTGATTTTGCTCCATTTAGAACCTCTTTCCGATGGTTAGACTAGCTAATCCGTCGACATCCATGGAACATGGTATATGTTTGCTAAATTGTTATTTGATATAAGAATGATTGAAATATGAATGTGAAATCTGTGTGTAAGGAGGCATCACTGTTGCTTTGATATGCCACAGGAGGCAGTTCTTTTTCTGCCATGGTACTGATGAGAGATTAATTTTAATATTTGTAAAATATGATCAATTACAAGAATGCTCCATGGCTGCGTTGGAAAATCCATAAGGCAACATATGTTAAATGTCTTGACCTCAGAAGAAAATTGCTATATAAATGAATTTGCTTTTGTCTGATTTTCTCATTCTCATTTTGGAAATAAAACGTGTAAACCTAAAGAGGTAAATCCTTGAATTTGTGTAGGAGTTGGAAATTATGACACTTGGTCGTTCTGCCTACAGCCCATATGGGAAGAGACTCAGCACCCAGCTACTTCCTCTGCTTCCATCCTATGGCTTTATCTATGTCTTTCAGGATCAGAACCATGTGTCAAAGTCTTGTGATCTCATTGAGTTACTTTCCTACAGATCAGTTGTACAGCAGAAAATGTGGTTGGGGAATTTAAACAGGGTTGAAAGGGAAGATGATTAAAGAACGTAGTGTAGTGTTTCAATGAAAAAAATGAAGGTACAATTCACAGCATGTATTAGATGTAAAACGCCTTTATACAGTAGGGCTTTTGGGGGGAGCTTAATGAGGCCCTGATACCTGACAGTAAAATGATGCCTTGGGTTGTAATTAAGCCTTGGATTGAGAATTTGGAGACTGTGGTGCTGGATTTACATTTAATATAGCAAGTTGCTTTGTGATCCTTATTAAGTCATGTAAAATGTTGGGCATTAGATATTCCTTCTTTGTAACAGTGATGCAGGCTCCACTATCTATCCATGTTTTGTTTTGTTGTGCTTTGTTTTCGATGCTCTAAAATCCTGTGACTCAGGGACAATGGGAACTTCAAATATTTAGTTAATAACTCTTTTTAAGTAAAGACTGTATTCATAAATTACACATAATAGAAAGTAGAAAAAAATCAAGCAATTGAAAAATATTTAAAATGTTTATTCCAAAGGTAATTTTCAAGGTTATTATGGCACAATAGTATAGAATGGAAGAACTCTAATTGGTACTTTAAACTTTAGCAACTTTAGCAAAACTTTAGCAAAACTTTCAATACAGCTGATAGGTTTTCAAAAGGAAGAAACTCTAATATATCAAGAAACCACTGGCCTTTTCAAGTAATCATTTCCATGGTAGCATTAACAAAAGAAACTTATTTCAGATGAGGTTATCTCATCCTGTAGTTTTTAGAGCATTGCTGCCTTACTAAGTAACTGTTAATGAAAAATAAAAAGTCAGAATGCTTTTAACTTGATGTTGAAATGTGTTAGATTTCAGCAAAGTTTTAAGCATTTTTCCCACTTGTATTATGGGTTTAAATAAAGTGATCATGGACACTTGCTTTTCACCAGTTTAATGGCATTCCACACAGTTTTTTTCCCGTTAAACTTATTTATTTCTTCAGCTGTTTTACTTCTGTGTTGTGGTTTTCTTACATTTCTTTACATTTCTTTCATTTCTTACAGAAATGAAGTCTGTAGCTTCAGACATTCAAAATGGAATTGAGACCTAAATAGTATTCTACCTAATTATTGAGACTCAAAGCTGCTATGTATTTGATCTGAATTATCTTAATAACCTTCTCAGTTCTTATCATCATAAGCCTGCCCAAGATTGCAGATTGTAATTGATCACCTTGAAGTCTCTTTATGCCCAGTTCCCTTGCCTCTGTATGAGACAAGCCGAACCTTGGATACTTCTGTACAGCTAGGTTCTGTTTAGTTGCTTAACTTTTCAAAGAATTAGGACGGTGGAGCTCTTACGAAAGCAAGATAGGGAGTCACACTTTATACCTGTGTGCCCTTCAGGAAGTTACCAGATTTTAGGACCATTTTCCTCAGTAGGCTTAATAAGTGTACTTGCCTTGTAAAGTTGATGTGAATATTTCAGGAGACAGTCCATGTGAATATGGTTAATTCACTGCTTGGCATAGAGTAGGTGTTCATTCAGTAAATGTTAGCCATGAGGATGATGATGGTAAAGATGATAATTTCAGAAAATCTCATCTCTGCAGTCCTTGTGGAATCATTGTTAACCTCTCTTGAAAAAGCGTAGGTTCCATTGTACAAATTAGATCCTGGGACAGGGGATGCTTGTATAGGGGATGTGCAGTTCTTTTCTCAACACCCCCCCCCTCCACCACTGCAGTACATGATATTTAGGAGGTCAAAGCAGCTATTGCCGCAAAGTGGGTCACAACAGTGACTGACCAATTACAGTGCCTTTCTCACCACCCCAGTAACTAGAGCAGACATCAGAATCACCTTACCTGTCTGCTCTAAAGTAAACCAATCTGCTAAGCTTCTCACAGGAGACTTCTGAACCATTGGCTGTGTCTACTTCCGTCAGTAAATGTTACTACCACTAGCTTTTCTCCGGTTTTTATTTTCCCTATGACTTCCCTCCCTACTTCCCATCTTCCCTACTTAGCTTGCTTGCTTGCTTGCTTTTCTGTTCACCCAAGCTTCCACATGCTTAAGGCATTCTTAGCAGTGAGTGGTGGAGGCTGTGAAGCCTTACCTAATAGTAGAAGTGGGGAAATGGAGTCTATAATCAGGTATCTCAGGACAATTGTTGTAACCAAATCTCTCCACGAAATAATAGGCAACACTAAAATGAAACGTATCCTAGTGTCAAATATTCCACACATACAGATTCTTGCATATTGCTTAACATTTACTTTCTTACACCTTGAGATGGCACTAAGCCTTTTTCAGTTTATTAAGTATTACTTGTACATTTCTTTTCCTTCAGATTATATGCCTAATTATATACCTTTTCCCCCTGCTCTTCATTTTCCCCTACCCAATTAATGAAACCTTAAGCAATCATAGTTCCCTTTCTCTTTTCTGTTTCTATTCCAAATCTCAGTATCATTTCCACTTCTGTTTGTCTTCATTCATTTACAGGCGCACGCGCGCGCGCGCGCGCGCGCACACACACACACACACACACACACACACACAGTCACAGACACACACAGCCTCTTAATGTCTCAGGGAACTGTTATAGGTGCTGGGGATCCAGCAGAAAATCCAACAGAAATGTCACTTCTCTCATGGAACTTTCATTCAAGTAGGAAGCTAAGGGCTAACAATAAACATTATAAAGAGATTAACGTTAAATATGGCAATGTAATGGACAGTGGAGGTCAAATTTGAGCCTTGACCTGAATAAGAAAGAGCAGACAAGGGAAAATATAGGGAAGAAATAAATGCAAAGGCCCCATGGTAGGGGTTAATTGGCAGGTTTGAATAACAGAAAGAAGACTGTGTTAATCATGCATGTCAGGCAAGATTCAGAACACTGGGAATTCAGAGTAACAGTATGGGAATGGAGAGGTTGTCTTAGGTCACATCATGTTGGGTGTTGACAATGAGCTTGCGTTTTGTTCTAAATATAAGAGGAATCCATAGGAAGATTGTAAGTAGGATGTGTGGCATGATTTGATTTGTCGTTTAAAAGGTCACTTTGATTTCTTTTTGAAAATGTTTGGTAGCAATCCAGAGTGGGTATATTGCAATGTGATGGGAGGTTATTGCAGTTCTCTTGGATTGGTCTAAGATGATGTTGTAATTAGAGAGAATTTGACAAATCCAGGATATATTTTGGTGACAGAGCCAATGGGACTGGCTGATGGTTTGTTCTATTTATAATCCAATAGAGTCATCCTAATTACATTTGATAAATCTAACCACAACGCCAGTGACAAATTTGAATCAGCGATAGGGAACTTAAGTATTGAATGGCAGTTCTTACCATACAAAATAAACAAAAACAGTGCAATCTTAAAAACATTTAAAATTGTTAGGTATTCCCTTCGAAACGTCTGCAAGAGTTTCTTTCAAACTTTCTAGCATCCTTTGGTTAAATAGGCCATTTTGTAAAGACAAATTATTGGTATTTTGAAAAAAGGAATTCTTATTCAATGACATATTTCCATTTTTAAAAGGCATTATTAGATACAGGATGGATAAAGTACCATAATAGACATGTGAATTAGGCACTATTTAAAAAACTCTGTGATATAAGTATGAATAATATACATTCCCTGAACTCAAAGATCTCTTGTTCCAATAGAGTGACCAGTGTCAAAACAATAATACAAATATTCCAATGTGTCTCAGAGAGCAGGGATAACTGCTTATGGGGTCCTGGGCAAGCCTCCCTTTCTAGAAGTAGGAATTTATCTCTCATACTGGTGGGCACAGGGATTCCAGAGAAAAAGACCAGCATGTACCACGGCACAGAGGCATGGGATAGATTATAGTGATCCAGTAGCTGCAACTAGTAGAATTTTGATAGAGAAATGAATGAAATGCTGAAAGAGTTGAGATGTGACTTTCTGCGTAGCCAGCAGATGATCTCGAAAAGCCCAGATTCCACGGTAAACACTTTCCATGTATTTGAACCTGTAAAGTACCATACTGCTTTCTATAGCGGCTGCACCATTTTACGTTTTCACCAGCAATGCACAAGGGTTCCAGTTCCTCCACATCCTTGCCAACATTTGTTTTCTGTCATTTTGATAATAGCTATCATAATGTGTGTGAAGTGTCAAGTGTTTTAAACCGTGCACCAGATTTACAAATGTGCCATAAGATTTTGGGGGACAAGTGCCCAACTCTGAACCAGGATTGATAATACAAGTAGAAGCAGAAGACTTCCTTTCACAAAATAATTTGCTCATCTACAGATATGTTTGAAATGTTATCTTCAGTGTATACATTGGTTAGCAAAACAGACATATCTTGTCA
This sequence comes from Lipotes vexillifer, assembly GCF_000442215.2. Lineage (NCBI taxonomy): Eukaryota > Metazoa > Chordata > Mammalia > Artiodactyla > Lipotidae > Lipotes > Lipotes vexillifer. The sequence continues at coordinate 192,498 of NW_006773141.1, read as the reverse complement.
AGTCTAGTGGGGAAGATGGATATTCATAAATAATTACATAAATAGTTAGTGTGGCAGATGCTCTTGGTGCCCATCCACTTGCTCTTGGCACTTTGTGAAGCAAAGACTGTTTACTTTGAATGCCTGTATATCACTGCCTGAGGGTTTTTGTTTCTAGAAATGAGAGCATATTGGCCCATGTACCTCGTAAGCCCTAAGTGCTGATGCATTCCTACTCCTGGGAGCAGCCTTCAGGCAATGATGGATGGGGAACTGTGGATAAATACTCTAGTTACCTTACCCCTCATTTGGGATAGTTTTGAGATGTGTTCTTTATTTTGCTCAGACTTTCCCAGTGGGATTAGGCTCTGGTTGCCCATGGTGGTAACATATTTGATAGGATGGACTTTCTTTCCTTCCCTGGCTCATTGCCAATCCCAAATAGTGTATCCTGGGATCACTTCCCAAATTAGCGACGTGCACTGAAATTGTCTCAATGTGCATTCTAGAGAAACTCAAACTAAGACACCTATTAACACATTTTGGTAAATTCTGTGGAGGAAAAAGTAAAGGTTGCTATAAAAATTTGTGACAGGACGTCAAATTTGTGGGTTCAGTGATGGCTACTCTGAAGAAGTGTCTCTTGAAGATTTTGTAGGAACATATTAGGGGAAGGCATACCAGGGTGAAGGAAATAGCAGCATAAAGGCCCTGTGGGTGGGAGAGAGCATGGCATTTCTAAAAAAGGAGGTGCCACTGAAGGGAGTAAGAAAAATAGTGGTGACAGATGAACCTGTACATACAGGCAGGGTCCTGTTCATACACAGCCTTTTAGATCATATTGAAAACTTGAGTCTTTATCCAAAGGGCAATGGCAAACCAAAAAGACTTTTAAGCAAAGGAGAGACATGGTCAGATTTACCTTTTAAAAGATCACTTGGGGGTCTTACAGAGAGCAGATTGGAGTGGCACAAGGAGGGCAACAAACAAGGAGCCAGTTGCAGTGGTGCAAGCAAGAGACAATGTTAGCTTGGACTAGTGCAGGATTTCTCAGCCTTGACACTACTGACATATTGGGCCAGATCATTCTTACTGTGTGGGGTTATCCTGAGCATTGTAGGTCATTAAACAGCATCCCTGGTCTCTATACGCTAGATGCTAGTGACACTGCTTTGTCCAATTGTGACAACCTAAAATGTCACCAGGCATTGCTGAATGTCCCTTTGGGTACACAGTTGCCCCGGGAAAGGAGAGAAGAAATTGGCATTTGTCAGTACCAAAGTGTATATTCTTAATCGCACATAGATTGAAAAGTGGAACACCAGGAAAATGAAAAGTTCACTCCCTTTTACAGTTCAGCACGTTTCATACCAAACCTTTCTGACCCTCCGAAGTACCTCCCCACCACACTCCTGCCCCTTCCTTATCTGGGTCAACTGGACAATCAGTTTTCTACTTACCCACTTCTGAACTCTTTGGCTTTGTCTTCACATCCAATCAAAAATCAAATGCCATTCACCCTCTCTTTTATGTAGACCCACTGCTACTGCCTGGTTGTGACCTTTGTCTTCTTAATCTTTTTTCCCCCACCAATCCTCAAAGCCTAGAAAGATGACCTTTGCCTTCCTTGCTCATGCTTTGCCCAAAGAACTTAGTCCAGTTGGACTCTTCCTCTGGACTCTCACAGCACGTGTTGCTTTCTTGACTGTGTTGGCACTTAATTACTTGAGACAGTTTTCTATAGGATTATCTGTTCTAGCATGTGTATCCTTTCTTCCCACTTCAGTTATAAGCAACATGACTTCAAGGCCTGTGTGTTGTTTTTGTGTGACTCAGGTAGTACCCTGTGCAAACAATGCATATTACGTAGTCTGCTTAATAAGCTTCCATGTCCCTCACATGATTGCTAGATAAGTTAATACTCCAGAAACATCTTTTACCGTATTAAAGGGAGCTCTTCAAACTTATATAGGGTCACCCAGAGTATATAGAACAGATCATACCACTGACTAGCCTTTTTTTCAGCTGTTATAATTTCAGAGGGCAAACTCCTGAAAATCTACTTTGGTGGCAGTGCTGCCAAGGTGAGATGGTGACATTACTGTGAATGAGCTCGACCCAAATGATGTTAACTACAGTATATTGCTTCACATTTAGTCCAGAGTCCCAGAGAAGGCTTTTTATAAAACTACTAATCTGAGCTGATGACTAAAAGAGAAGTATTTGAGGGTCTTTCCCCCTCTCCATTGACTCAGTATAAATTGGAGTGACATGCACATAGTGAGGGGAGAATGTGGTACCGTGAATAGAGATTTTTGTAGCACATTTTTCATTGCCTTTAATGAGGTGTGTGTGGCTAAATTCTTTAGTGCAGTTGTCAGAATGTCTTTTTTCAAAGCATCAAGATTTAGCCCAAAGTCTCAGTGAATATTTGAAATGGAGCTGGAATTTTAAAAAGTAGTCTTGTTCAGAAAGCCCGTGGACCCAGGGAACACACATGGTCCCTACCAGTTGCAGTAGGAGTGGGATCATCCCGAAACAGGGAGGAACTAAGGCAAGTTGCTGTGGAGTGTGGGCATTGACACACGACTGCAAGGCTAATCACAGTGCAGAGAGCATGTGAGAGGTGTCCCAGCAATGAAGCATTTTCCATTGTGTTGATTTTTACTGGGTAAAAACCTCAGAGTTCCCAGATTTCCATAGGAAAAAGCCTTGCTGATTATTCAGGGACTTGATTGGGTGAGAAAAGGTGTCAGTTTAATTGTCCTTAAGGCAATTTCGTTAACATGTCCTTACGGCAAAACTCAAAAATAAAGACAATGTAAATCGGTCAGTTGATCAACAGATAGGCATTAATTGCCTTCTCTGTACAATGAATAGTGTTAGGTGTTCTCAGGCACTTAATTATAAGGCATAATCCCTTCCCTTGAGGAATTTGCAGTTATCTGAGCAGTTCCAAAAAAAATCTGTCAATGAAATTGATAACCTCTGTCAAGTGTGTTATAAGAAAAATGAGTGCATTTAGGATGCACATGCAGAAAATAGACAACCCCAAATGCTTCATATGTGGGAATTCAGTTAATAATCATTGCAAATTCAGTGGAAAGTACTGTTGATTGCTATTTAATTAATGAGGAAAATGGGGCATAGAGAGATCAACTAACAAGCACAAGGTTACCGAGTTTAACCAGAGAGCAAGAATTTGAACCCAGGTAATCTGACCCCAGAGTTTGCGTGCCAAAAATATTAGTCTGTATTGATGAGGAAGAGAATTACCGTTTTTTCAGAACAGGAAAGAATTTTCCTAACCTTGAGTGAGGGATGTGATATAGATGAATGAAAAAGGAACAGGGTGGGGTCTTGGGAGTGTGTGGATCTGGAGGTGGGTTTGTGGGGAGATGGTGAAAAGTGATAATGCTTCAAGCAGCAGCTAGAAGGTGGAAATTAAAATGGCATATTAGGTGTATATGTGGGTGGAAGAATGAGTAGCAGTTCTACTCTAGGTGATTTTGAGTAGGAGATTAGTTGATGTTATGTAGGGACATAGATGTAGGTACAGGTTTCTAGGCAAGCAATTTTGCAGCACCTTAAAATTTAAAATATACGTGGCCTTTGACCCAGCCTTTCCACACATAGAAGGCATTCCACAGAATTACTTGCACTGTATTGTTTGTAAAAGTGAATAAATGACATTCACAAAGAGAATTGTTAAATTGTAGTTTATAATACTCTGGAGTATTTTAAAGGATTGAGGCTCATCTATTTTTAATGACACTGAGAGATGGTTGTGGTTTATTGTGCATTGAAAAAAAGTGATTTGGTGAATTATATATATAATAAGATTTTAGTTAAAAGTTAGGTCTAGGGGACTTCCCTAGTGGCGCAGTGGATAAGACTCCACGGCCCCAATGCAGGGGGCCCAGGTTTGATCCCCAGTCAGGGAAATAGATCCCACATGCATGCCGCAACTGGGGAGCCCACATAGCACAACTAAGGAGCCGGCAAGCTGCAACTAAGACCCGGCACAACCAAATGAATAAATATTTTTTAAACAAAGTTATGTTTAATCAAGTCAAGAAACACTTATGGAACCATAACTATAGGCTGGGCACTGGTCCAGGTACATGGAATACTGCAGTGAACCAAAGATCCCTGCCCTCCTGAAGCTTATATTTTGGTGGGGAGACAGACAATAAAAAATAAACACCATAAATAAGTAAATAATGTAATATGTTAGGTGAAGAGTTCATGGGAAAAAAATAACTGAAAACAACAAAAGGAAAGTGGTCTCTGGGTAGAGGGAACAGCAGCTGAAATACAGGCCTTAAGTTAGGAACATGCCTGGTTTTCAAAGAACACCAAGAAACCTGGTGTGGCCAGTGTGGGGGAAGGGAGGGGAAGAGTAGAGTATATGTAAGAGGAAGTTGGATAGTTACCTGAGGGTCTGAATTATATAGAGCAGGATGATCCAAAACAAATAAAATGCAAATCACATCTGTAATTGTAAAATTTCATTAGCCGCTTTGAAAAAAACAGAAAAAGAAATGTGAAATTAACATTAATAGTTTATTCAAAGTATTCCATCTAAAATATTTTTTAACATGTAACCGATATAAAAATAGTAATGGGATATTTTAAATTTCGTGTACTAACACTTTGCAATATGGTGCACGTTTCACACCTATATAGCACGTCTCAATTTGGCCTGGCCACATTTTACATCTTAATAGCCACAGGTGGCTGGTGGATAGCACAGAGATAGGGCCTTGCAAGTCACAGTTAGGATTTGGCTTCTACATGGTGTGAAACTGTCATTGCAGAAGCTGGAGCAGAAGAGTAACTTGATCTGTCCTATATTTTAAATGGATCAGTCTTGATTGGTGTGTTGAGAGACACCCAAGTTGGGGAAGGAGTGGTGGAACATAGGAGCAAAGAGACCTTTTAAGAGGCTGTTGTATCAAACCAGGCAACAGATGCTGGTAAGTCAGACTTGGGTGTTAGCAGTGGACGTTGGGAGAGGTGGTCAGATTCTAGATGTCTTTTGAAGGTGGAGCCAGCAGGATTTTCTGACAGATGGAATGGAAGGGTGTAAAGGAAAGGGAAGTGTCAAGGATAATATCAAGGCTTTTAGCCTCAGTAACTGGAAGATGAAGTTTCAACTGAAATGGTGATTCTGCAGGTGGGGAGGGTTTGGATGGGAAAACTTAAAATCTGAGGTTTCTATTAAGTGTCAAAGTAGAGATCAGAACTGGCAGTTGGATATATGAGTCTGAATTTGGGAGCAAAGTCTAGACTGAAGATATAAATTTGAGAGTTTGTCAGCAGAAATAAAAATATTTAAAACTGTGGTCCTGGATGAGATCATCAAGGGAGTGAAAGGGTAGACTGAGAAGAGAGGAAGTCTGAAGACTGAGCCTGGAATTCTCCAGTAGTACACAGTCCAAGACCAGTGTGGATGGATTTACACCATATTGATAATCATCTTTACCACTAGGTAAGGGGACTTTAAAGGCCTGGCCAAGAAGGCGGACTTTCAGTATCTACTTTTCGTTTTTTTATAATAGATGTATAATAGTTTTGTGATTTAAAAATTAACCAGCAGTCCAAGAGGACTTCCAGTTTCAGCTTGGAAATTTAAAGAATCCGAGGAGTCATCAGTCCTACCCTTTAAACAGGAAAAAGCTTGACAAACTAAACCATCAATGACTTTCTTGGGCCCATCAAAGAACTGAGTTGTCAGGGCAGACTTCTATCCCAAAACCTGGAGAGGCAGGTGCCTGCAGGGAGAGACAGACTGAATCATTTGTTTACCTAGGGCCGAAGCCTCCAGAGGCCATATATGCCTGTAAGGAACATTAAATGAGAAATTCTGATGAATTGCTGGAGGCTGAGTGTGGGCTAGGATGAGTGAGTACTGTTCCTTGGGGCCAAAGTCATGGTGGCAGGGAGCCTCACACTTTTTCTGACCTTTGCTCCAGGAACCCCGCTAGGCTCTCACTGGGAAGATAGGGGATAATTTGGAGAAAGCTACCCACCGCATTTCTCTCTGCCCTGGTGATGGTAGAAGTCGTTAAAGGATATTTTCTCTGTATATGGGATTCTGGGTTGGCATTTTTTCCCTTTCATCTCACCAAAGTCCCTGAGTGATTCTGAAGAGCTGAGCACCATGCCAACCTGGGATGGACATGCAGCGTGAGCGAGAAATAAGCTTTGTTTTAATTTGCAAAAACAAACAAAAGTTAACGATGCAATCATAGAGATACTTGGAAGTCACCATAATAAAATTTAATATTTTATGTTGCATAGAGGTTGAGAACTGTTGGATATTTATGAGAAGAGGAGTAATTTGATTTACCCAATGAAACCATGCTCCTTGTCTGTTACTCGAAGAGCAGTGTGCATCAAACGTACTCTGCTGCCTGAACTAATTCTCACCCTTGGCTTCAATATGTGTCTAAAGTTACTTAATAGGAATAATAATAAGAACCCAAACTGTGTAATAATTACCAGAATCCGGTTCATAGTATTATAATAGAATTAGCTGTGTATGTTGTTTGAGGCTATTTTTTTAAAAGCATATTTATAAGTTTTAGACTTTTAGTAGTATTTTAAAGCTTTATATAATTTGCAACAAAATAATATAAGAATACGCATATTCAGTAATTCCATCCATTTATATAATTTCATGCCTATCATTAAAAAGAATATTTATCTGAGAGTGGAGTTCTCTATTATTGGCTGTTATCCAAAGAGATTAAAAATTGCTTATTCTATAATGCATTTAAAAATAGTTTTCTATTGAATATGTATCTAGTTACTTGCCTTTTAATTAAATAAGGATCTAGAGATTTTACCTTCTAAAGAAAGGACCTTAGCTTCAGAAATAGTTTTGCTGCGTGCTCCATATGTATTTGAAAAGGCAACTTAATATTGTGTTTTTCTGTGGGAGGAAAAGAATCTGAAGCCCTTGAAATGTAATATGTGTTGGGTTGTGAATCATGGCAACCTAGAGCAAGAAAGATTGGATCTAGAATTTCCTTATCTTGCCTCAGATTTTTCATTTTCTAACAAACGCCCTTTTTCATGAGCTGTGACTGAGGATAGTTATGAGTCAAAGGCATTCTGTTCCCAAATTCATACATAATATTTTGCTTAAGAAACACATCAGAGTTGGAGGACAGTCCTCACAGAAAAGTAGAAGCAAGGCAGTCAATTGCATCAGATAATAGATTAAAAAGTCCCCTCCTCCCCCTGCCAAAAAAACCCCACGATGTCTATGAGAGTTTCAAGTTCTGACTGATCCCTGGAAATTTCTACTGATTTGAAGATGAACCTTGATTGAGATGTAAAGTTTCAACTTCCAAGAAGCTGAGTAACATACACAGCAGGAAATGCCAATATCATTTTAATAGACATATGTTGTAAAGGTGAATTTCAATGAGCTTTCACAGCTTTCTGAACAGTATTATCACACATTTTAAGTAAGTAGGTCAGTGTTACCATTTATACATAATTTTATTGCTTTAGTGTTATATTTTTATGATTATCTTACAAATGCTTCACTAAAGATATACTGTAGTCTCCCAGTGATTTTATATTCTTTCTTCTTGTTTTGCTTGAGAAGTCTTAACTTTCTGTCCCTACTTAACTACTTTAAAATCGGCCTCATTTTTGCAGCTTACACTTTGCATCATTATCTCCCTTTCTTTAGAGCCCAGGCCCTTCCTGGGCCATTTGCTTCTTCCTAACATTTCGGCTACTTTTATCTTTCTTCCATATTTGATTATTTCATTGTGAAACTCAAGAACAGAATTACTCTCACATATCTTTGCATCCCCAGCACATGTAGAGAGCTGGGCAGAGTATAGATTGACAAAATTTATAAACAGGAGAAGGAAAGCAAGAAAGGCAATTATACCTCTTAATCTGAATGAAACTTCAATGCCTCATATCTTTATAATTGTGTATAATAGCTTTCTTTTAAAAATCGGATACTCAGACCAAGACACAAACCCATGCACACACTAAACTGTGCAAATATCTATATAGTGACTTTGGGTGGGAGTTTTTGTTTACTCAGAGAAATAACCTTGCATAAGGAAAAACCTTCCCCCCACCCCATGAGCAGTTTTACAAGTAGAAAAATTAGGATTAATATACTGATTGTCAAACCTACTAAATAAAAATCGGCAGTACTTTTTGCACACTGGTGCAGCAAGTTGTGAGAAATGATTTGTGGTATGGATGCCTGAGATTTTTGTATTTTCAGGAAAGAAGGGGATATTTTGTAAATGTGCCTCATATTATTCATGATCCTGCCTGTGATTATTCCCATATACCTGCCAACTGCAAGCTGCGAATAAGCATTCCATCTTATTCAAACCGTTCATGGATCTTTACAAAGTCTTGCTACCTGGGCCTCAGGTTTGAGAATTGAAGGAGGGATGTGGTGTGAGTGAAGGGCTTTTTTTCAGAGTTGGTAAAGAAACAGCTGGAACTGTACGTATTTCCTGCCTCCCCCTCTTTGGCGATATTCGGGGACTCAGTGATCTTTAAAATACTCTCGCTCAAGAATTTTCAAGTGGTGTTTTCATTATATCTAGAGGCAAAATAATCTAATGCAGCATTTTCCAAAATGAACTCCCTGAAATGTTGGTGTTCACTGACAGTGTTAAAAACTCATATGATAAATAAGGGCATTATTTCTTTCAAAATATATTAAAAACTGTGTGTAAGAAAATCACTAAGTAAATTTAAATAGTCCTTAGTATTATGCAATACTCTTTCTTTAGAAATAGAATGCCAAGTCAAGAGTGCCAAGGAGGAGAAAGAGAAGTCATTCATTGCTTTAATTTGCTTAATAAATACTTTTTGTTTATTATATGCTTGGTACTGTTTTTGGTACTTGAGATACATCAGTGAAAAGCGTTAAGGCATGACTTTAAATCTGCAGCAATTATAAATGACCTATTTGGTGCTTGCTGGTTTCTCTTATATCTTGTAATGTTTTTATGTATTCATCCTTCATAAAAATTTATAAGTAAAATGATTAAATGTGTCTAATTCACTCTGTGTATAAAGTTAAAAATAAATTAGGTATTGATCATTTCCTATAGGGCTTATTTCATTGTCTTTTAAAATTCTTTTGCTGTGAAATATGAGTGGGTGTATGTGAACATTGGAGATTTTTCAATACATTTGAGTTGAAAAGAGTATCAAACAGGAGATGGCCAATCCACACATGAAATTTCCTTGCAGGCAAAAGCTTTTTATATAATCTTTTGGGATAAAACTCTTGCCGTGGGAAAGTTATAGCAAGTTCTGAAATAAATGTAAGAGACAAAATTTTCCTGCAACTTAGGCATATTGTATGTTAGCAAATCATGATTTATTGGAATGTTATAAGTATTATGAATGTAGCATCTCCCGTTTTTATCAGGCTAAACATGAAAGAGAATCTTCTCTGGCTGGCTGGTTGTCTTGGAGCAGTTTGTGGTTTAAAGGAAAGAAAAACTAGCTCTTTGCAAACAAGGAGAAAAAAATATACACATATAGTTAGATAAATATGCATAAAATTAACTCATCTGAGTCTTTATTTGGTCCAGCCAATTGGGCTTTTAGAGTTGTTTTAGGTACTTAAATTTTAGGAAGATTCTTGGACCAAGGATGAGACTCTTTTCCCACTATTGTTTGCAGAAAACAAAACAGTCTTCAAATAGCTGTGTGCGTTTCATAAAAACCAAAATTTCCTTTCCCTTTTTATTTTTATTGCGTGGGGGGAGATCAGACATAATTTCAAATATGTTCTTTCACAGAGAGGGCTATATGCTCACAGGAATTTGGGAAATGTTGAAGTGGTGGCTTTGAACAGAGGCTCTGAATCAGATTTAACAAAGGTACATCTACTTAGTATGGAGCCTCATGCCTGATTATTCTCTTTGGCTCACTTTTTTCATATATCACATAAAGATACTAATATTTAATTCATAGGGTTCTTAGAAATTAATAAGATAATGAAAATGAAGAGAGCTCAGCTCTGGACCTGCCTCATGGAAAAGCTTCAATGGAAGATAATTATTTATATGATCATCATCATTATTAGGTATCGTTAAGACTTGCAAATAATATGAAGAATATTAGATTGGGCTTTGGTTTCAAGTATGTCTTCTAGTTGGGGAGCTAAGGGCTATACACTTGAAGTAATAGCTGAAAATAAAAATAGTGGTATGGATGAAAATAGATTTTTTTATTTCATGTAAACTTTAGGTTTTTCTTTTATAAAAATATTATAAATGGTCCCCCAAATCTAAGTTTCTTCATCAATACTGCCCATTTATACTGTTCATTAAGTAGAAACAGACTCATAGATGCTCTTCAGTAGTTTGTATTGATTATTAGCTTCTTGAGGGAGCAGAAACGAGAGGCAATTCAGTTTCGCCAGCTTACTTCTCTTTGAACAGTAGAAAGGTGTTACAGCTCGTTGCTGCCAGGTGGAGCAGATTGAAGGTCAGGACAGCTTGCGAGATCTCCCCCCAGCATACATGTGAGAGGGAGGGAGTAATTTTTAGTCTACTTTGCTTGTGAAAATCAAGAGAATGTAACATCAGAAGTAATTTTTTTTGTTTCAAGTTTGTTACGTGATTTTGCTCATGGGATTTCTTTTTTCCTATTGGGTGAACACATACTACTTGAAAATATGGTGAAAAAGAAATTCTTGAAGAAAAATGCAAATAATAAGTCTCAAATAATTCCCAAGTAATTTGTGATCTTCTTTGCCCCTAAACTCTTTAAATATATTCATTTTTAATAAAAAAAATCCCTCCACCTGGAATCATTATCTTTTATTTTCTTTTTTTAAACCTCTCTGCCATGTAAGATGCATATTTATGAAGAGTTGAGAGAAACCCATTTGAATTTTCTTGTCCAACCTACCCAGCTGCTGATGGCTGTCTCCAAGATATAACTAACTTGCTCACATGTGCACATCTTTCTTGTTGAGAATAATTTTCACATACATTTTGAAAGTTTGGAAAATCTTACAAGACCCTGATTTTTATTACCGTCGCAGTCATAGGATCAGAAAATTCCCAGTCCTGTAGTGAAAATGTTAACATGAGGGTAATTAGCAAGGTAGAGTAGTGGGATGGATTATTCTAAGAATAAATCATGAGCAAAAATAAGCTATGTTGGTGTTATGAAATAGTCTGTATGGTGGTATAGGCCTCTTGAGGGAATACTCTGGCAGTCTTCTTTATGACAGTTTTAAAAGCACATTTAAAAAATTGAGACCATTTATGCATTTTTTGTTAAATTCAGAAAAGCATCGTGTAGTTAGGTGGAAGAAAAAAAGCGAGAGATTCTTTCTGTGTCAGATGATAATTTTCTTTGAGGTCCATGCTTACTTTTAAAAGTTATTTTTGTCAGTGAGATGATAGTTAATGCTCATAACTATTATGATTAACTCATTTCTTTTTTTTATAAATTGTTGAGGAAACATGGTTAATAATAGTTTCAGATAAGTATTTTGCTTCATCATTAGAAACACTGGGAAGAATTATGAATTTTGTAGAGTGCATTTGAATCAAACTAAACAATTTTAGTGATCATTCTGCTGAGGATAGGACCATGGTATGTGTGATCAATGAGTTTTACTTTCCTCATGTGTAAAATGGGGTCTGAGATGACCCCTAAGTTTTAACAGAGTGCGCATAATTATATTATGCTCAAGAAGTCAGTTGGGGCAAGGGAGAATCAAGGGTAATAATTTGGTTCTGTTTAATAACATGCATTACTTGATTATTAGTATCATCACACAAAAGTGTTTGCATCTCATTTGCTTCGGATAGAAACTGTGGTGCTTGAAATTCAAACATAAACCTTCCTCTAGGGGTGGTGTTCATTCATTCAACCAGTATTGTTGTAGTGCCTACAATGTGAGGGCATTGTGATGGGTTTAATACTTTATAAAACTCATTCACAGTAACTAGAACTGTAAACTGAAATTTAAGTAGTGTTTTAACAAATCTTACTGCTTAGCAGATAAGTGATGCTTACCTAGTGCTACCATGCCCAGACAAAGCTCCATGTGCTCTGCAGATATGAACTAACTCATGTCATCCTCATAGTGTTCCTGTGACGCAATGCTGTTATTTCCCCCAGTTTACAAATGAGGAAACTGAGAGAGGAAATAAGTAATTTGCTCCTAAAATTGGTCAGTGACAGGGTGTGATTTGAACCAGGGCTCTATAGCCCACATGCTTAAACACTGTTCCATACTGCTTCACCTAGATATATTGCAAAAATGGAGGACTCTGATTGCAGATACACCTAGCTCAACTCCTCATGAAAATAGTAGTATCATGACCAGAAGGCTTAATGTCCTCAGTTTTCTTATCTTATGGATTATTTAGAGGACCAATAATAAGTTTTCTTTTTTCTTTATTTCCCCTAATCCCTTAATAAAGGAAATGATCTTCATTACAATGTATATGAGATTATTATGATAAATTTCCTTTTGCATGAGAATTATACTATTTTGGTAAACACAGATAACACTGTAAGTTATTGTTGAATATTATTCTATAATGTATAGAAATGTCCACAAATCCAAAGTCCTGTATAACTTTGGTCCTGGCAGTGCCTCTGTTCAGAGAGGGAGGGAGGAAAGTTTATTCTTTGCAGATACCAACTGCTCACCAACGCACAACTCAACATGCAGTCCAGAGATGTAGGCTCCTCACTTAGGAAATTCAAACTGTGTTTACAATGAAGGCACCTCTAAAAGAACTTGTTTATTCAGAAGAAAGAGCATTCCACCCTTCATGAAAGGGAAACTGTATGACTTTGTTATATTCTAAGAAATTAAGAAGGCTCCTCCTCAAATCTCAAAGCACATGGTAGAGCCTTAGCAAATGGTATTCTTTAATATTTGTAGAAAAGTAAATATAAATACCTCCACATTTATATTTTCCAAAAATATTGTATAGTATGTGTTTATTGGAACCTTCCTATGTTGCACTTCTTTATTTTAAAACCCTTTTTAATTCACACAATGAATAAACCCATTTTAGAGATGAATAAACTGAGATGCAAACAACTTAAGTAGTAAATTCATTCATATCCTCAGGAATCATGCCCCTCCATACTGCATTATGTTGATCTCCTTTTAGAAATTATAGCTATTATAAATATTTGGATATTTGCTTCTCTAAAAATCTTTTTCCCTGAGTAGGCGTTGAGGAAGCTTTCATGTCTTCTTTTTAATGTTTTGAATTTTTTTAACCTTAGCACTTTATAGCCCAATCTAGTCACCTTATTAGATATTCTAATTTGCTCATCTCAGATGTTTTGCATGCTACTATAATGACTATAATTATATCATTTCTAAGGTTTAATTTGTGCAATTGTAAAATAACTGACTTTCATTTTGCAGTTAGCCAATAGTTTCTCAGACTGACCAAAATGCTTTGGGGAGTGTGTATTTATTAAATATCAGAAACATATTAATTTTGTAAATTTAGATTTTACATATATATATAAATTCAGATGTGTGTATATGTACGTGTGTGTGTGTGTGTATATATATATATATATATATATATATAAAATTTCCATTGGGAATCGTTTGGCTCTATTATGATTGTGTAATAGCCAAGGGAGTGCCAGTTGAGTACAAAATTAATAGGTATTTTAGGTAGGATTCCAGAATTAGTGCATGAAGGGAACAGAGTAGATCTGTTTGAAGAGTTCATTAAATTAGGTTATATATGATCTTATGAAATATGGAGGAGTATAAAAGCATTCAGAGGAAAACATAGAAACAACACAAATTATTGAAGAACCAAAGGGAATGACTTTTGATGAATTATTGAAGATAAAGGGATCTTAATAATAATACTATAAAAACAAGGAAGTTGTCTAATGCCAAGATGCTGAGGAAATGGCCGAGTTCAGAGAAATTTTACCCAGTGATTAATGAGGATTGGAAATACTTTCATATTCTAGATATACTTGCCCAATTAAAGGTGTTGTAGAAAATTCCCTGAAAATGGGAAGCTCGCTAAGCTCGTCTGATTTTTAGAAGATAACTTATTTTTTAGGTTAGAATATAGGAATGAAAATGGTCCCTGCAAAGAGATATTAGGTCCTTGAAATATTCACTCAAAATGAAACTCTCTTGATATTATGTTGAACATTCTTAAAATAATAGATACAATGAATGTGGTAGGTTTTGTGATTTATGTTTTTAATTAAATGTGATATGATTTCCCCCTTAGTTGGGGTAACATATAACCAGGGATGAATTATATACAGAATATTTACCAGGTGGTATGGCTTCCAATCAGAATAAACAACTAGATGGCATACCAGATGTGTGTAAGTTCAGTGTACAGCATGGCCAGATAGACCAGAGCAATGAGGGACTCACGTTCTCCCTGTATGTGAAGATCTTGAACTCTCGACTCAGAGGAGGTGCACCAAGCTTAAGTTCCTGTGTATAAAAGTACTGAGGACAGGGTTGATAATCAGTGAGTACATAGCGGCAGGGCTCTTCTGTGGTTAATACTGGTGTCTATTTTAATTAATAGTAGTTGAAACAATTTGAAATTTTGCCTCTGTCTGAAGAATTGTTAACCTGGGTCTTCCTGAAGATAAAAAAATGATTTTATGAATAATTGAACCCATACTCTGTGATAAGAAATATGTAATATGTGTTCATCTATATAAAGGATATGTGATATAGGTTGTGTCCCCCAGAGGGCAGACTCTTAAGTAGGAGTTTACTGTACAGGATATTGATTAAAAAGTATCTTTGTGATCAAAACTGGGTTGGAGGGTGGGGAAGGAAGCAACAGTGGTGAGAAGAAGATAACAAGAAAGGCTAAAAGGCCCTTAGCCAAATCCACAGGAAGCACTAGAGGTATAATGACCCTTCAGGGTTATCCCGAGCAGTGCCAAGATGACCAACCTTTGTACGGTGGATTGATCAGTTATTGGATATGGCCCACCCTGTGGAGGCAGCTTTCCAAAGCTGAGCTAAATCCTGAAGGGGCTGACAGCTGAATCTGGTGCTGCTAGCACTCCCAGCTGCTGGGACACCAAGTCCTTCAGTGAGGGGAGGTCTGGGCTGCCCACCACTGTATCCACCACAGAATAGGATAGCTTCTTTCTCTGAGTCCTCCTCAATTAAGGAAATGTGATAAACCTTAATCAGCCCTCGCTTATCTGACCCCTTCATATCCACAGCTTTGTTGAGAATCACATACTTTGATCAAGTTATGTCTTACTTGAGTGGAGTGTTGGGAGGGGGGTTACCCAGTAGGACAGAAGAATTACTTTCCTTGGTATGGGACTCCTTTAACAGAATCTCTTGGGGAAGAATTGGGGTTTTGGAAGATTCCTTGACTCCATTTTGTGAATTTTATTTTGCCAGTTTGCCATATCCCCTTCCAAGACTTGGATTATTGTAAACTGTATGTTTACTTGTATGTCCTTCAGGTATTTATTGAGAGCTGATAGTGTGATGCACAGTGCGGCATGCACATATGAATGAAATATACAGATCTTCCTCGACTTACGATGGGGTTACATCCCAATAAACCCATTGTATGTTGAAAGTATCATGTTGAAAATGCCTATAGTTGGGCAAAATCATCTAACACAAAGCCTGTCTAACACAAAGTGTTGAATATCTCATGTAATTTTTTTTGAATGCTATACTGAAAGTAAAAAACAACAACAACCCAGAATGGTTGTAAGTGTATCAGTTGTTTCCTCTGGTGGTTGTACGGCTGACTGGGAGCTGTAGCTCGATGCCACTGCCCAGCATTATGAGAGAGTATCTTACTGCATATCACTAGCCTGGGAAAAGATCAAAATTCCAAATTCGAAGTACGGTTTCTATGGAATTCACATTACTTTGGCACCATTGTGAAGTCAAAAAATTATAAGTCTTACCATTTTAAGTGGGGAACTGTCCCCTTCTCTTGAGGCGTTTCCACGCCAGCCAGGGAGATAGACAAAGGGATAATTTTTATATAATGGGTAAGAATAAACAACGTAGAAGAACAGAAGAAGGAATGAGTGCAGGGTGAAATAGTGTGGATGAAAGTAATCAGAAGGTAATAAGCATTTGTTTTTGAGACTAAGATTTTTCTTTTTTGATTTGGCATCAGTTATGTTTTCCTTGTTATGGGCTGCTATGGATTTGATCTAGGTTCATGTGGCTCCAGCAAATGTATGGGTTTTTAAAAATAAATTTATTTATTTATTTATTGGCTGCCTTGGACTTTCTCTAGTTGCGGAGAGCGGGGGCTACTCTTTGTTGTGGTGTCCGGTTTTCTCATTGCGGTGTCTTCTCTTGTTGTGGAGCACGGGCTCTAGGCACGCGGGCTGCAGTAGTTGTGGCTCGCGGGCTCTAGAGCGCAGGCTCAGTAGTCGTGGCACACGGGCTTGGTTGCTCCGCAGCATGTGGGATCTTCCTGGACCCGTGTCCCCTGCATTGGCAGGTGGATTCTTAACCACTGCGCCACCAGGGAAGTCCCCAGATGTATGTTTGAAAGTTCCCCATTAGTAAGTGCTGCTTTCAAAATCTTGCTGGGAGATACAGAAACTCTCTGACTTTGTTAGTTGCTCTCTGATTTTCATACTGGATATCTGACTGTCTTGTAGAGACCAAGGACTTGCCAGGCCTCATCATTTCATCTGAGCATAGCACAGTGCCTGGCACCTAGTACAGTTTAATAAATAATTGCTAAATTTATCAGTGAATGAATTATACTAAGTTTATAAGGCATGCATCTTATTGCTGGTACACTTGTCATTTTCTTACTAACTTTATAAAAGAATAATACACATAAACCAACGACGTCCCTATAACCCTCCCTTCCCTGCTTGTCTTTTTTTCCTCCCTCCCTCCCTCCCTTCTTCTTCTCCCTCTCTTTTCTTTATTTCTTTTTTAGGCAGTGGAATCATTTCCTTAAAGAAAGTCTTTACAAGAATCACAATAAGTTTCACAGATAAAGCGGGAGGGGGTATAATCTGGTTAAAATATGGTTTGGGAGCCTCTAGCTCAGCTCTGTCTCCATTCCAAGAGGTAATTCCAATGTTCAGTAGGTCACAGTTTGAAAAACCACTGAAGTAAAACATTCAGGTAACTGGAAATCACCACTTTCCAAGTGAAAATGTCAACACTAGCAATGGAATTGTTTGTGGGTAAGTGGGGCTTGCAAGCCATGGCTTGAAATATTTGTTCTTCAGATGATATATGGAAGTCTAAATTTGGCACATGCGTGGTCATTTTAGGTTGAGAGGATGTTCAAGAGGATGGGTTGTGTGAAAGTTGAACGTATGAAAGTCACGTACTGACTGCAGTAGTAGCCCATCTTAGTACTTTATATTTTCAGTGATTGTCTTGAGTAAATTTAGTCTAAAAGTTTATGGAATATAATTTTTAAAAATTAGACTCTGAAAAGAAAAGGGAAACGCTAAATTTAAAATAAGGGCCTGTATCTTTGTGAGAATAAAATCTTAGTCGTTTTAAAATAGATTTTAAGTATGCATGAGGTAGTATTCTATTTTTAATTCAGGTCAAATCCTATGGCAAACTTTTATGCTTAAGTATCATTCTGTTTTAGTTAATATTTCTCTTAAAAAACTGCACTACCAGACTTGAAATTGTTTTATGATAGTTTCTTATAGGGGATTTTCCTTATTTCAATTATGATTTTTTTAAAAAATTCATTTTATATTTGTTGTGGCATTTGTAAAGGTAGTAAAACACTGCTATTTTGGAAAGCTTATCCATTTGCTGAGGTTTGTGTTGCTGTCTCAGCTATTCCTTCGAGAACTTTAAGATCGTAGCATAATAATGAAAATGTTTATCATTGGATATTTCCCCGTTTAACTTAATCAGCATATATATTGGCCTCAGTAGTTTGAATGACCTGAAGTATCAGTTCTTGAACATAGGTGTCTCTTATACATATTGCATTGCGTATAGTGAGAAAGTGCTCTAAAACCTTTTTTCACTTTTACATTATGATTTCTTTCCCTTTTTATTACTGGGTATGTAACTGTTATATGTTCAGAGGAGAAGTGCTTCAGAGCAATGACTATTTAAATAGAATTTTGGGCTGTATTTTCTGCAGCGTTATCTGACATACATTAAATATATTTATTCAGTAACTGTGTCTTTTTGACAAAACTACTGAATAAGTAAAATTGTTACCGAATTAAGTCGTATGGACCCTGCTCGGGCCCTATCTGGGTCGAGGCTCTCTGCCTTGGTGGGGAAGGGTCTTTCTTCTGTTAGGGTGGAACAGCCAAATAACGAAACCGAAGCTGAGATCAGTGCAGTGCAGGCTTTATTCAGTGGCCAAAGAATGGAGAAGGGGAACTTAGTTTACGGATCAACTTCTTGCCCGCGTAAGGAGAGGGACTTGATTTTAAAGAGTAAAGACAAAGGGAGGAGGAGTGAGGCTAATGATGGGGAGGCATATGCATTAGTCTACCACGGACGGGCAGGGCTTTTCAAAGGAGTGGGGTACCACCCTCTTTTTAATCCTTTTTTGGTCCTTAATGTCTGGTCATCGCCACTGGTAGATGTTTGTCATTTAATGTGCTAATGTAGCAAAATCAGCGAATAATGAGACTCAGGGTCTGTTGGAGGTCAGGTTTGTTACCATCTTGGTCCCAGCTAGTTCCACCTGTTTTTTCTTTTGTTTGTTTTTCTCTCCCTATAACTTCCTTTCTTAACACTGTAACTTAAAGATTTATGTTAACTCCTGCTAAAGTTGCGGCTTGGCAGGTTTTGAGCAAAGACCTGGTGCAGCTCTGGCAACAAAATGAACAAAGAAAAAAGCTAATGATATTTTCCAGTTTCTTGGATAATGGATTAAACGTGTTGAACTGTGTTGTGTGATTCTTATTTTAAGGAAATGTTAAGTCATGTCATAGTTTTCGTTCTTTTACATCCATGCAGTAACCTGAGTAAGAGCCTCAGATTTATTTATAGGTGTCAGTTCAGAAAGATTTCCTTTTTTGTGAAGTCCCAGGCCTGAGGTTTTAATGTATATATAGGTTTTTAAACCATGTTCATTTACTGCCTACA
Source organism: Lipotes vexillifer (assembly GCF_000442215.2). Classification (NCBI taxonomy): domain Eukaryota; kingdom Metazoa; phylum Chordata; class Mammalia; order Artiodactyla; family Lipotidae; genus Lipotes; species Lipotes vexillifer. The sequence goes on along the minus strand of NW_006773141.1, from coordinate 173,408 downwards.
ACCGATGGCTTTAATGAATGCCTAACAACTTACTTAAACCAAACAAATAATTAGTCTCAATTACAGAAGTGTAAATTTGACTCTAATTAATGAATGTGCCAGGCTTTAGACATTGGTTTAAGTGTAATTGATCTTAGGGCCACAGAGATCAATGTAAGGGTTGGTGAAATGACAGCAAGGAGGAAGTGACTCAGATAATAAGAATGCTAACCCCTAGAAAGATTAATTGGTGTATCAGTGATAAGCTGGTAGGTGACTGATATAATAATGATATTCCCATATTAAGGGGGTCTCAAAATAGGGTCACCAACTTCAGAGCTTTTAATTGTATACAATTACTATGTCAAACATACTCCTTTAAAAGAATATTTGTCACATTCATTTGTCCTCCATTTAATTTTAGGTTTTTTTCTTTTTCATAATTAAAAAAAGAAAAACACCCTAGAGGAGGCATACAACTATTTTACTTTATGCTTGGAAGTATTCTTCCTTAACTGTGTTGGTAGGCCTGGGTGTGGAAAATCAAGTGACTGCATTAAAAAGACAATGACTGATTGCCTTGATAGCATTTTTCCATGTCCTTTGCTGTCAGGTAAGTCTGCTTTTGTTGCTCTGATAACTTCTTCCCACTTTGACGGTAAAATCTGGACGGAAAAATAAAGGAGAAAGACGGTTCTGTTATGCCATTACATTTCTTCTCCTTTGAAGAGCTTCTGGTACTCTGAATGATGGGTTAAAAAGCTAGATGATGTGGTGAAGCCAGAAAAGCCACACTGATGGCACGTTCAGTTCACATCAGTGTGTGAAGGGTCACTGGCTGAGGGAGAGGCTCGCAAAGTCCTGGATGAAGAGTGAGGTGGCTGCTAAGTGAGGAGTTGTGGAGGTGAGAATCCGAGAATACTACGGAGTCTCTGTCCTTTTTGCAAATATTCTGTGCCTGTGTTCTTTTCTCCCTTTCTCCCCCCTACCTCCTAACCCCAGACAACTCTCCTAATAAAAAGATTTTTCAAGAGAGATGTCAAAGAAAATAGAATTTTTCAAGAAAGACGTCAAAGGAAATTGTTGAATGAGGCACAGGGGCAGCATGAGACCGGAGTGGAGGAAGGTGATAAAGGCGCTATTTAGAAGTTAAGCCCGGAAAACTGGGGCAAGAATCAAAGCAACGCTACAGGCAGGGATGAGGTAACCAGGGCCCCGAAGATAATCATAAGGAGTTGGGAGTCTGAGGCAGGAAAAAAGGCCGGTTAAGAGGTTTAAGGCAGAGGATGACCTACTTAGAAACAGATCTTTTCAACAGCCAGACTTTGGACTGGAGGGGAAGTAGCTCAGGAGGCCCCAGAGTACGTTACGTTTGTCTTAGTGGAAGTTGTACTGAGTAAACAAGAAATTGTAATTATACTGAATTATGAAGAGAGCATTCAACTACGTAGTCATGTGCAGGAACATTTCCTTTTTAAATGCTTTTTTAAAAGTTTTATTTTTAGGAGAGTTTTTCTTCATATATCAAATTTTAATTTGCATTGTGTCGTGTAGTACAACCTCATTTAGACTACCTTGTTGGAAGCACATTCTAAATCCACGAACATTCTGAAAGAGGCAGAATTTTGCTTCTTGTAAATATATAAAGAGGCTCAGGTTAACCATTTATACTGTGTGAACTCCTTTGCAGTATTTCTTAGAGGATTTTTAATAGATAATATATATCAAAGGAGTTTTATAAACACCTGTTTTAATAATTCAGGCACTGAGAATAATTTGATATCCTAAGTAGTTTAAGTATCTTTTCTGATGCCTCCTTTGTATTAATTTTTGGGGTGGTATAGTTTTTTTTTGTTTTTTGTTTTTTTTTTTTTGGCTGCGTTGGGTCTTCATTGCTGCGCACGAGCTTTCTCTAGTTGCAGTGAGCGGGGGCTACTCTTCGTTGTGGTGCGCAGGCTTCTCATTGCGGTGGCTTCTCTTGTTGTGGAGCCTGGGCTCTACGCACGTGGGCTTCAGTAGTTGTGGCACTGAAACCTGGTTCTACCCACACCCTTCCAGTTATTCGGAACAAGTACTTTAGAGTCAGTCTTCATTTCTCATTCCGCATTGCTCCACGTCATACAGTCCTCACATTCTGTTGGCTTGACCTTCACAATAGATCCAGATGGTGACTGCTTCTTACTACATCCACCGGTAGCACACCAGTCTATATCATGGTCATTTCTGGATTGCTGTCGTGATACTTGGTCTGCTTCTTCCCTTCTTCTGATATAGTCTCAACACAGAAGCCAAATGTCAATAAAATTCTCAGTCCTCTCCTTGAAATCCTGCAGTGTGTCCCCAAATTACTTAGAGTAAAAGCCAAAGTCTTTATAATGGCTTAACATGGCCTTATATGAATTGGCCCCCATTGTTTTTCTGATGTCATCTCCTACCACTTTCCCCATCATTCATGCTATTCTAAATGCAGTGCCTCCTTACTGTTCCTAAAACGTGCTAGGCACACTCCCACCTTAAGGCTTTGCACTTACTGTTTCCTCTGCTTAAAACAATTTTCCCATATATAATCCTATAATTCCTTTACCTCCTTCAGGTCTCTGCCCAAGTATCATCTTTTTTATGTGTCTCACCCTCTAGTTTTAAACTGTAACACTACAGCCCTTCACTGCCACCTCTGGTGTTTCTCATTTCCCTTAGTCTGCTTTAGAGTTTAGTATATCTTCCGTTATCATATGCAATTTACGTATTTATTATGTCTGTTACTTTTGATCTGTCTTCTCCCACTAGAAAGTAAGCTCCATTAGGGCAGGAGACATTTTTCATTTACTGGTTAGATCAGTATCTGTCATGTAGTTGGCACACAATAAGTACCTATTGGATGAATGAGTGAATGAATGAGTATTCTGTTGGCTTTTCCTCTCCCATGGAAGTATTATGTTGAAGAGGGTTTTCCATGAATGTAGACACTATGTAAGATACGTACGTGCCATAGACAAGGAACATCATCTGTTACTTTGATTTGCTAATTTAATAAGCTTAGCTCAACGTGAAAATTACTGACCGTAACATCTGGTGTTATTTTCTTCATCTGCAGTGTCTTCTCTTATCTCATTAAATATTGCATCACCATCAAGCTCTGCACCACCTGCAGAGTTTTCCTTCTCCAATCATTCTTGCCCCCAGTGATTTCTAGTTCCTCAGTTGGTGTAGCCCTTGTTTTTTCTACTATACAATTTAGCCATCACTTTTATATTTTATGTTAAGTCTCAATGTTTCATATGAATAATTTTTATTTCCTGAACTAGCTTGCTAAGTCTTGAAGGGCAGAAATCACGTATTATGCTTTCTGGCAAAGCAATGTAGGTGTTCATGTTCCAATCTATTTGTCAGCATTTTTACTTACACATAATTTTTCAGGAGGATTCCTCAGAGTCTTTGGGAGGAAATTGCTTTAAGAGACAAAACAAACTGAACTAAACCATCTCACCAATAAAATACAATACATAAATAGGAAACTGTCTCAAAAAGAAATTTTGTGGAATTATTGATTTAAAGGATATTCTCTTTCATGTCTCCTTCCTTATGGTAAGCAGTATGGAATATCAAGTATTTTTTCTTGGATTTAATAAATTTTAGTTATCGGTTATCCATAGAATAATATGCCCTTTTATGTTTTTTAAAAATTTAAGATATTATATGACAGAAAACATTCATGTATTTGCTGAATCAAATGATCAAACTGGGAAGAAGTGATGGCCAATTAGAATGTGTATGAACCTTGTTCATTAAAATGGTGGCTTATAGTGAAGATTCATGAAAAGGTTTGCTTGCCTTCTAACACTCTTCTACCTATCTGTTAATTTACACAGTCCACTTCCTACAATTGCATAGAACAAATGCACAGTAAACATCAAAACGGCCTAGTTTATGTCCTAAACTTAAGGCCAAAAAAGTCTTTACTAGTGGCAAACCTTTAACTTTCTCCATTATGCTTAATGACCATCACTGTTAAGCCAGCCTGTGTAATTATTGAGTATCTCAGGAGCACAAACCATCCTCTGGAGAAGATAGAGGCAAAACAGGCTTGCTGTATCAACACACGTTGAGGTCAGGTTATATTTTTTTTCATAAATTACACAGAAAATTAAAATTTTTTTTCCAGTATTTTTTTTCTTCGGGAGTGAGCTTTATATGGGTATTACTTTGTGACATGTATTCACCAGAGGATTTTCTTAATTTTTTTTATGGGATATCATGGATTCATCCATCCCATTGACTTTTTTAAGTACTATAAGAAATGAGTTTTGTGACACACATAACAAAAGAGATCTGTGTGTTTAGACAATCTGAGGAGATATGGAGGAGTTGCTTGAGCCCTCAATGCTTCTGATGGCCTTTAATTTCTCTAAATATTAAGAGAGCAAAAAAAATAAGAGAGCAAATAATGCACAAATGCAATTGCTTATATACAGGAAGGGTCATATCCCAGGATTTTTAAACTTTAGCATTTTGTTATAGTATAGAGATGCTCAAGTAACGTATGTTATTTCTTTTTTAGTGTTTCTTTTTTGGTTCTTAAAGAAACAACAAAAATGTAGTATTGAAACTTGGACGTACAATTCCTTCATTATAACACCCGAAACTAACACAACATTGTAAATCAACTATACTTCAATAAAAGAAAAATCTTTAAAAAATAAAACCCAATTCCTTCATTATAAAACAATTAATTTAAAAATGTATCGAATGCCTCCTGTGTGTCAGGCATTCTGCTAGTCACTGGTATTACAAGTTGAATGAGGTAGACTATGCCCCAGTCTTCATATAGTTCATATTCAAGTAGAAGTATCAGAGATTTTTTTTAAAAAGCCCAAATACAAAGGAAAGAAGGAAGGAAAGAGGAAGAGAGGGAAAGAAGAAAAAAGAAAAGAAAAAATAAAGAAATCTATTCAGATAGTTGCAAAAGCAGAAGTAAACAAAGTGCTGTGAATAGCATTTACAGGCAGAAAATTCTTTTACATTTTTTGTTTCTGAATATCCATCGGTTCTAATATCCAAACTTTAAAAAAAATTTTAGAACATCATCAAAAACTAGAGTATGGGATCCAGAATATCTAAGACATAAGAATTTGGCCCCAGAAAGCTCAGTTTTAGAAACGTAGTTCATGTTAACATTATATTACTTATTTGACAGATGTTTTATTAAGTACCTTATTATGGGCCAGGCGTTCTTTTGGAGATAGAGCAGAGAACAAAAAAAAGTCTCTGACCTCATGGATTTTACCTGAATAAGAAGTAATAGATTAGTGGGTGATAAGTGATTGGCTAGAAAAAAAACAGTGAGTCCTAAGGAGTATCTGGGTAGGATTGTTGCAGTTTTCTGGAGTGACTAAAGGAGATCTCTGGGAAGGAGTCATATTTTGTGCCTTCAAGTAATTATCTAAACATGCTTCACAAACCTTGAAGGATATACAAGTATTTTAGATGGGTAAACAGACTCTAGTAAAACAGTTTGCCAAGAGATTTCTTATCTCTTACCTCATTTTGTTGAATATCATAAAGTAAAATGAAGATGTGTAACTTGTGATATAAAACAGAACACAGTCAAATCCAACCTCACTTGATACCTTCACCTCAACTTAGCAAATCAGTTCTTTCTTTTTCACCCTGCTTTGTAAGTGTTCTGCATCCTTACTTATCAGCACAAAGAAAGAAATTTTGCAACACAGTTCTTGAATAAACAAAGAATTTTGGTGCAGGTGGCTGTTTCATAATTTCTTTTTAGTTAAAGCTGATTCTGTTCTTTGTGAGAGACTCATAGTTCTGAATTCCTCTTTCTCCTTCTTAAATAAGGGGTTTATGTTCTTTGTTTCCAAAACGGAGGTGTTCTTGAGATTATCTGATCAGAATATTAAGAATGAAAATTAAATTGGTATATGTGAACAATTGGTTGGGTAATAGGAAGGTGAATTTCAGTTGTCTACAGAGACTGGTGGAACATCTCACTGGGACATGATCTGAAAGTAAGATTTTGCAAAATGGAAAACTATGCTTGTGAGAAGAAGGTAGCCAACAACTAGCTGAAGATGGTTAAATAATATTTATTGGAGCAAACAAAATAACAGTAAAGAGCACTAAGATCCATAATTGACTTCTCAAAGCTAATACTGGACGAGATGGCAGCCAAAGATAGGCCCAAGAATAATGCAGTTTAGTGCAAGCTCTGGGCACATGAGGAGACAGTAGATCCCTAGTTCAACAGAGTCAATGGATTTTAAGTACTTATGCTGGCACTGCATTTGATATGAGGGATGGAAAGATAAAAAATATATTTTCCTGATTTCATTTTCTATAGTCTTCATTGGGAGACATTTAGATTTCCGTTCTCAAATTTTATTTTGAAGCAGTCCAGTTAGATGGACTCCATTATATACTGGAAAACACAGTAGATGTTTTAGATTTAATTGGTGGAGTCAGTCTGAGACTTCTTTGGACAAAAAGTGTAAGAGAAATATTGTAATTCTTTGCCAAGAAGTGTAGAGTACATATTACAAAAAACTGTTACCACAAGGAGGAGTAGGTTAATGATATGTGTTCAGCAGACACTTAAGGAGATTGGATGTATCCAGATAAATAATTTCACTTCTCCAGTTATAGACTCATTGGATTCTATAACACCACGTGGTAAACAGCAGGACAATTTGTTAAGCAGTAGAGGCAGCTTGAAGAGTGGGAAGACGATAACTCGTGTCAGAAAACCTGGATTGTATTATTTCTTCAGTCATTACTTCATATTTAGAAACCTTAATTTCTTTTCCTATAAAATGGGTACAGTAATCTCTTTACCTAAGGGCTTTGGTATAAATCAAAGTAGTGATACATGTTACAGAACATGGTAATCTGTGAAGTACTCTTCCTGAGAAGAAAGTAATTATTAATGGAGAATTGTAACTGTTTGTGTGTGATTTCTTCCTTATCCTTGATGGACCTTTGAAAATAGTACTGAATTTTTCGTCCCTTTTCAGCCTAAAGAATCAAACCATTAATCGCAAATAAACCCTAAAGGTCATCTATTTTCACAACCAGCATTTATGATTCTGTATGCCCAATTTAGTTGTCTTCCCATTGTACCATGGTACTCATCACTGTTACCCTAGTTTAAGTGCTTATCACTTCATATTTTAAACTTTTAAAATGGTGTCTTTATCCCCTCCATTTCTCTTGGTTCTCCCTTTTCAAAATTACTCAGCACATAGTCTTTAAAATAATTTTTAAAAAATATAAATTTTGCAATATTGTGGAAAACATTTGTGTGTGTGATACTCAGACATCAGCATAAAGCTAAACCCTATTTCTTAGCTAGTTGTTAAGACCTAGAACAAGTGATTTAGTTGTTGAGCTTTTGTTTACTTCTCTGTGAATAATGGAATCTGTCTCATAGGATTGAGGTGAGAACAAACAAGTCTATGATTTGCACAGTGCCTGGGTTAAAGAAATGTTCCCGTTGCACATCTACCACCTACTCATGCCTTATTTTATAATTTTCAGTGGCACATCGTTAATGGGATAATATACAAACACACTCCTTTGTGATTCCAGATGCTCCAAAATTTTTAGAGTCTTTTCTATCACTGATTCTTTTCTTGCTCAAATATTTTACTTCATCTTATTTATTTACTTTCCTGAAATCCCTACACCTACTGACTCACTCTCATGGTCTCCCACAATATCTTGCTCTATAATGATATTAATTGTATCAATTCTTCTAGTCCCTACATTTCCTAATATTTTTAAATAAACTCGACTGCTTTCAACTGAAACTGCTTTTAAGTATCAGCCGTTTTTAACCATTTATTAGATGCTTGTTTTCCTCCCTCCCTCCCTCCCTTCCTTCCTATCTTTTCATCTTTCTTTTCTTTCTTTCTTTCTTCTCTTCCGAGGCGCATATCTTATCTCTATATCTTTATTGTAAGTTCCTGAAGGATGAAATGCATTTACATCTTCCCATACACCTATGACAGACAGACAGGGGTGAATCGATAGTAGTTAATTTTCTCTAAGCTATTGGTTTAAAAAAATAGATAACATATGTTCAACATTCCAGACCCTAATTAAGAACTTATATTAACTCTTTTAATCTGTATGACAATACTGTAAGATGTAGAAACTGAGGCTCAGACACATAGGTAACTTACCCAAGGTCACACAGATAGTAAATTGTGTAAGTTGGTTATGAACCCAAGCACATTCACATCAGAGCCTATGCTGTTAACCTCTAAGCTACCCTGATGCTTATGCAGCTTGGGGAAAGGATCCTTATGATACTGGGTACTGTTTGTAAAAGATGATTCCATATATTTCTGTGCTCAAAATGGTGATAATTATTACTAATATAAATTCATTTAACAAGGATTCATAGGCACTCTTCTAGACACTGAGGAAGAAATGATGAACACAACAGAAAAGATTCTTAATTTTCTGGAACTAGTTGGGGAGACATATACAGTGAACAAATAAATGAATGAGAAAATATTAGGTACTGATAAGTTCTATAAAGAAAATAGATCATGGTATTGGATTGGATTGACTTGAGTTTATACTTTGGTTTGAGTGGTTGGGAAAGGCCTCTTTGGGTAAGTGACTGCTCAGCCTAGCTGAGACCGTTGTGTTGGTTCATTGGTTTAAGCAAAAGGAGGCTTATTAAAGTCAATTAGATGGCTCACAGCCTTGCAAGGAGTGCCAGAAAATTAAGCCTCAGGGCTTCACAATAAGGATCAGAGCTCCAAGAACCACATTCCCAGGAAAAAACCCCAAGCACATCAAGAAACCACTTAGCACTGATGCTCGGGGTTCCCAGCTAACTTCAGCTTTCTGAGATAACTTGAACTGCAGGGATTGTTAGAATGGTTGCGGAACTTCCCTTGTGGTCCAGTGGTTAAGACTCCACGCTCCCAGTGCACGGGGCCCGGGTTCGATCCCTGGTCAGGGAACTAGATCCCGCATGCAACAACTAAGAGCCCGCATGCCGCAACTAAAGATCCCACTTGCCGCAACTAAGACCCGGCGCAGCCAAATAGATAGATAGATAGATAGATAGATAGACGGACAGTTGTGATGAAGATGGGAAAAGGAGGTTGGGTTCAGGATATGTTTTGTATGTCAGGTCTAAAACAGAGTTTCCCAACTGGTGGCAACAAACAGGTTAATGGGGCACCATGGTACTGATCATCTCAGTCTTAAGGGTGGCTGGGTGGAACCTGGGGCAGCCCAAACTCCCAGGCTGGTTACCTCCAGGTTTGAGCAGCCACCTTAGTTTACTTCAGTGTTAGAAAAGTTGGGGACTACCGATCCATAGCATTGCCTGAAATGTATGGGGGTACAAAAGAATCATGGAGTCCAAGGTTTTTAGCTTGAGTTACTTACTGGCTCATGATGCTACTTACTAATATGGAAAGAGGCAGGGGAAAAGCACGTTGTAGAAGGGGAGGAAGATGTTTTTTTAGACGTGAGGTTTAAAAAACGTAATAGTCTCTCTCTCTTTTTTAAAATAATGCATCTTTACTTGAATGCTTTCTCTCAAATTGAATTTTAGTCCTTTTTTTTTTTCTGGCCATGCCACGTGGCTTGCGGGATCTTAGTTCCCCAACCAGGGATTGAACCTGGGCCACAGCAGTGAAAGCACTGAGTCCTAACCACTAGGCAACCAGGGAACTCCCTGTAGTCTCATATGTAGATGTTAAGAAGGTAGTTGGTATATGAGATTGGAGTTCAGGGGAGCTGTTTATTTTGGAAATGTAAATTTAGGAGTCATCAGCATAAAGATACTGCTTAGAGCCATGGGACTAATGAAATTACCCTGGGAGAAAAGGTAGACAAAGATTTTAAGCTGAGCCTTTGGACACTCTACTTTTGAAGTAGCAGACTAATAACGAGGTACAAAATTCTTGACGTGACTGTCTCAGCAATAAACCGGAAAACATACTGCTTACACAAAACCAGTGTTTTTCTACATCTGTAATTAAAAGAAAAACTATAGTTGGGAATACTCTACTAAATTTTAAAGTGGACTGAACAAGCTGGGGGTGAAAACTTCAATACCAGGATAAAATTTTAACAAATCCTCTTTTAAAAAAATGAGGCCTAAGAGAAGATATGATCAAAGCTTATAAAATAAAAAGTTGTATGAATAGGGTCAACACATTCTTATTTACTAAAGTCAGAATACTAGAACTAAGAGGCACTCCCTGAGTCTTGAATGAATTACATTGAGGACAAAATGTAGGGAAGTTCTGTTCTAACCAGTGGGTAGTAAACTTATGAAACTCTTTAAAAGGGGTAAGTTTCTACAAGTGGTTGAATAGTTTGAAAAGGTACAGTTTGTGGACAGTAGATATACAGCAGGTTGTTTAAGGAATTGGGATATTTTGATGAGTGGTATATCTCTAATCATTTAATTTCGATATCCTATTTCATATCTAGCTTTTCTAAAAAATCGTTGCAAGCCAGGATTAGAACAGGAGGGATGTAGTCTGACAAGAGTATGACTTTTTTTCTGTTATGCAAAAATTTTACAAGTGAATGTTCTCAATAGTTTCCTTAAAACAATTATTACACCTGATGAAGACCAACGATACCCATGTGTGAAGTGATGCTTATGCATGTTTTAGCAAGCAATTTAATAGAACATATTTATTCACAGTGAAGGATGATCTTAATATGATGAGGTCAAAGTACTTTGTAGTATTAAATCTCAGTACTTTCTTGCAAAGTTCTTATAGTTGAATTGTCTAATTTTGTTATTCCAGTTTCCCCCTAATTACTGGCTTAATTTTATTCACTTTGCTGTTTAATTTATTTATGATGCCATTCTTTCCTTTATTTATAATGCCTTTTTCTGAATGAACAATTGTGTTTTCTTTATTCTCTTTTTCATCTCTTTACTGGCTGGAGAGTTATATGTTCATTTTTTTAATGAACTTTCCCAGGCCCAGCGGCCATGGCTCACGGGCCCAGCCACTCCGCGGCATGTGGGATCTTCCCGGACCGGGGCACGAACCCGTGTCCCCTGCATCAGCAAGCGGACTCTCAACCACTGCGCCACCAGGGAAGCCCCTATGCCTTATAATTAAATGTTGTCTTTAAAGTTTCTATGTATGTAAAAGAAATTTTGGTCTTTCCATCTTTAGTTCCTGATATTTGATTTCCATTCTCTTATAAGTTATATAAACATTTATTTCTTTGTGCATTTATTTTCACATCAGGAGATACTACATTATCACCAGTGTTGCTCCAGCTGTAGGTAGAATATAAGCTCCATGAGGGCGGGGATCATGTCAGCCTTGTTTACCTGGTACAAAATCAGTTTTTAATAACTATATTTTATGAATAAATGAATGGAAGAATAAGTTTAATTCTAAAATATATCTTCAAAATAATATCTAACTGAAATTCTTCTGTGCTCTTCAGGCCGAGCTCTGTTTGAGTCCAGCTGCGAAATTGCAAGTGGACTTCTGGGCATGTTAGAACAGAAGGGATTCCAGCTTTGGACCAGGGAGTTCTTCAAATCTTAGCCTTGCCATTTAATAGCTTTGTAACCTTAGTCTTAGTCTTTTAACTTCCCTGAGCCAAAGTTTCTTAATAGGCAAGAGGAGGATAACTCTCTCTTCCCTTCAGGCTGGTTTTAACAGTTGTGAAAAAATTGCAGTGCCCAAAGAAGATGCACAATGTGTAATATTAGCTTTTATATTTTACACTGTGAGATAATGTGATCCACATAAACCAGCATGCAGATTTTAAAAATAACTAATTTGTAAAAATATTGGCCTCAGAAATTGCTCACTATTACTTAATATTCTAATGATATATTTCCTACATTTTCTATACATTTTCTTTCATTTCTGCTCTTTTTATTTCCATATCTCAGTCTATTTGCACAGCTTCCTCACCTCTGAAGCATATAAAATATTCTTCCCCCTGGCTCATCCTCTTATTTTACATCTTTAGTCCTACAATAATACAGTATTAGTCAGGGATTGGTTGCAAAACGATCTGTTGGTCTGTAGATTTCAAGCAGTGACGGGATTTGATACAAAGAATTAAGTGAATTACTGAACCACTTGATAAGGCTGGGGGAATAAAATTCAGGGGAAGATGCCACTAGCTCTTGGTTTAACTACAATCTTTTAGAGAGTGAGAAAATTGCATAGACCACAGGAAACCGCCAACAATTTTCACCACTGTTTGTATCTTCGAAGGTGGTGATTTGAAGGGAAATGCCCAGTGGCTGCTGTAAAACCTGCATGTTTGCAGAAGCCCACTCCTCTGCCCATCACCACCAGGGAAGCCATAATAAATCTTCAGCCTCTCCCTGGCTTGCAAATCTAATACAAGATTCTGAAAAATGTGATAGATACCCAGGCTTCTGGCCCCTGTGATACAGGGCGGGAACATGGCAGGAGGAAAGGTATTGAGTTGCCAACAGACAAGCCAGCACAATTTCCCTGTATATGATTGTTCATTCTTATTCTAACTTCTCAGTCATGCTCTCTCCATTTTGAATTCTGATCTTCAGTTCTTTCTGTTATTGCAGTAATGATGTTTGAGTAAGTAAATAGCTTCAAGAAAGAGGTTTATTCATGTTTAGCATGTATGCTGCTATCTCTTTGGCATCTTTATATCTCATTTCTCTCAGAAGCTTACCCCCTTTTAAAAATGTCTGTTGACCAGAGGTAGGCCAGCTAGGGCACACAGACCAGACCTGCTGGCTAAGTCTTTCGCAAATAAAGATTTACTGCAAAACAGCCACACCCATTTGTTTCCCTGTTGTCACTGGCTGCTTTTACATCCCACGGTTGAACATTTGCAACAGAGGCCAGGAAGCGTAAACTACAATCGAGCCCTTTATAGAAAAATATATAAAGAAAGGGAACATCATGGGTGGCTTTTCTCATTTATTTGCCTGTTGAATTTCTTTCATCACCAGTTCAATGAGTATAGACTTCCTGATATCATGGGTGTACAATGTCATCAAACTGCAGGTACTTCTGTGGAACTCTCTCCACGATCTTAAAAATAAAAATGTCATGTATCCGACAAGAAAGTTTTCATTGAATCACATTGATGCATATGTTCCAAATCTTCCTCTTATGCCAGGGATTGTTATTTATTTACGTTCTCCAAGTATATGTTTTCTAATAGTGCACCATGCCATCTTGATTCTCACATGCTCTACTACAAACAGGGCAGCCCTGTTCTTTTTCAAAACCTGTACTCACTGTTGAGTGGTACCAATGACCTTTGCTTTCTAATAATTTCCTTATCTTAATACATTTAAAAGAAATTGAAGTATAGTTATTTAAAATGTTGTGGTAGTTTCAGGTGTACAGCAAAGTGATTCAGATATATATATATTATATATATATACATACACGCATATATTCTTTTTCAGATTCTTTTCCCTTATAGGTTATTATAAAATATTGAGTATAGTTCCCTGTGCTATACAGTAGGTCCTTGTTATCTCTTTTATATATAGTAGTGTGTATATCCCAAACCCCTAATTTATCCCTCCTCCCCTTTCCCCTTTGGTAACCATCTTAATACATTTTAAAATCTGTGATATGCTAGTAAGTCTATTTTTCTTCCAGCAATTAGGCCTCAAATCTTACTAGCAACTTGATTGTGCTGGTGACTTTTGAGCCATGAAGACAAGTAATATCAAAGCCTTTTCATTCCTTGCTGCCTAAGGATTCACCCACATCTTTCTTCCTATATCCTCTGTATCTTCTCCTGTCTTTGAAGTCATTGTTTAAATAAGAGAGAGTTGGGGGGAAGAGAGGGAGAGAGTAAGTCCTCAAGACATTTTTTTTTATCAGCTATTATCAATTACTATTTCTTATCAGCTATTATCAGCTATTTCTCCTTGAGCATCTTCAGTTGTCTTTTTTAATATCGTAAAACACAATGCTTTCTTCTGGAACATTGTAGCTTGTCTCCAGGTAGTGCTTTATTCTTGTCTGACCTCTTCCTTTGCTCATCACCTTGGCTCTTATTCTACATACTTTGCTCACTTGCTCTTTGATTTCTACTATTTTTGCTCCAATTCTTATAATTTCTTAACCTCTATTTTAAAAAGTCTTTTCTCCTCATCATTAAATGATTCTATGGATGGAAGCATTCATTTTGTTCTTTAAGGTGTTTCAGTATTCTCCTTCCCTGGAGTATATTTCTTAGACCATTTTAACTTGCTCCTTCACAGTCTGAAATCTTAAAAGGGGAATAGTTCATTCTTCCCCTTGAATATGTAGTTTTATTAAATTATCTCCTTGTCCAGGAATAATTTATTCCCTGTCCACATTTTTGAAAAATTTACAAATTTCTTAGAAATTAATTTAACTGTTGCTAAGATAGGGACTTTTACTTTGCTTTCTTTTTTAAAGTTTACTGTATTTTTAAATTTTAAATTTATTTATTTTGTTTATATTTATTTTTGGCTGCCTTGGGTCTGCATTGCTGTGCAGGGGCTTTCTCTAGTTGTGGCGAGAGGGGGCTACTCTTCGTTGCGGTGCACGGGCTTCTCATTGCGGTGGCTTCTGTTGTGTCGGAGCACAGGCTCTAGGTGCATGGGCTTCAATAGTTGAGGCACATGGGCTCAGTAGTTGTGGCTCATGGGCTCTAGAGCTCAGGCTCAGTTGTTGTGGCTCATGGGCTTAGTTGCTCCGTGGCATGTGGGACCTTCCCGGACGAGGGCTCGAACCCGTGTCCCCTGCATTGACAGGCATATGCTTAACCACTGTGCCACCAGGGAAGCCCTACTTTGTTTTCTAATATGACTGCTTTCACTCACACGTTTCTGTAATCATCCTGAAGATCGTCCCCATCTGTATCTGTTTTTGTCATAAGTCTGATAGCAGGTATCTAAATATAAAATTTCAAATCTTATCTTCTTACCAAGTGAGTCTAAGTATATTTTGTTGGATAACTTCCCATTACTTCCAGCCTTATCTTTCTGTGGGACAACATTGGAAGCCCTTCCAAAGACAGAGAGTCAGTGAACCAGAGATATTAAATGCTTCCTTCTTTTATATTTCTTTAGATGTAGGACAGCTACATGTACAAATGTGACATTCCCTAATTCATTTTCATGATTACATATTTCCCAGTGCAGATCTTGTATTATTAAATATCTTCACAGATGAAAGTACGTGGTAGCATTATTCATGTCTCACTGACCCATATGAAATTAGCTTTAGAGTTACATTCTCAAATGTGGTAGCCACTAGCCACATGTGGCCATTTAACTTTAAATTAATTAAAATTCAGTAAAATTAAAAACTTTTTTAGTTGAACTAATCATGTTGAAAGTTCTCAATATCTACGTGTGGCTAGCAGCTACCACATTGGACAGTGCAGATAGAGAATATTTCCAGTATCACAGGAAGTTCTATTGGGTACTTTAAATAGTTGAGAATGTGGTTCCTTTATTTGTAATACATTTCTCCCAATCATGTTAAGCCCTCTTTTTTGTGCTAATGTTGTATGAATTTGGTTTCTCTTTTATCAGAATCCATGGACTGCATCTCTAAAGTTTAGTGGTCATTTGCTCTTTGTATTATGTGCTCCTGTTTCTGTCCTCCCTACAACATTTGTCATTTAAGTCACTCGAATTCTGTTTTCTTGCATTCTCTTTGTATCTGTTCCTTAGACCGGTGGTTCTCAAACTTTAATGTGCATCAGAATCACTTGGAGGGTTTGTAATAGCACAGGTTGAAGGCTCCACCCCCCGAATTTCTGATTTGGTGAATCTGGGATGGGGCCTGAGAATTTGGATTTCTGTCAAGTTCCCAGGTGTTGTTAATGCTGCTGGTCTGGAAGCCACCTCCTTGACAGTCTTTGCCTAAGGAAGGCTTCTCCTTCCCTCTGCCTGCTTTCTTACACACAGAGCTGTTCTTCATTCACTCCTCACCCACTTAAGTATTTTTTCTATGTAATTTATTCATAACTTCCTCTGTTTTTTAAATCACTATGTCTTTCACCCGTAACTTGAAATCTTTCTCCCTTAACTGTACCTAAGTCTCCCCTCCTTGCCCCCTGCCCCCATGTTTTTGCTTTTCTCTTCTCCAGGAGACTTTCAAGGTTGTATATGTACAGATGTTTCCACCTTTTACTAAATGGACTCATACTCAACTTTTAAAAACAATGTCATAATATCTCCATTTCGTTCCTATGCTTGACACATTTCCATACTGTATAGACTCTAAAAAAGTTTTTGTTTTCATGTGGGATCAGAACTGACATCAAGGTTTTATTTTCTAGCATTTGAACTACTGCATATGTGTACCCTGGATTCATTCCCATTGAATTAATAAGCAGATCTCAATTTTATTTCTTGCTAGACTGTGATGCTCATTCCCTGTGAAGCACCTCTTTAGGATTCAGCCTAGTATTGTTAAAGAGGGGCCTCTAGAGTTAGAAAATCTCTTTCACATTCTGCCTTTACTTCTCCTTTTTCTCATTTACATAATAGGCTGGTATTAGCATCTATCTTATAACATGACTGAGAACAAATGAAAAAAGGTACTTAGCGTGATGCCTGGTTCATGGTAAATACTAAATCTTGGTTATTACTAATATTGTTATATAATCACATCTTCCCATGAGAAAAATTATTTCTTTCACTTACCTTTCTTTATCTTACAGAAGATGCAGTAGACAAATTAGCAGATAAATTTGCAATAAAGATTTTACTAATTTTTATTTTACTTTTCCATTATCTTTTGCCTTTTCTTCATCTATTTCAGCTTTTATAGCCTTTACCTTTTTTACTCAATCAGTTTACCACTTACCCAAAACAACAACAAAATAAAAATACAAACATACAACAAAACAAAAATACAAACATACAACACATTTCAGCTTTTATAGCCTTTACCTTTTTTACTCATGATCAGTTTACCACTGACACAAAACAACAACAAAATAAATATACAAACATATAGCAGAGAAGATGGTGGAGTAGAAGGATGTGTGCTCACTCCCTCTTGCGAGAGCACTGGAATCATAACTAATTGCTGAACAGTCATTGACAGGAAGACACTGGAACTCACCAATAAAGATACCCCACATCCAAAGATAAAGGAGAAGCTGCCATGAGACGGTAGGAGGGGCACAATCACAATAAAATCAAATCCCATGACCACTGGGTGGGTGACTCACAAACTAGAGAACAGTTATACCACAGAAGTCCACCCACTGGAGTGAAGGTTCTGAGCCCCACATCAGGCTTCCCAGTGTGGGTGTCTGGCAACAGGAGGAGGAATTCCCAGAGAATCAGACTTTGAAGGCTAGCGGGATTTGATTGCAGGACTTCGACAGGACTGGGGGAAACAGAGACTCGACTCTTGGAGAACACACACAAAGGTACTCATCAGGACCCAGGGGGAAGGAGCAGTGACCCCATAGGAGACTGAACTAGATCTACCTGCTAGTGTTGGAATGTCTCCTGCAGAGGCTTTGGGTGGCTGTGGCTCACTGCAGGGACAAGGACACTGGCAGCAGAAGTTGTGGGAAGTACTCCTGGGCATGAGCCCTCCTGGAGTCTGCCATTAGCCCCACCAAAGGGCCTCTAGGCTCCAGTGCTGGGTCACCTCAGGCTAAACAACCAACAGGGAGGGAACTCAACCCCACTCATCAGCAGACAAGCAGATTATAGTTTTACTGAGCTCTGCCCACCAGAACGACACCCAGCTGTACCCACCACCAGTCCCTCCCATCAGGAAGCTTGCACAAGCCTCTTAGATAGCCTCATCCACCAGAGGGCAGACAGCAGAAGCAAGAAGAACTACCATCCTGCAGCCTGTGGAACAAAAACCACATTCACAGAAAGATAGACAAGATGAAAAGGCAGAGGGCTATGTACCAGATGAAGGAACAAGATAAAACCCCAGAAAAACAACTAAATGAAGTGGAGATAGGCAACCTTCCACAAAAAGAATTCAGAATAATGATAGTGAAGATGATCCAGGACCTCGGAAAAAGAATGGAGGCAAATATTGAGAAGATGCAAGAAATGTCTAACAAAGACCTAGAAGAACTAAAGAACAAACACCTGAAGAATTAAAGAACAAACAGAGAGATGAACAATACAGTAACTGAAATGAAAAATACACTAGAAGGAATCAATAGCCGAATAACGGAGGCATAAGAATGGATAAGTGACCTGGAAGACAGAATGGTGGAATTCACTGTCATGGAACAGAATAAAGAAAAAAGAATGAAAAGTAATGAAGACAACCTGAGAAACCTCTGGGACAAGAATAAACGCCCCAACATTCGCATTATAGGGGTCCCAGAAGAAGAGAGAGGGAAAGGACCCGAGAAAATATTTGAAGAGATTATAGTCGAAAACTTCCCTAACATGGAAAAGGAAATAGCCACCTAAGTCCAGGAAGAGCAGAGAGTCCCAGGAAGGATAAACATGCCAATACATATAGTTATCAAATTGACAAATACAAAAGAAAAATTATTAAAAGCAACAAGGGAAAAATGGCAAAAAACATACCAGGGAACTCCCAGAAGGTTAACAGCTGATTTTTCGGCAGAAACTCTACAAGCCAGAAGGGAGTGGCATGATATAGTTAAAGTGATGAAAGGGAAGAACCTACAGCCAAGAATACTCTACCCGCAAGGATCTCATTCAGATTCGACAGAGAAATCAAAAGCTTTACAAACAAGCAAAAGCTAAGAGAATTCAGCACCACCAGACCAGCTCTACACCAAATGCTAAAGGAACTTCTTTAAGTGGGAAACACAAGAGAAGAAAAGGGCCTACAAAAACAAACCCAAAACAATTAAGAAAATGGTAATAGGAACATACATATGGGTAATTACCTTAAACGTGAATGGATTACATGCTCCAACCAAAAGACACAGGCTCGCGGAAGGGATAAAACACAAGACCTGTATATATGCTGTCTGCAAGAGACCGACTTTAGACCTAGGGACACATACAGACTGAAAGTGAGGGGATGGAAAAAGATACTTCCATGTAAATGGAAATGAAAATAAAGCTGGAGTAGCAGTACTCATATCAGATAAACTAGACTTGAAAATAAAGAATATTACAAGAGACAAGGAAGGACACTACATAATGATCAAGGGATCAATCCAAGAAGAAGATATAACAATTATAAATATATATGTACTTAACATAGGAGTACCTCAATACATAAGGCAAATGCTAACAGCTATAAAAGAGGAAATTGACAGTAACACAATAATAGTGGGAGACTTTAACACCTCACTTATACCAATGGACATATCATCCAGACAGAAAATTAATAAGGAAACACAAGCTTTAAATGACACAATAGGCCAGATAGATGTAACTGATATTTGTAGGACATTCCTTGCAAAAACAGTAGATTACTCTTTCTTCTCAAGTGCACACATAACATTTTCCAGGATAGATCACATCTTGGGTCACAAATCAAGCCTCAGTAAATTTAAGAAAATTGAAGTCATATCAAGCATCTTTTCTGACCACAACGCCATGAGATTAGAAATACATTACAGGGAAAAAAACATAAAAAACACAAACACATGGAGGCTAAACGTTACTAAATAACAAATAGATCACTGAAGAAATCAAAGAGGAAATCAAAAAATACCTAGAGACAAGTGACAATGAAAACATGACGATCCAGAACATATGGGATGGAGCAAAAGCAGTTCTAAGAGGGAAGTTTATAGCAATACAAGCCTAACTCAAGAAACAAGAAAAATCTCAAGTAAACAATCTAACCTTACACCTAAAGGAACTAGAGAAAGAAGAACAAAGAAAATCCAAAGTCGGTAAAAGGAGAGAAATTATAAAGATCAGAGCAGAAATAGAAATAAAACAATAGCAAAGATCAATAAAACTAAAAGCTGGTTCTTTGAGAAGGTAAACAAAATTGGTAAACCATTAGCCAGACTCATCAAGAAAAAGAGGGAGAGGACTCAAATCAAAAAAGTGAAAAATGAAAAAGGAGAAGTTACAACAGACACCAGAGAAATACAAAGCATCCTAAGAGACTACTACAGGCAACTCTATGCCAATAAAATGGACAACCTGGAAGAAATGGACAAATTCTTAGAAAGGTATAACCTTCCAAGACTGAACCAGGAAGAAATAGAAAATAGGAGCAGACCAATCACAAGTAATGAAATTGAAACTGTGATTAAAAATCTTCCAACAAACAGAAGTCCAGGACCAGATGGCTTCACAGGTGAATTCTATCAAACATTTAGAGAAGAGCTAACACCCATCCTTCTCAATCTCTTCCAAAATATTGTGGAGGAAGGAACACTCCAAGCTCATTCTATGAGGCTACCATCACCCTGATACCAAAACCAGACAAAGATACTACAAAAAAAGAAAATTACAGATGAATATCACTGATAAATATAGTTGCAAAAATCCTCAACAAAATACTAGCAAACAGAATCCAACAGCACATTAAAAGGATCATACACCATGATCAACTGGGACTTATCCCAGGGATGCAAGGATTCTTCAGTATATGCAAATCAATCAATGTGATACACCATATTAACAAATTGAAGAATAAAAACCATATGATCATCTCAATAGATGCAGAAAAAGCTTTTGACAAAGTTCAACACCCATTTATGATAAAAACTCTCCAGAAAGTGGGCATAGAGTGAACCTACCTCAACATAATAAAGGCCATATATGGAAAACCCACAGCAGACATCATTCTTAATGGTGAAAAACTGAAAGCATTTCCTCTAAGATCAGGAACAAGGCAAGGATGTCCACTCTCACCACTGTTATTCACCATAGTTTTGGAAGTCCTAGCCACGGCAGTCAGAGAAGAAAAAGAAATAAAAGGAATCCAAATTGGAAAAGAAGAAGTAAAACTGTCACTGTTTGCAGATGACATGATACTATACAAAGAGAACCCTAAAGATGGTACCAGAAAACTACTGTAGCTAATCAGTGAATTTGGTAAAGTAGCAGTATACAAAGTTAATGCACAGAAATCTCTTGCATTCCTATACACTAACAATGAAAGATCAGAAAGAGAAATTAAGGAAACTATCCCATTCACCATTGCCACAAAAAGAATAAAATACCTAGGAATAAACCTACCTAAGGGGGTAAAAGACCTGTACTCAGAAAACTATAAGACACTGATGAAAGAAATCAAAGATGACACAAACAGATGGAGAGATATACCATGTTCTTGGATTGGAAAAATCAATATTGTGAAAATGACTCTACTACCCAAAGCAATCTGGATTCAGTGCAGTCCCTATCAAATTACCAATGGCATTTTTTACAGAACTAGAAGAAGAAAATCTTAAAATTTTTATGGAGACACAAAAGACACCAAAGAGCCAAAGCAATCTTGAGGGGAAAAAAACAGAGCTGGAGGAATCAGACTCCCTGACTTCAGACTATAATACAAAGCTACAGTCATCAAGACAATGTGGTACTGGCACAAAATCAGAAATATAGGTCATTGGGACAGGATAGAAAGCCCAGAGATAAACCCACGCACCTATGGTCAACTGATCTGTGACAAAGGAAGCAAGGACATACAATGGAGAAAAGACAGCCTCTTCAGTAAGTAGTGCTGGGAAAACTGGACAGCTACATGTAAAAGAATGAAGTTAGAACACTCCCTAACACCATACACAAAAATAAACTCAAAATGGATTAAAGACCTAAATGTAAAACTGGACACTATAAAACTCTTAGAGGAAAACATAGGAAGAACACTCTTTGACATAAGTCACAGCAAGATCTTTTTTGACCCACCTCCTAGAGTAATGGAACTAAAAACAAAAGTAAACAAAAATGGACCTAACGAAACTTAAAAGCTTTTGCACAACCAAGAAAACTATAAACAAGATGAAAAGGCACTCCTCAGAATGGGTGAAAATATTTGCATACCAATGAACGGACAAAGGATTAATCTCCAAAATATATAAACAGCTCATGCAGCTCAATATTAAAAAAACAAAAACTCAGTCAAAAAATGGGCAGAACTAAATAGACATTTCTCCAGAGAACACATACACATGGCCAAGAAGCACATGAAAAGCTGCTCAACATCACTAATCATTAGAAAAATGCAAATCAAAACTACAGTGAGGTATCATGTCACACCAGTCAGAATGGCCATCATCAAAAAATCTATAAGCAATAAATGCTGGAGAGGGTGTGGAGAAAAGGGAACCCTCCTGCACTGTTGGTGGGAATGTAAATTGATACAGCCACTATGGGGAACAGTATGGAGGTTCCTTAAAAAACTAAAAATAGAATTACCATATGACCCAGCAATCCCACTACTGGGCATATACTCAGAGAAAACAATAATTCAAAGAAACACGTGCACCCCAGTGTTCATTGCAGCACTGTTTACAATAGCGAGGTCATGGAAGCAGGTTAAATGCCCATTGAGAGACGAATGGATAAAGAAGATGTAGTACATATATACAATGGAATATTACTCAGCCATAAAAAGGAACGAAATTGGGTCATTTGTAGAGACGTGGCTGGACCTAGAGACTGTCATACAGAGTGAAGTAAGTCAGAAAGAGAAAAACAAATATCATATGCATATATTTGGAATCTAGGAGAATGGTGCAGATGAACCAGTTTGCAAGGCAGAAATAGAGACACAGATGTAGAGAACAAACATACGGACACCAAGGGGGGAAAGCCGGAAGGGGGTTGTTGGTGGTGGTGGGATGAATTGGGAGATTGGGATTTACGTATATACACTAATATATGTAAAATACGTAAGTAATAAGAACCTGCTGTACAAAAAAATACAATTCAAAAAAAAAAAACAACAACATAGAACAGAATTCCTAATTCTCATAGTTCCAAATCATCTGTAAAGCTTTGCTTTCTATAACAGCTTGCTTTCTTTCAAGCCTGCACTCCACACCAGTATAGATCACTTACTATTGTTATCTTTGTAATTAACCAAGTGACGCAGTTAGAGGCAGAATTAGTATGCTGTTTTTCCTATCAGGAAAGTGAGTCCCAAATGACAAACATGACTTCACAGTGCTGGCATAGTCATAGAATGTAAAAAGGGCTTCTGTTCATGACTATGAAGGTGGTGCACTTCAGGTTTCAGCAGTGCCTTCACCTTGGAGACATCACTGATTTGTTGATGTATTAAGATGTTTTCTGGTAGTGTCTTGAGCAAAGGCTTCTATTTCTAGATTGTCCAAAGGTGCCATAGGAGCTCTCACTGGTCCTGAAAACTCAACACACATAGGCTGCTTTACAGTTTATTCTTTATTCACAATTTCACACAATGTAGATTACTATTTTCCCTTTTCTAATTTATTGTCTCTTTTTATCTTTTATTACTCTTTTTCTCCCTCAATAGCCCACTTGTTTTTTGTTTCATATACCAAGAGAAAAATATACACTTAAAGTTCATTTAGGAAGACAAAATGAAAACATGTAAGCTTTGAAAAGCCAGGTAACCATTATTGCCTGTGATTACATTCTAGACTATGTGGGATGACTGAAATATTATAAATGAGAAGGTATAATCTAGAGAGCTTATTTGTTAATGTGAGCTAGCTAGACTGAAGATGCAAGTGACTCAGGATATTGCAGGTGTCCTTGCAGGATACCATGAGAACCTGGATTGGCATACCACAAATTGATAATGCAGGTGATTGGGTTTGTGTAAGGGCCTCACTGCAAGAGCTAATTGCAGAAGTTTGTATTTGGTTAAGTATAAGAGAACAAGGGGAGTAAAAATTACACAGTTTCTGAATCTACATAACTGGCTTGGTGATGGTGCCATCAGGAGAAATAGAAAAAAATTAAGAGAAAGAACAGATTTCAGAGGAAAAGAAAATATTTGAAGAGAGAGGTGGACTTCTAGTAGAAATTTCATCTAGGTGATAGAAAGATGGGACAGGAAAATGGGAGTAAAATTAGAGATGGAACCAAACAGTACAGGTAATTCAATAGAAGTGGTTTTGAAAGATGTCAGAGGTGTACAGTTGTCAAAGAGCAAAAGAGAGAGGCTAAGATTGTCAAAGTGACACAGATTGGGGAACTCCTGCAGGTATGAAATAGGAAAGTGATCATGATCAAGCACATGATCTGAGACAGGGATTTTCAAGTAAAAAGGAATGCTCAGGATTGTTGACTGTTCCTCATAAATTACAATAAGGGCTGTTACAAGTATGTGCTGCTTTCTTTCCCTGGTGATTTGTCATAATTTATTTATTTTTATTATATTTTGCTGTTTACTATCAATTAAAACCCTCATGAAAGCTTCTCATTTTAAGAGATCCCACTAAAACCATCTTTTTTTATATCTCTCCTTCGTCTTAGATTCTTAAATGCCCTCTTTTTCTAACCCAAATTCTTTCTATGAAATATAAGTTTGATTTAAAAGTAATCCCTTTAACTCTACATAAGTATGAAAATATACTTTCTCCTTATCCAGGAAGGTAGATGTTTTTGGTTGTTTTTATTTTTTAAAGCACCACAAGGATTCACCAGCACCTCATTATCTCCTGCAGGGAAGGTGCTCTGGATGCAATGCTCTCCGTCTTCAATTAAAAATGAGGGCACAGCATAAGTTGTGTAAGGGTAACAACTACAGCGAATTGGGACACACCAAAGATTTAAAAACTCGTGAGTTCATAAGCATACTAAAAAAAAAGATACCTCATTAGTCATCATTAGAGGTTACTAGGACCCCAACTCATTATTTTGAAAAGAGACAAAGGGAAAGAAACATACATTTGATCTGCCTTTTCTGTACCAACTACATTTCAGACAACCACATTGGAAATCTGGAAAATGTATTTTTGAAGAATAGATCCAGCCAGTAAATGTAGTGAATATCATCATTTTTCAGCCCATAATGAAATGATTAACAAAATTAAAGATTGATGGGCTGCTTGAGCATGGAGAGATCAGGCTGAAACCTCCTGAATCACTGAGGAACCTTGGCATCACTAAAGTGGTACAACCATAAATCAGGGAACCCATGAGGTCTTGCACCTAGGAAGTATTTTTGCCTATTTTTTAAGCATTAATGTCCTCTAGATCCTTTATGCCTAGCTTCATTAGCTACCTTATGCTACTTTTTCATGAGGTATTAAAAAATCATCTTTTATGATTTTAGGACTCTAATTGATTTAAAAAAATAATTTTTGATGAGAAAAATTTAAAAAATTTTAAACCTCACTCCCTTTGTGGGCTTGCAGAATGGGAAATATTAGGTCGTAATAAAGAAAAGAAAAGCCAGTATCACATGACCTTATGATGGTATGATCTTCATTATTATTTATTGATAAACTAAATAAAAATGCTGTGTTCACATATTAATTATTTCTATAACCAAATATTTATAAGTCAGAAATGTTAATTGGGAACTAACAGAATAACTGGTGTGTAAACTCTTACTTCTAATATCTAACTCCAAGCGGCCTTGGTTTTTACTGCATCATTCAACAAGCCTTAAATAACCACAGAAAAATGAATAGGAAACAGGGATTTTTGAGAGTTGGCAGATCAAACAACCAAAAGTCTCAGATGTAGAACATTATATTATCCAGGAAAGAACAAACTTAATTTTAGGTTGGTGAATGTCAAAAGTGCCTACGCTTTCTTCAGACCCAGGTGAACCATCCCTTTATCAGCTCAGATGGTTGGGTCTGAAAAGCAGTAATATAGGAAGTTTCAGTTTAGCTCTATAAGAATAATTCTCATAAATAAAATATCATAAAATGTATAAAAATAAAAATGTCTCTCTTTTGTTTAAATATACTTCAATACGTTAAGAAAATATAGATCCTAATTCATAATTTAAAACAGGAATTTTATGAAACATAGAAAGGACATACTTAGATCATATTCTAGATAGTGTAGTTGTAGGAGTCAGTAATACCTGAGTTTGAATCGTGGCCCTGCCACTTAGTAACAAGTTACCTTATATCTCCAAGCCTCAGTTTTCTCATCCTTAAAATGAGTCTAATAATAGTAGTAACTCTTAAGTAGATGTCAGAATAAATTAAAAATATATGTAAGTGTCTTAGCATAGTGCCTAACATTATAACACTTAAAACATGATAACTATTATGATTGGCATCTATGATCATAATGAATTCCAGATGAATTAAAGTTTTTAATATAAAGGAATAAAACACAATAAAATCCAGTAGAAAATATATGATTATCAATTGCTGATCGATGAATGGAAGAGAATTATAATTAGTTAAGGGACATAAAAGAGAAAAAGATGTAAAATATGACATAAAAAGCATAAAATGTGGGAGGAGGGAGGAAAATGTAGTTTTAGAATGTGTTCAAACTTAAGTTGGTATCAACTTAAAATAGACTGTTACATATATAGGCCATGATATGTGAATCTAATGGAAAGTACAAAGCAGAAACCTAGAGGAGATACACAAAAAATAATGAGAAAGGAATCTAAATATAACACTGAAGGAAGTCATCAAATCACAAGTGAAGAGAGCAAGAGGGAAAAAAAGGGAAAAGAGAAGAACTATGAAAACAACCAGAAAATATTTAACAAAATGACAATAAGTATATACGTATCAATAATTACTTTAGAGGTAAATGGATTAAATTCTCCATTCAAAAGACCTAGAGTGGCTGAATGGATTAAAAAACAAGACTCATCTATGTGTTACCAGCAATAGACCCACTTCAGATATAAGGACACCAACAGACTGAAAGTGAAATGATGGAAAAAATATTCCATGCAAAGGAAAACTAAAAGAAATCTGGTGGAGCTATACTTGCACCAGAAAAAATAGACTTTAAAACAAAGATCTTAGTAAAAGATGAAGAACGTCATTACGTAATGATAAAGGGTTAAATCTAATAAGATGATGTAATATTTATGCCCCCAATGTAGGAACACCAAAATATATAAAGCAATTATTAAAAGACTTAAAATGGAGAAAATGAGAACAATACAGTAATACTAGGGAACTTTAATATCCCACTTACATCAGTGGATAAATCATCCAGACAGAAAATCAATAGGGAAACATGAGCCTTAAATGACATGTTGAATTAGATGGACTTAATAGATATATATAGAGAACATTCCATCCAAAAGCAGTAGAATACACATTCTTCTCAAGTGCACATGGGACATTCTCTAGGAGATATCACGTTAGTCCGCAAAGCAAGTCCCAGTAAATTTAAAAAGGCTGAAATCGTATCATGCATCTTTTCTGACCACAATGGCATGAAACGAAAAATGAATTACAAGAAGAAAATTGGAAAAATAACAAATACATGGAGATTAAACAACATGCTACTGAACAACCAATAGATCAATGAAGAAATCAAAGGGTAAATTTAAAAATACTTTGAGACAAACGAAAATGGAAATACAGCATCCCCAAATCTATGAGATTCAGTGAAAGCAGTTCTAAGAAGTTCATAGTGATACAGGCTTACCTCAAGAAACAAGAATAATCTCATTTAAACAATCTAACTTTATACCTAAAAGAACTAGAAAAAGAATAAACAAAGCCCAAAGCTAGTAGAAGGAAGGAAATAAAGATCAGAGGGGAAATAAATGAAATAGAAAAAAAAAAAAGAAAAGATAAGTGAAACTAAGAGCTGGTTCTTTGAAATGACAAAATTGCCAAGCCTTTTTAGCTAGACTCAGCAACAGCAACAGCAACAAAAGAGTGCTCGACACGAAAAGAAGAAAATATAAGGCTGACAGCATACTTCTTGGCAGAAACAATGCAAACCAGAAGATTGTAGACCAACATCTCTAAAGTACAAGGGGGAATGGCAACTTTGAATTCCATAACTAGCAAAAATATTTTTCTGAATTGAAGGTGAAATGAGCCTTTTCATTTCCCTACGAGAAATGTTAAACGAAGTCCCTCAGATAGAAATTGCTACCAGATAAAAACAGGCACCTACTAGGAATAAAGAACATCAGGAAAGGTAGCAACTTAGATAAACATATGAGGTTTTTTTCTTATTATGTAAATAATCCAAAATTAAAATTGAGAGTTTAAAGTCAAAATAATAAAAAAATGTTTGGGGCTCTTTATAAAAAAAAAGGCGAGGGCTTGAGTAAAATCAGAATTGAAAGATACAGTTGATATCACAGAAATACAAAAGATCATAAGAGACTACTGTGAACACTTACATGCCAACAAATTGGACAACCAGAATAAATGTATAAATTCCTAGAAACATTCAATCTCTCAAGACTGAATCATGAAGAAATAGAAAATCTGAGTAGAATAATTACTAGTAAGGAGATTGAATCAGTACAGGCACATCTCTCTCTTTTTTGTGCTTCACAGATGCTGCTTATTTTACAAATTTAAGGTTTGTAGCAACCCTGCATTGAGCAAGTTTATTGGAAACATTTTCCCAACACTATCTGCTCACTTTGTCTGTCACATTTTGGTAATTCTCACAGACTTTTTCATTTCATACTCTTTCATTATTATATTCATTATGATGATCTTCGATGTTACTATTGCAAAAAGATTATGACTTGCTGAAGGCTCAGATGATGGCTAGCATTTCCTAGCAATAATGTATTTTTTCACTAAGGTATGAACATTGTTTTTTAGACATAATGCTATTGCATACTTAATAGACTATACAGTATAGTGTAAACGTAACTTTTATGTGCCCTGAGAAACCGAAACATTTGTGTCTCTCTTTGTTGCAATGTTTCCTTCATTGTGGTGGTCTGGAACTGAACCTGCAGGTATGCTTATAATTTAAAAAAAAGTCCCACCAAATAAAAGCCCAGGCTTCACTGGTGAATTCTACCAAAGAAGATTTTATACCTCTTCTTCTCAAACTTTTCCAAAATATTGAAGAGGAAAGAATGTTTCCAAACTTATTCTATGAGGCCAGCATTTCCTTGA
Source organism: Lipotes vexillifer (assembly GCF_000442215.2). NCBI lineage: Eukaryota > Metazoa > Chordata > Mammalia > Artiodactyla > Lipotidae > Lipotes > Lipotes vexillifer. The sequence goes on along the minus strand of NW_006773141.1, from coordinate 144,479 downwards.
TACCAAAACCAGACAAAGATACCACAATAAACGAGAAAATTACAGGCCATTATCCCTGATGAACATAGATACCAAAATCCTCAGTAAAATATTAGCAAACTGATTTCAACAATATGTTAAAAGGATCACTACCATGATCAAGTGGGATTTATTCCCAGGGTGCAAGGATGGTTCAACATCCACAAACCAATTAACGTGGTACACCACATTAATAAAATGAAGAATAAAAATCATATGATCATCTCAATAGATGCCAATTAAGCATGTGACAAAATTCAGTATCCATTTATGATAAAAAAAACCTTCAACATAGTGGCTCTAGAGGGAATGTACCTCAACTTAATAAAGGCCATATTTGACAAATACACAACAAATGTTATACTCAATGATGAGAAGCTGAAAGCTTTTCTTCTAAGATTAAGGACAAGACAAGGATGACTACTCATGCCACTTTTATTCAGCATCATATTGGTAGTCCTAGCCACAGCAGTTAGGCAAGAGAAAGAAATAAAAGGCATTCAGAATGGAAAGGAAGAAGTAAAACTGTCATTATTTGCAGATAATATGTTACTATATATAGAAAACTAAAGACTCCGTCAAAAAACTGTTAGAAGTAATAACTGAATTCAGTAAAGTTGCAGGATGCAAAATAAATATATAGAAATCTGCATTTCTCTACACTAGTAACAAACCGTCAGAAGGAGAAATGAAGAAAACAGTACCATTTACAAATGCATCAAGAGAATAAAATACCTAGGAATAAATTAAACCAAGGAAATGAAAGACCTGTGCACTGAAAACCATAAGACATTGATGAAAAGAAATTGAAGGAGACACAAGTAAATGGAAAGATATTCCATGAAAATGGATTGGAAGAATTAATATTGTAAAATTTTGCCACCCTAAGCAGGCTACAGATTTAATGCAATTCTTATCAACATTCTTAATGGTTTTTTTCACAGAACTACAACAAACAATTCTAAAATTTGTATGGAACTGCAAGAGACCATGAATAGCCAAAGCAATCTTGAGAAAGAAGAGGAAAGCTAGAGGTATCATGCTCCCTGATTGCAAGCTATATTACAAAGCTATAGTAATCAAAACTGTATGTTCTTGGCATAAAAACTGACACACAGATCAATGGAACAGAATGGAGACCCCAGACATAAACCAGCACATATATGAGTAATTTACAACCAAGAAGCCAAGAAAGGACAGTCTCTTCAATAAATGGTGTTGGGAAAACTAGGCAGCCACATGCAAAAGAATGAAACTAGACTGCTATCTTATACCCTACACAAAAGTTTACTCAAAATGGACTAAAGAATTGAACATAAGACCTGAATCCATAAAATTTTTAGAAGAAAACATAGACAGTGAGCTCCTTGATAACAGTTTTGGCATTGAATTTTTGGATCTGACTCCAAAAACAAAGGCAAAGATAAACAAATGGGACTACCTCAAACTAAAATGCTTCTGCACAGCAAAGGAAGCCATCAGCAAAATGAAAAGGCAACCTACTGAATGGGGGAAAATATTTGCAAATCATATATTTGATAAGGGATTTATATCTAAAATATATGAAGAACTAAATATCAAAAAAAATCTGATTAAAAATGGGCAAAGGATCTAAATAGACATTTTCCTAAAGAAGACATACAGATGGCCAACGAGCACGTGAAGAGATGTTCAACATCACTAATTATCAAAGAAATGCAAATCAAAACCACCATGAGATATCATCTTACACCAGTTACAATAGTTATTACCAAAAAGACAAGAAATAACTAGTGTTGAAGAAGATGTGGAGAAAAGGGAACATTCATACATCATTGATTGGAATGTATATTGTTGCAGCCAGTATGGGAAAAAAATGGAGGTTCCTCCAAAAATTAAGAATGGAACTACCATATGATCCAGATATTCCCCTCTGGGTATTTACCTCAAGAACACAAAAACACTAATTTAAAAAGATATACACACCCCTGTGTTCAGTGTAGCATTATTTAGAATAACCAAGAAGATGAGATATATATATACACACATTGGACATACAATGAGCCATAGAAAAGAAGGAAATCTTCCCATTTGTGACTACATGGATGGACCTTTAGGGTATTATGCTAAGTGAAGTAAGTCAGACAGAGAAAGGCAAATAGTGTATGAGCTTACTTCTTTGTGAAATCTGAAAGACAAAGACCAAATTCGTAGATACAGAGAATAAATTGATGGTTACCAGAGGAGAAGGAGGTTGGGGGGTGGTCTAAATAGGTGAAGGTCATCAACTGTATGGTGACAGGTAGTAACTAGAATCACTGTGGTGATCATTTTGTAGTATATACAAATATTTAATTATTATGTTGTAGGCCTGAAACTAATAAAATGTTATATATCAATATTACCTCAATTAAAGAAAGAAGAAAAAAGAGAGAAATAAGTTAATTAGGTTATAAGGGTGGGCCCTAACCCAATATGAGTGGTATCTTTATAAGAGGAGGAGATTTGGACATCGATACACCCAGAGGAAAGACATTGTGAGGAAACAGAGTAGAACACCATCTACAAGCCAATGAGAGAGGCTTCAGGAGAAAGCAGACATGCTGACATCCTGATTACAGGCTTTTGTCCTCAAGAACTGTGAGAAAATATATTTCTGTTGTTTGAGTGCCCCACTTAAAAGCCAAATAGCTTTCAAAAGAGAATTAATATAAGAAAGGAGAAAATTATCTATAATCTTATCCCTCCTTGATCACCACTGTTTACACCTGACAGATTCTCTTCCAGACACGTCAACATGCGTAACGCACATGGACACACACATACTTTGCATCCTATCTGCATTTTGCTTTATGCTTTCCACTATTCCATAATCATTTTTGTCTCAGAGTAGTCTTCAAAATGGTTTTTGGCTCTGCAGAATATTAGTATATCAATCAAGTTTCTGGTTTAAGGTTCCTGAAGCTCAACTTGAACTAGATTTCAGAAATACAGAAAGTATACAGCTTGATTCATGTAACTGAAGCAGAAGAAAGACACTATAGAAGAGGCCTTAGGAATTATAGAAATGAGGGGCTTCAACACCATTAACAGTCACTCTTTTTGGACTTAACTCTTCATGCCACCTTTGAATTCTTAGGCAGGTTTTTCCTGTTTTAGAAGGGAACATGAACACAAATAACTCCATTCTAGCATCGTCATGTCTTCATATTCAGGGAAGAAAAGACTTTCCCTTCTAACTCTAATTAGAGGAATTCCAGGGAAAACCTCTGTTGGACATTTGGGTCATTTGTTTATTTCTGGGCCAGAATGTGGCCAGGGATATAAGTGGCCCAGATTTCATCAGTCCAGGGATGAGCCATGAGGATGTGTTATGAGAAGTGAGTGGAAAGGTATTGGGCAGACAGAGGCAATGCTTGTCATGCTATGAATATCCCATAATTCATTTGACCTTTTCTACGTTGATGGACATTTAAAGTTTTCTAATATTTGATCTTACAGTTAATGCTCTGATGAGCGTCCTCATGCATGAAGCACTGTTGAAATTTTATTGGTTTTACTTTTCAGGATAATTTATTAGGATTGAAGTTATTTTGTCTGATCACATGTACATCTCTTAAAATAATTAATTACTTTTTGGCTGCATTGGGTCTTCGTTGCTGCACACAGGCTTTCTCTAGTTGTGGTGAGCAGGGGCTACTCTTTGTTGCGGTGAGTGGGCTTCTCATTGCGGTGACTTCTCGTCGCAGAGCACGGGCTCTAGGCACGTGGACTTCAGTAGTTGTGACACATGGGCTCAGTAGTTGGGGCTCACAGGCTCTAGAGCACAGGCTCAGTAGTTGTGGCACACTGGCTTAGTTGCTCCGCAGCAGGTGGGATCTTCCCAGACCGAGGCTCGAACACATGTCCCCTGCATTGGCAGGCGGATTCTTAACCACTGTGCCACCAGGGAAGTCCCCACATGTACATCTTTAGGGCATTTATTTATTTATTGAAGTATAGTTGATTTACAGTGTTGTGCCAATCTCTGCTATACAACAAAGTGACTCAGTTATATACATACAGACATTCTTTTTAAAATATTCTTTTCCATTATGATTTATCACAGGATACTGAATCTAGTTCCCTGTGCTATACAGTAGGATCTTATTGTTTATCCATCCTATATATAATAGTTTACATCTACTAATCTCAAACTCCCAGTCCTTCCCTTTCCCACTCCCCCCCTTGACAACCACAAGTCTGTTCTCTACGTCTGTTTGTCTGTTTCTGTTTTGTAGATAGGTTCCTTTGTGCTATATTTTAGATTCCACATATAAGTGATATCATATAGTATTTGTCTTTCTTTTTCTGACTTAGTTTGCTTAGTATGATAATCTCTGGTTGCATCCATGTTGCTGCAAATGGCTTTATTTTGTTCCTTTTTATGGCTGAGTAGTATTCCATTGTGTGTGTACATATATATATATATATATATATATATATATATATATATATACACCACATCTTCTTTATCCATTCATCTGTCAATGGACATTTAGGTTGTTTTCTGTTTTGGCTATTGTGAATGGTGCTGCTGTGAACATAGAGGTGCATGTATCTTTTTGAATTATAGTTTTGTCCAGATATATGCCCAGGAGTGGGATGGCTGGATCATATGGTAATTCTATTTTTAGTTTTCTGAGAAACCTCCATACTGTTTTCCATAGTGGCTGCACCAACTTACAGTACCACCAACAGTGTAGGAGGGTTCCCTTTTCTCCACAGCCTCTCCAGCATTTGTCATTTGTAGACTTTTTAATCGTGGCCATTCTGACTGGTGTGAGTTGGTACCTGGTTGTAGTTTTGATTTGCATTTCTCTAATAATAAGTGATGTTGAGCATCTTTTCATGTGCCTACTGGCCATCTGTATGTCTTCTTTGAAGAAATGCCTATTAAGTTCTTCTGTCCACTTCTTGGTTTGGTTGTTTGTATTTTTGTTGTTGAGTTGTATGAGCTGTTTGTATATTTTGGAGATTAAGCCCTTGTCTGCTGCATTATTTGCAAATATTTTCTCCCATTCTGTAGGTTGTCTTTTTTTATGGTTTTATTTGATGTGCAAAAGATTGTAAGTTTGATTAGGTCCCATTTGTTTATTTTTGTTTTTATTTCTAGTGCCTTGGGAGACTGACCTAAGAAAACATTGGTATGATTTATGTCAGAGAATGTTTTCCCTGTGCTCTCTTCTAGGAGTTTTATGGTGTCATGCCTTCTATTTAAGTCTTTACGTCATTTTGAGTTTATTTTTGTGCATGGTGTGAGAGTGTGTTCTAACATAAATTGATTTACTTGCAGCTGTCCAGCTTTCCCAGCACCACTCTCTGAAGAGACTGTCTTCTTCCCATTTTATATTCCTGCCTCCTTTGTCAAAGATTAATTGACTATAGGTGTGTGGGTTTATTTCTGGGCTCACTATTCTGTTCCATTTATCTGTATGTCTGTTTTTATATCAATACCACACTGTTTTGATTACTGTAGCTTTGTAGTACTGTCTGAAGTCTGGGAGAGTTATGCTTCCTGCTTTTTTTTTTTTTTTTCCCTCTGGATTGCTTTGGTAATTCTGGGTCTTTTATGGTTCCATATAAATTTTTGTATTATTTGTTCTAGTTCTGTGAAAAATGCTGTGGGTATTTTGATAGGGAGTGCATTAAATCTGTAGATTGCTTTGGGTAGTATTGCAATTTTAACAATATTCTTCCAGTCCAGGAGCATGGGATACCTTTCCATTTCTTTGAATCCTCTTTCATTTCCTGTGTTAATGTTTTATAGCTCTCAGTGTATAAGTCTTTCACCTCCTTGGACAGGTTTATTCTTAGGTATTTTATTTTTTTGTGCTGTTTTAAAAGGTATTGCTTTTTTACATTTCCCTTCTGATATTTCATTGTTAGTGTAAAGAAATGCAACCAATTTTTGAATGTTAATCTTGTATCCTGCTACTTTGCTGAATTCGTTTATTAGATCTAGTAGTTTTTGTATGGAGTCCTTAGGGTTTTCTATATATATATAGTATCATGTCATCAGCCTATAGTGACAATTTTACCTCTTCCCTTCCAATTTGGATATGTTTTATTTCTTTTTCTCATCTGATTGCTGTGGCTAGGACTTCCAATACTATGTTGAATAGGAGAGGTGAGAGTGGGCATCCTTGTCTTGTTCCAGATTTTAGCGGGAAGGCTTTTCGCTTTTTGCCATTGAGTTTTATATTGGCTGTGGGTTTGTTATAAATGGCTTTAATAATGTCGAGCTATGTTCCCTCTATTTCCACCTTGGTAAGAGTTTTTATCATGAATGGATGTTGAATTTTGTCAGATGTTTTTTCTGCATCTATTAAGATGATCATGTGGTTTTTGACTTTTCTTTTGTTAATGTGGTGTATTGCATTGATTGATTCACGAATGTTGAACCATCCTTGTGATCTTATATTTGCTCTTATACTTAATGCTCTGATGATGGTCCTTGTTCATGAAGTTTTGTTGTAATTTTTATTGGTTTTATTTTTCAGGATAATTTACTAGAATTGAAGTTGTTTTCTTGGATCACATATACATCTTTAAGGCTTTAATACGTAGATTGGAACCACATCTTTCATGCCCTTAACTTATACCGATTCAGCTCTGTCTAATCAGAAGTAATCAGAGACAAGAGAAATCAAGAATGCAGTAGTGGAGAAAGAGGGAGCAAGAGATAAAAAGTGTGAGAAGAATAAAGTGTAGTTCAGTAGCTGGACTGCACTTATCTCTAAGTCAGTGACCTTAGTCTTGGAAGGGAGCAGCACGAGTGAGGATCTTCTAGTCCTGTGTTATCTCAGTTCTCCTTGTTTGCATGCCCCTAGTTAGTGCGAGATTATGCTTAGCTGAGTTTCATTCTAGTGATTAAAGTTAGATTTTCCTTTTCTGTACAACATGGATCCTAAATACATGCCAACCACTTTATCTAGGTCTCCACCAAAAGAAATAGCAATCTGTTCAACACTAGAGGAAAACCTGGCTGATTTCTGCTTACCAGTTCTGTGTACTATATTTTTTTAAATAACTGAAATGGTTTCTCAAGGATAATTTTGAGTAGGTCTGATTTTTCACCATCCACACCAACTTTGAAGCCTACCCCCCAAGTAAATGCAGCTGTGATACATTGGTAAATTATTGTTATCAGATAATTTATACCAATTTGTATTCTCACTAGAGGTTATGCAAAAGCACATTTCACCCCATCCTTTCCTATTCTTGGTAAAAGCTCTCTAAAGTTAGTTTGAAAAAGGTCTAATTAATAGAAAGAAAAAGAACTATTTAATATAATTAACAAATACTAGAGTTGCCAGCCACATTTCCTTTTTATGAAACATAGCAGTGAGACTGCCACTAAATCACAATTTCTCTAAATAAATGTAAAGTAAAATTGCTAATCTCTTTTCACCTGGGAGCGCAGAACCAAGATACCAACAAAGCTGATTTATTTTTTATCGGGTTCAGATCCTCAGACATACTCAAGCATCTTATGGTGTTATGCTAGAACGATTTAACAAATCTAGAAAAGATCTCTTCTTTGATATGTTGTATTAATGTACCTAAACTTACCTCATGTCCATCAAGATACTTTTAGTGTGCTGAAAATTTTAGCATAATTAAATTTCTAAAGTCAAATTTGATTCCACTATTTTTTCCTAAAAATTTAATAAACTTTAGGAAGATAATTATTTGACAAGTGCTAACCACTGATGCTTCAGTCTTGTACATATCAATTACATTATGAAAATCCTTGCATAAACTGGTCCCCTCTAAAGTAGCATTCAGCAGCTGCTCTCTCTAGTTGGTAAGGTTAGTTTGCCCTTCTGTAAAATTCTCTGTAAGGCCCATAGTAGGGTCTTAACATTTAGAGCACAACACTGGGGTATCCTTTTCATTTATAGATGACTCTAAAAGGGTAATTATTTTTGAAGATAAGGTGGGTTTGCTTCAGTAGAATATTTAATGAACTAAATGACGTAAAGTAACATAATGAATAATTCATTTTATTTGATACTTTAAATACTAAAGTCGAAAAGGCAAGGACTGACTTACTTTTAAAGTAAGGCATACTAATTTTCAGTTACTCTTTTACCTATCAGATATTTTAACACGGCACATACCTCAGAGATGTTGTAGGTTCAGTTCCAGACCACTGCAATGAAGCAAATAGCGTGGTTGAGGCACTCAAATTTTTTTGTTTCTCAGTGCATATAAAAGTTATGTTTACTCTATAGTGTATTAAGCATGCAATAGCATTATATCTAAAAAAGTGGATGTACCTTAATTTAAAAATACTTTATTGCTAAAAAAAAATGCTAACTGTCATCTGAACCTTCAGCAAGTCATAATTTTTTTTTTTCTGGTGGAGAGCTTTAAATACTGTGAGTTACCAAAATGTGACACACAGACATGAAGTAAGCAAATGCTTCTGGAAGAATGGCACGGGTAGACTTGCTCTGCGCAGGGTTGCCACAAAGCTTTAATTTGTAAGAAACACGGTATCTGGGAAGCACAATAAAATGAGATCTCCCTGTAATTCAGTAAAGCTGAAATAAACAAAATGACATAAATGACAATGTTTTTCTTTTAGAAGAGACAAAGAAGAAAACATTTCCTCCTTTACCCCAGTCCACCTCTTCATCTTCCATCCTGGGCTCCAGCTATACTTACCGTCTCAACCATCATCCAGATAAAGGAAGTTCATTCTCTCTTTGTGGTAGGGGAAGTATGGTATTGAGTTAGGACACCCTGCTAAACAGGGCTATGCAGTTGTTAGATTGATCATGTGTTAAGAGGTGAGCATGAATGAAAGAAAACCTTTGCTGAAGGAAAATGGATCAACTTCTTAGGGAAGAGCAAGGGACTTGGAATTTTCTTGCTTAGCTGATACGGGGAAATAGCATGAGTGACTCAATTTCAGGAAGACTTTTTATGAAGTCTTAGAAGATGATAAATGCTAGTAGTCGCTAATACATGCTGAGTGTTTGCCAAGTACCAGAAACCCTCCTGTATACTTGTGTTAACTCACTTAGTCTTTGCAACAACCCAGTGAGGTAGGTTCTGTTGTGAACTCCATTTTACAGATGAGGACCTTGAGAATTAGTAGACTTAAGCGGATCACACCAGTTGCTGGTGGATTCAAACCCAGATAGGCTTAATCCATACTTCAGTAACCACTGGACACTATGTTACCTCAAGAAAGAAAAAGCCAACTCCAAAGTTTTAAAATTTTATCTGTTGCCTTGATTATTAAGGAAAGCATAAGGTTTTTGAGAAAGGAATACGTATTGTCAGAGCTGGAGAGACTGTTGTTGAAATCTGAAGTTTGTTACTGAGGGAAATAAAATATCTCATTCTGGAGGGAAGGGAAATACATGGTGAGGGTCAGGGAAGTTGTTTTGTGTTGTTTTGAGAGGATACTATGTCCTCTGAGCTCTTCTATAGATTGAAGATTAAGTGTTGTAGTCAATAACAATTTTGTTTTCTGATTTGTGGCTTGACATGAATAGAGAAGTGTACTCTTGTAAAGATCTAACCTGTTGAGGCACAAAACTGTACACTTCTCAATTATAATATCTGTTCAAAGAATGACTTTTCAGTACCATGTCCTAAGTAATTTTATCAGAAGTCAAACTGAAAATCAGAAATGTTACCTTCTGACTCCTTAAATTACTACCATAGAGCTCTCAAGATGGCCACATGCTCCTCAGTTATCAAATACAGGTACTTCAGGAGCACCCAAATATGCTCGATAATTTACTTACTTAATATTGTATAAATAAAGCTTTTTATTAGAGATTTTGCCATTTCTAAAAGGTACTTGAACTTTCAGATATCTGAATATGTGGGGAAAACCCCCCTAACTATGTATCTAAGTCGTGTAGCTGTTGGACATGCTATTTTCATGATTTGCATTTTCTCTGAAAATTGTTCATCTAAAAAACAAATATAGTGTCAAAGGACCAAAATGGTGTTTTGATTCACAAATAGAGAGTGATCCTTAGCATGGCTGTATTCTAGTACAACTTTATTTATGGACACTGAAATTTGAATTTCATATAATTTCCACTTGTCACAAAACATTCTTCCTTTTCCCCCAATTATTTAAAAATGCAAAAACCATTTTAGCTTGTGGGCTTTACAGAAATGGCAGTGGGCCAGATTTGGCATGTGGGCTGTCATTTGCTGACCCCAGCTCTAAGTCTCATGGCTTTCCAATGTTTTTACAGTTGTAAATATATAAATTATGTAAGATTGATCAAATATTTATGATTTTGTGACCTTTATGAATACAGTTTTAACTGACTTGTTGCAGTGATTCAAGTTATATAAGAAAATATAAGTGAAAAAAGAAAATGGAAAAAAACAGCTAATGGAATGGTTATAGTACTTAATTGGTACCGCTTTCTGGTATTTTTCTTTGCTCTTTGGATAATATGTACATTCCAAAGATGAAGATGAGAATGTAATTTGAATATTTGAAAGTTAATATTCTTACACTGACTTAAAATGGTAAAGTACTGGTAATTTTACATAAGCTCTGTCTTCATATTGAAAAATACCATGGAATAATAGCTAGAGTTTTTTGGAGATTCAGGATTCCATAGAATATAATTGAAAAACATAAGGGTAAGTTCATTGACTTCTCTTTTTTCCAGTCTTCCTCTTTGACATGCTTGAGGAAAATTGAAATAAATGTGTTTAAAACTGTTAATAAAATCACAAGTTGGTATGTAGGTAAAACTCCTACTTGAGAAGGTTCCTGCGTGTTTCTTTGGAAGGGAAGCTCTCACCACTGTAATGTACTGTATTTGTACCCAGTAGAAAAATATATGTCTGGAGATTCATCTTCTTAATGAGAAATCTTAATGTTCTATAACCCTTTCTGATTCTTTCCCAAACTGACCCTATGATGGGGCAAGGGAAAAATGCATTCTACTTTTTCACAAACAGAAGGTTCAGAAAGCTACAGTTTCTAAAGAGACTCAATCCTTTGAACAAGGACTTAGAAAGAAAAGGAGTTTGGAGAGAGACCAAGTCTAAGAATCTGGACTTGAATGTATGTACAACCCAAATACTGGTAACTTCTAGAAAACTAGAAAGCAAATCAATTAAAAATTAGCCTTACAATCACTAAGACTTCCGTTCCAATCAATTTATCTTAGGTTAAATAGGTTTAAATGGCCCATTCTTGACCTCACTGTAAAATGTCATTGACTTTGGCTGTCTCATCAGTGGTAGGGCCTTTTCGCTATCACACACACAAAAAAAAAAACCCAACATCATCCATGGTCCAACTTGCCGCTGTTCTGAAGTGACACCTGAGATGGCTGATATGGAAAATTACATGATTAATTGAATAAGTTTATGAACTTTTCAGTGTCTTCTCAATTGAATTATCTGATGATGAGGAGAAGGGTATAATGAAAGGAACTCAGGACTGAGATATATATATATATATATATATATATATATATATATATATATATATATATATATATATATGAATTTTGCCTGAATATATGGTCTGTGTGTGAGTGCATGTGTACACATATTCACAAGCTAAGCATGGATTTTATGCAATGACCTATAAAATTCTTTACAACTCAGAAGTTATCTACAATAGAATGCAAAAAAGTTAAAAAATAATCATGGAATATAAGCAGACTCTTGCTTTTCTGGAAGTCTGAGGATTTAGACTCCACATAACTAACCTTGAATTAACCAAAGATAATTGCTCACATGTTACTATTATGCAAATATGCATACCTAGAATATATCTGTTACATAGAGGATCATGTTATTGAATAAATCCCTTGCTGCATTTTTATTTTTTGTGTTTTAAAAGATGTAGTAGGCTCTAATTTCTCAAGTGTCCTAAACAGTCCATGAATATTAAACATGTGATGGAGATTTTTATTTATCATCTCGAATTTTATGTTCATGAAAATGTAACTCAGTTTAGTTGGAGTTCTAACTATAGGTCTAGTTCTACAAAATTCTGATTTCCATCATCTTGACTACATTGATTTTGTGCACTTTGATCTTTATTTTGTGTTTTAGAAAAGTCAATATGTTGATCTACAAACACATCTGCTGCTTAGATAGTAGTTATTTTAGAACTGGTTCTCTTTCCAAGCACAGTTATGACACTAAGAATTGGTACTGTGTGCTCCTGTTGGCACTTACCAGTCATAAACCTTATGAAGAGTTCCAAGAGCTATGTGAAGGAAGCGTCCTTTGTTCTAATTGAACATTAGTGCATAGAGTAAAATTGTGTTTGTTAGAAATTATGTGAAAAACAAGTGGTCTTTGTTTATTTCCTTGACTCTGGAGTATTAATATCAATTTTTTGCTGTGATTAGGCATCGAATGACTATAGCTGTTTGTCAAATCATCAGTTCTTTGAAATTCCTAATCAGCATAACATTGCTTGTAAGATAATGTTTTTGTAACCTATTGAATTAGTTCTCTGTTATATATGACAGTCTAACTATGATAGCTATTTCTTTCAGTGTAAAGATCGTTTATTCATTTGTTGATTGGTTACCTGAAGCTGAGAGGATAGCCCTAAGAAATATTAAAAAAACAAAGAAAGAATCAGAAGCGTGCCATAGCTAGTAAAAAAAAAAAAAGCTGCAGTGTCAAATGAGGTCACTGAGTGTGAAGTGAAATACCACAGAGACCCATTCCTTTATACCTGACATGAAAAGAATCAACGCTGTAAGGATCTAAGTTGAATTACAGCCTGTATTTGTATTATATAGGTAGATTTAGAAAAAAAAAAATAAAGGGGTTTTAGTGTAAGAAATATTCTAGTTATTTAGTGCTGCGTGACATGGAATATAGAATGTCATTTCTGATGTATTCTACTTATTGTTTGAGTCCAAAAGGCAGCCCAGATTTGAGAGGAGTGGAGGCATGGACTCCAACTCTCAGTGGAGGAATGACACGTACATATGGAAGAGGAGAAATGGATGAGCCACATTAGAGATAGTTATCCAAGAAGTAAATATTATTTAATTATACTTGGATATACTGAATATCACTGTGATGAGAACAAGTAAGGAAACATTGACAGTAATTTACATGTGAAATTTTGCTCTCTAGCCCCATAATTAAAGTAGTACATATAGACTGTTTGACCATTTGATGAAGCATGTTGTGTCACGGTGAGTATGTCTTCCTGTGTTTCAAGTTGATGAAACAAGCTGACCAAAGTTATCATTCTAGGGGACACTTCCCAGGGTCCTGAGTATAGGTAAGCATTAGGAAGAGAGTGCTCTATTGCTATTGCATATGTTTGTGGCAATGTGAGATTCAGTCTAAAATGATATGGCTTCGAAGAATATTGCTAGAATATATAATTTTAAATTTTCCAAGAGGAAATTGTAGTGTTAATCTCATCTAATTCTTTTATCACAAAGATAAGAATACTAAAGCCTAGAGGGGTTAAATGACTTTGCAAAGATCTTAATGTTAGCAGGTGGTGTGGCACACTCTAGACTTGCATCTAGGTCTCTTAGCTGCCAAGTTACTGCTCTTCCTATTATTCCATACATCAATACTACTTTCCAAAAGTCTGTGCTGTAAATTACCATCTGGTAATCCATGTAGAAGGACTGTCTCTACCAAATGGTGAATAAGAGCTTGTTATTTCATTATATTTTCAATGTTTTGAGGTCTTTAGAGAAGTGAAAATGTTTAGTCAACTTGACAAGAAGTATGAGAGTGAGTAGTTTAAGTATGTATGGTGAGCCAGGGAGAATCTAGTTTTGATGGGCCTTGAAGCTTATACAATTTTGGCCCTACTCTGTAAGAAGACAGGATGCAAAATTACAACTACAAAATTAAGTACAGGGCTTTAAAAGAGGCCTGTGTAATTTAAGGGTCCTCAAGCTCAACCTTCATCAGCCTCTGGTGGTGAATCAATTAGTATAATTGAAATGACAGAGTTTTGATTGGACTTTTGGAAGAACACGTCGTCTCTCCAGACAAAGCAGTTACTGAGTACAACTGAAGGATGATCTTTTCCTTTCAACATTTACAATGGGTTTTTAATGCACTCTTGCTTATGTGTATGAATATACACAAGGAAATTCAGGCAGTGCTTTCTAGCTCTAAGAAATATGGTGCTTCCTCGAATAGTGATTTAGACATGCGGCCCTACTTTTTAAAAACCTCCAACTACCAAAGTTTATGTAGGAAGCAGTGCTATTGATCTTTGAAGGCTAAAGACTTGTGAATGATCCATTAAATTAGTATGTTAAAGCAGTCCTGTGTATCTGCTTATTTTTGGAAGTCATCTAATTATAAATTATTTGACCTCATACAGTATGAGGATACCAACTCATGTCTGTTGAAAAATGGGTTGATATAAGTGGGACCAATTGAAGTATTCAGAGAAATGCTGCTTATACAAAATAGTATCTTTCAGTCCGTTTCCAGTGTTAGTATGCTACACATGGAATACATGATAGGCACAGAAGAAATAAGGGTAATATTTTACATTACAAGTGCTTTGAGATAGGCAAAGCTGTTATTATGTTTCCTAGTCTTATAAAGAAAATCAGTTGCAGGATATGAACTATTTTTCCCTGAAGTAACATAGCTGGGATTCAAACCCAGGATTAGGACACAAAGGGCAACAGGCTTTTCATTATGCCACTCTGTCTCCTCTTAGAGGCCAACGGAAGTTTATATCATCCCCGCTGTCCTTCCCCACCTGGAAACAGTTGCATTCCCAAGGCCTTGTAATTTAGCTTTTTGTTATGACTGCTTTTCTCTGAGTTATTTAATTAAAATCTGCAGCTTTTGGCAGGAAAATAGTCAGCCCAGCGTATTTCTAACAAGTAGTGTCTTTAGGGGAGAAAGTCCAAGTGAGCAAAGAGAAGGAATGCATGATAGTAGCTGCTAGAATATATTAATTGCAGACAAATTTCAGTGGGAGTGTCAGTCACCATGAGTTAAATTTTTAAGTGAAGTGGCCTGAAAAACAAAAATGGGATGGAACAAAGCATGTATATCATAGTACAGAAGATCTGGGGTTCTCCCAAACCTGTCATCTTTTAATGGAGGAAATTTTAGGAGCAAAGGCAGGGCCTATGTTGATAGAATGATGTTGGGAAATGCCTTCCAAGGGCACCTTTAAACATTTCTTTTCAGACTTGATGTTTTCAAAGGCTTTTCTATTAGATAAATATGATTTTAAAAGCAATAGGTATATATATATGTATACCATTTTAAAATAATCAAATTAATGTAGCTGACTGGATAATATCATTAAGCATTCTAAAGGGTTGAATATTGCTAATGAAACATAGTTGAGCTTTTAGAAAGAACTGTTATAGAAGATAAATGATAAATACTAGGTGAAAAAACCAATGGTTTCAGTGGTACTGACAAATATGGATCAAGAGGGCTTTCTCCCCCTCTGGCTCAAAGCATTTCATTATTGGTAGATGGAAAACAGAAGGATGGTGTAGTCTATTGAGAAATTCCCTCAACAGGGAAGGTTAGATCCTGCTATTGGGGATGATAATATCAGTGTGGTTTTTCATCATGTTGCCCCCTACAGTATTTTAGGTACATTTTTTGTCTACTAAATAGTTGATGACATGGTTCTCTGCATGGTGTTGATGAGCAACAATTTTTTGATGTATTTTTCTTGAAGCCCATAGGTTTCTCAGAATTAGGTTTTCTGCTGGCATGATTGCAGTAATATCTACTGGAGTTTAAAATTGTGCCTATTTTTCCAAGAACAAGCTGTAAATCCTGTTAAATTGCAATGTCAAGTCCATAGTTTGCATCGAAGTTAACAGAGAACAGTAGACTAGCTTCCAGGCAGGAAATGTGAGAGTATTTAGACTCCATCATGCCTGAAAGCATTTTTTTTTAAGTGCAAACATTGGATATATTATCCAGGGAGTTAAAACACAAGCAGCTAAAGGGAACTGGATCTTTTCAGTCTGTCAAATTATGTGTGTCTACCTCTTAATCATTATCATGAAACTGTTATATGGGAGTACTTGAACCAAGTTAGCTTTCAATTAGCATGACATTATATTGGCAAGTCTAAAGTATTAGAAAAAATATGGTTCTGGCATGGACATCATATACACGAGCAAGTTATTGGTGCAGTTTCATGATCCAATGCTATTACAGCCTGTTCAACACTTAAAACTCTTGCCTCTCTATTTTTTCTACTATACTCACTTGAAAACAGCCCCAAACTCAGTGAAAGCCAACTATCCACCTGCTTCCTACCTTCGCCCAAGTTGTTGAGCATTCCTGAAGTAATCATGCTACCTTTCTGATTGGTTTCTCCTGGTTTTCCTCCTACCTCGTTAATTCCTAATTTACTTTGCTGATTTCTGTTTGGCCTCACTAAGTCATAGTTCAAGGCCTCAATCATGAGCCCTCTTCTCTATCTTCCTTCCGTAAGTGACGACATCTAGTTTTTACATAAAATCTATATGTTGATGACTCCTAAATATATGTCTGCAGCTCAGACTTCTTCCATGTTCTCCCCATCTGTATTAGTTATCTATTGCTACATAAAAAATTTACCAGAAACTTAGTGCCTTAAAATGAAACACAATCTCATGGTTTCTGTGGGTTAGGAATCTGGGCATGGCTTAGCTGGGTCTTCTGGCTGAGGGTCTCTCACAAGGCTGCAGTCAAGATGTTGGCTGGGGCAGCAGTCATCGTGAGGTTCGATTGGTGCAGGATCTGCTTCCAAGTTCACTCAGGTTGTTGGCAGGATTCAGTTCCTTAAAAGTTGTTGGATCAAGTTTTTCTCTGGTTGTTGGCCAGAGGCCACCCTCGCTTTCTTGCCATATGGGCTTTTTTATGGGGCAGATCACAATATGGCAGTTGGCTTCATAAAAGTGAATAAGTAGTAAGAGAGTGCCAGCAGGATGGAAATCAGTCTTTTGTAACTTAATCTCAGAAGTGACATCCTATCACTTTGGCCTTATTAACAAGTCACTTGGTTCACCCCACAACCAAGAGGCAGGGATCATTACAGGCCTACCGTGCTAATATATCAAATGGACTTGGATATTTTAAAGGCATCTCAAACTTAAAGTATCCAAAAAGGATCACATCCTCCTAACAGCTTCCCAAAGTTGTTATTCCCCTAGCCTTCCCCATCTCAATTAATGGTAGCACAGTACACCTCTGTTCTCTGGCTAAACCTGGGAGTGATCTTTGATTTCATTTTTACTCACTGACCACACCTAATATATTGGTAACTCCTGTTACTGTTATCTTCAAATTGTACACTAAGTCTGATGATTTTCTCTTGAAGAATAGTTGATATACAGTGTTCTGTTACTTTCATGTGTATAGCAACAGGATTCAGTTTTCTATATATATATTTTTTTTTTCCAAATTCTTTCCCATTGTAGGTTGTTACAAGATATCAAATGTAGTTCTCTGTGCTGTACATCAGGTCCTTGTTGTTTATCTATTTTATATATAGTAGTATGTATCTGCTAATTCCAAACTCCTAATTTATCCCTTTCCCCTTTGGTAACCATAAGTTTGTTTTCTATGTCTGTGGGTCTATTTCTGTTTTGTATATATGTTCATTTCTATCATTTTCTTTTAGATTTCATACAGATTACTGTCTGGCTTACTTCACTTAGTATAATAACCTCTAGGTCCATCCATGTTGCTGCAAATGGCATTATTTCATTCTTTTTTATCGCTGAGTACAAGTCCATTGTCTGTGTGTGTGTGTGTATGTGTGTGTGTGTATACACACACACACCACATCTTCTTTATCCATTCATCTGTTGATGGCCACTTGGGTTGCTTCCGTGTGTTGGCTATTGTAAATAGTGCTGCTATGAACATTGGGGTGCATGTATCTTTTCGAATTAGAGTTTTCATCTTTTCCGGATACATACCTAGGAGAAAGGAACCTGCTTACTGTTCTCCGTAGTGGTTGTACCAATTTACATTCCCACCAACAGTGTAGGAGGGTTCCCTTTTGTCCACACCCTCTCCAGCATTTATTGTTTGTAGTGTGGTGATTTTCCACCATTACCTTTGTTAAAACTCTAAGCATTTCTTGTCTGAACTACTTCAGTAGCCTCCAGCCTAATTATTATCTTTTTTTGCTATTCCTGATCCAGTATAGTCCTTCTTTTACATGGCAGTCAAAGCAAATTTTTAAATTATATTATCTTACTAGTACCTGTATTAGTTCCCCAGTGCTGCAGCAACAAATTACCACAAACTGAGTGGCTTAAAATAACAGAAACTTATTTTCTCACAGTTCTGGAGGCTAGAAGTTCAAAACCAAGGTGCTGGCAGGGCCATGCTCTCTCTGAAGTCTCTAGCGGACGATTTTTCCTTGCCTCTTCTTAGCTTTTTGTAGTTATTGGCAAACCCTGGCTTTTCTTGGCATCACTCCAGTCTCTGCCTCTGTTGTCACATGGTTTCCTCCCTGCGAGTATGTGTCTGTCCTTCTAAGGATACCAGTAATTGAATTTAGGGTCGACCATAACGCAGCATGGCCTCATCTTAACTTGGTTACATCTACAAAGAACCAATTCCCAAATAAGGTCACATATGCAGATACCTAGGTTTAGGACTTAAACATCTTTTGGGATGACCCACAGCAGTCCCCTTATTTAAACTCTGAATTATTATTATTTTTTACTACAAATAAAATAAAATACAAGTCCCTACATGAATTGGCCCCAGCCTCTTCTTCATGCTCTACCTAGTCCCACTCTCCCCTCTGTCCAATCTCTTCCAACCATATTGACCTTCTTTCTTTTGTACAATTATGCTGAGCTTGTTCTGGTCTCGTGGCCTTTGCATATGCTCTTCCTCTTTCTGTGATGTTTTCCCTCCATATCCGCATGTACTGCCTCCCTCTCACTATTTAAGTTCCAAGTTACAGGCAAGACCTTGGAGAAATTAAAACAGTAACTTCTATACCACATCACTCTTTTTCCTGTACTCCTATTTTATTTCCCTCACAAAATTTGTCGTTAAACAAAGTGTGTTACTTACTTGTCTGCTTGTGTTTTGCCTGGCAGGAATGAAGGGTCTTGAACTGTCTTGTTTCTTGTTATGTCTCCAGTACTCCAGTATGTAGGATAGCGCATGGCATATGTGGGGCAAGGAGTTTATATACCCGTTACAACACCAGAGGGCAAGATGACATGCAGAACTGCTAAGTAGATTCTGGAAAGTAGTAGATACCAAATGCTGATTTACCTCTGATCTTGCGAACTTGTGGAGGTGGCAAGAATTTATGTTTCTTGATGTGGTTGGAAGAAGAGGAGTCAATCTTAGAATTCAATTCTTAGAAGAATCCCAAGCAAGGAAAGCTATATGCTAAGTGCTGGGAAGTTACATAGCAACCAGATCAGACAGGCATAAAGCGATTTATATTCTCTTTGAGGAGATAGTGCGGCTTCTGCAGTAAAGAAGCAGGACCGTCAGATAGTGAATACCTTTGAGTTGAGTGACTGTAGAAAATACCTAGTTGAAAACCGCAGAAACATCACATGGAAAGAATCTCAGTCTATGCATGGACTCTGTAAGCACACACTGTCCAAAGAAATAATAACACTGCCTGCAGGTGAATCATTGGATATGGATTGTATGTGCTTTTGTTTGTGGATATATTTGCATCAGAGGTCTCAGAACTTTGTTTTATTTATTATTGACTATTTAAAGTATTGTCAGTGGAAGACCTGTAAACATTTTGTAGCTGTATAGCTTTGGGAATGGTAACTTATATAGACAACAATAACTTATCTACCTAATTGATAATTTGTAAGGATTAACAAATTGATTTATGTGAAGTACTTAGATACAAACCTGGCATTAAGTAAGTGTTGAAGAAAGGTCATTGGTTGTCATCAACAAATACTGAAAGCAGAATATGCAAAATCAGATATGAATGTGTAAATAATTATCACAAATACCTACAAATATTGATAGGTAAACTAGAATATGGTGATAAACTAGAATATTTCTTTTAAGTTTCTGGCTTCATTGTTGTAGTAGCTTCCTGTTACTGCTGTAACAACTTATCACAAACTTTGTTGCTCAAAACAACACAGATTTGTTCTCTTTCAGTTCTGCAGGTTAGAAGCATGAAATGAGTTTTATGGGGCTGTAAATCAGGATGTCAGCAGGGCTGATTTTTCAGGGGCTCCAGGGCGGAATCTGCTCCCTTAGTCTTCTAGCTCCTGGTGGCTGCTGACATAACTTGGCTCATGGCTTCATAACTCCAATCTCTGCTTCTGTTATCACATGGCCTTCTCCCTAACTTTAATGCTCTTGTCACCCTCTTATAAGGACCCTTGTGATTACATTGGGCCCACCTTGGGATCCAGGATGATCTCCCCACGTCCTTAGATGCTTAGATGAATCACGTCTATAAAGTCACTTTTCCCGTGTAAGGTAGCATATTCAGCCATTACAGGGATTAGTCCTTGGACATCTTTGAGGGTCGTCAATTATTCTCTCTTACACAAATGCTCTCACTGTCTTTTAATTTTGTTTTTTACATCTTTATTGGAGTATAATTGCTTTACGATGGTGTGTTAGTTTCTGCTTTATAACAAAGTGAATCAGTTATACATATACATATGTTCCCATATCTCTTCCCTCTTGTGTCTCCCTCCCTCCCACCCTCCCTATTCCACCCCTCCAGGCGATCACAAAGCACCGAGCTGATCTCCCTGTGCTATGCGGCTGCTTCCCACTAGCTATCTACCTTACGTTTGGTAGTGTATATATGTCCATGCCTCTCTCTCGCTTTGTCACAGCTTACACTTCCCCCTCCCCATATCCTCAAGTCCGTTCTCTAGTAGGTCTGTGTCTTTATTCCTGTCTTACCCCTAGGTTCTTCATGACATTTTTTTTCTTAAATTCCATATATATGTGTTAGCATATGGTGTTTGTCTTTCTCTTTCTGACTTACTTCACTCTGTATGACAGACTCTAGGTCCATCCACCTCATTACAAATAGCTCAATTTTGTTTCTTTTTTATGGCTGAGTAATATTCCATCTATATATGTGCCACATCTTCTTTATCCATTCATCCGATGATGGACACTTAGGTTGTTTCCATCTCCGGGCTATTGTAAATAGAGCTGCAATGAACATTTTGGTACATGACTCTTTTTGAATTATGGTTTTCTCAGGGTATATGCCCAGTAGTGGGATTGCTGGGTCATATGGTAGTTCTATTTGTAGTTTTTTAAGGAACCTCCATACTGTTCTCCATAGTGGCTGTACCAATTCACATTCCCACCAGCAGTGCAAGAGTGTTCCCTTTTCTCCACACCCTCTCCAGCATTTATTGTTTCTAGATTTTTTGATGATGGCCATTCTGACTGGTGTGAGATGATATCTCATTGTAGTTTTGATTTGCATTTCTCTAATGATTAATGATGTTGAGCATTCTTTCATGTGTTTGTTGGCAGTCTGTATATCTTCTTTGGAGAAATGTCTATTTAGGTCTTCTGCCCATTTTTGGATTGGGTTGTTTATTTTTTTGTTATTGAGCTGCATGAGCTGCCTGTAAATTTTAGAGATTAATCCTTTGTCAGTTGATTCATTTGCAAATATTTTCTCCCATTCTGAGGGCTGTCTTTTGGTCTTGTTTATGGTTTCCTTTGCTGTGCAAAAGCTTTGAAGTTTCATTAGGTCCCATTTGTTTATTTTTGTTTTTATCTCCATTACTCTAGGAGATGGGTCAAGAAGGATCTTGCTGTGATTTATGTCATAGAGTGTTCTGCCTATGTTTTCCTCTAAGAGTTTGATAGTTTCTGGCCTTACATTTAGGTCTTTAATCCATTTTGAGCTTATTTTTGTGTATGGTGTTAGGGAGTGATCTAATCTCATACTTTTACATGTACCTGTCCAGTTTTCCCAGCACCACTTATTGAAGAGGCTGTCCTTTCTCCACTGTATATTCCTGCCACCTTTATCAAAGATAAGGTGACCATATGTGCATGGGTTTATCTCTGGGCTTTCTATCCTATTCCATTGAATCTATATTTCTGTTTTTGTGCCAGTACCATACTGTCTTAATTACTGTAGCTTTGTAGTATAGCCTGAAGTCCGGGAGCCTGATTCCTCAGCTCCGTTTTTCGTTCTCAAGATCGCTTTGGCTATCCGGGGTCTTTTGTGTTTCCATACAAATTGTGAAATTTTTTGTTCTAGTTCTGTGAAAAATGCCAGTGGTAGTTTGATAGGGATTGCATTGAATCTGTAGATTGCTTTGGGTAGTAGAGTCATTTTCACATTGTTGATTCTTCCAATCCAAGAACATGGTATATCTCTCCATCTATTTGTATCATCTTTAATTTCTTTCATCAGTGTCTTATAATTTTCTGCATACAGGTCTTTTGTCTCCTTAGGTAGGTTTATTCCTAGATATTTTATTCTTTTTGGTGGAATGGTAAATGGGAGTGTTTTCTTGATTTCACTTTCAGATTTTTCATCATTAGTGTATAGGAATGCCAGAGATTTCTGTGCATTAATTTTGTATGCTGCTACTTTACCAAATTCATTGATTAGCTCTGGTAGTTTTCTGGTAGCATCTTTAGGATTCTCTATGTATAGTATCATGTCATCTGCAAACAGTGACAGCTTTACTTCTTCTTTTCCGATTTGCATTCCTTTTATTTCCTTTTCTTCTCAGATTGCTCTGGCTAAAACTTCCAAAACTATGTTGAATAAGAGTGGTGAGAGTGGGCAACCTTGTCTTGTTCCTGATCTTAGTGGAAATGCTTTCAGTTTTTCACCATTGAGGACGATGTTGGCTGTGGGTTTGTCATATATGGCCTTTATTATGTTGAGGAAAGTTCCCTCTATGCCTACTTTGTGTCTTGTTTCCTTTATAAAAGGATTCCATTGACCTCCTGACACATAGAACAAATTTCTTTTCCTGGCAGGTTTGGTGGTTGTGTTCTCACTGAGTACCCAGGGGTGACTACAGAGCACCTTTATAAAAGATCACTAGTTTGTTGGTCTCAGAATTGATCTTTATCTGCCTGATAGAGCTAATTATTCTGATTAGTGTTTAAACTTACGATATGGAGGTACCAGCCATACCACAGGTCATTTGGTAATCTCTGGAGACATTTTTGCTAATGACAACTTGAGGAAGGTGTTACTGGCTTCTAGTGGGTGGAGGCCATGGATGCTGCTAAACGTCCTACAGTGTACCTGACAGCCCCCCATAACGAAGAACTGTCTGGCCTAAAATGGTAATAGCAGTGGGGTTGAGAAAGCCTGCCATAGGGCACTCTAAGAAATGCTTAGACATTCAGTTTTCAGCGTGGGAATCATGAGCCAGCAGTTTTGGCAATACTCCAGTCATTTGCCTCTTTGAAAGTTCACCAAGTGATCCCAAGATGTAGCCAAGGTTGAGGAGCACTGCCTTCCTTAGCATTTCTCGTACTGTCTTACTCTCTTCACAAGTTATGTCTGTGGGCATATTGAGTTTAGCTGGAAAAAGAAAGCTTTTAAGTATTTTTTGCCACATATAACAGATATCAAATATTGCAGTTCTAATTAACATAAAGCCAGTTTTTCTTGAGAATTGCAGTAAGTTTCTTTGACATGTTGAATTTTAAACACAGAGAAATGTGATAAGAGTAAGGTTTATCCAACTACCCATTTAATACATTGGCAGGAAGAGCTCACAAAGGAGGGCAAATCCACTCAGCTAGGATCATGTTATCAGCCCACAAGAGCGACGATGGAATATATTTGCTTTTCCTCCCTGGGCTTGTAACTTGCCTCATCCAATCTTCTGACTTTAGAACCCCCCAAATTTCTTTGGTATGAGCTTTTGCAGCTGAATTACAGTGGCGGGCTGGTGACTATGAAAGGTGGGAGAAAGGTGAGTTAGAAAAGTGGCAGATGGAAACTGT
Source organism: Lipotes vexillifer (assembly GCF_000442215.2). Taxonomy (NCBI): domain Eukaryota; kingdom Metazoa; phylum Chordata; class Mammalia; order Artiodactyla; family Lipotidae; genus Lipotes; species Lipotes vexillifer. The sequence goes on along the minus strand of NW_006773141.1, from coordinate 120,512 downwards.
GTAGTGTTTTTATTTATGCTCTCTGTTCCTGTGCACAGTGCACTTTCCATTTTAGCTAGTCAGGTTCATCCATTTACTGGATTTTCTCCTGTCACCAAGTAAGTATGAGTTGTATTGAATTTTATAGAATTTTCTGGCAGCATATGGAATATTTCCATTTCTCCAATAGTTCCCGGTAATTTCAGTTTAGAATTATTACATATAGGTAATTCAGTTAAGTGTGTAGTTATTAGCATAGCCCTGTAAATGTTCAGTGGCTCATAACAGTAAAGGGTAATACACATCTAACTAAGCACCAGTGTTTTAATGTTAATCATACGTTATCATACTTGATTTTCACAGTAATCCTCTGATGTGGAGACTTTTCCCCTGCCCACTCGACAGATGAGAGGATAGAGGTATACAGATATTAAATATTATTTATTCGTCCACCTCTGCACAGCTGGTAAGAAGTTGGGTTGGGCTTCAAACACAGGCAGTTTTACTCCTGAGTGTATGCACTTAGCCACCTTCATTGTGTATTTCTTCGGGTTTCTCTTTACAGACAAGCACCAGCTAGTGCCAGGTATTTTCTAACCTATAGCTGGTTATACTAAGCAACTCTAGACTTTGCAAGGGATGATTGCATAAATTTCCAGTGACCTTGATATTGAGGCTTTTTTCTAGGAAGCTTGCATCCTTGTCAGTGTTCCCCTAAGATGGGTAGTTCCCCTGCCTTTCCAAAGCTGAGAGAAAGGTCTAGTGTCTCAGAGTACATTTAGTTCTTGTTGATGATAATGTTATGGAAGTAGACTTTTTCTGTGTGTCTTTGTAATTCCACTAATCTCTTAGTTAACTGCCTTGAAGGTGTCTTTATATTGTTGTTCACATGGTTTCTGATTAAAGTATCATGATAGTAAGCGCCGACTGGAATACAAAATCTAACGGAGAGTAGCTTATTGTAATTTCTTCTTTAAACTTAAAAAAATTAATTTTCGTATCTCAAAGCATTCATTTATTATAGTAAATGAATATAGTTGTAGAGCATAATTTTCAAAAATCATGACTCATAAAACTATAAAATGAGCACATGCCAAAGATTTATTTATTTGACTTATTAATGAAGGAACTGAAAGAGATGTTACAACCAATTAAGAGGATGTGTCAAAGAACCATAAATTTATATGCAATAAAGGAATTTTGGAATGGATTTACCACAACTGGTCTATGCATAGGGCAATAATCAGTTGCATCCCACTAGACACAAATGATTTGCATTTCTAGGGGCAAGAATTACTTGCGCTGCTGTTAGCTTTCTAGAAGTTTACTTTATCATTGCAGAGTTGTAAAATAGCATATTCAAAGATAAAGGTACACATATAGGATCAGATAATCCCCAGAGACCCAACTTTCCATTAGAAGGATATCCAGTAATCTCTATTGCTCATTCCAGAGTCTCAAATCTTTCCTTAAAGTACTATCCTGTGTATGCTTTTATGGGAATCACTCTTCTCTAGTATACATCTCATTCTTTCAGTTATCCAGTCAATACTTAGGGCCTATTTATCTGCTCCAAGCAATTTAATGGGTATTATAAACAGACCAGGAAATGTGTGTGGGGGTGTGTGTCTATCTGTTCAGAATCTATTTTAATTAGATTCTGATTGCTATCTTAGTGTTTTTATTAGTGACCCATTGAAGTTGATCTTATGACTGATAATACTGGAAATTGTTGTAGTGACAAAATATTTAGCACAGTGTGGTTTATCTCGATGGCTCTTGGATTGAGAAATGTTATATTTTTGACTTATAGAGTTATAATAGTAGTAAATCATCCAGATCCTTTAAAAAAAACTTGGGATAATTTAATTCTGTAAAAAGTCTTCTTCTTTAAAATTATTTTTCCTGTTTTACTGAGGTATAATTGACAAATAAAAATTGTGTATATTTAAGGTATACAACTTGAGTTTTTTTTTTTTTTTTTTTTTTTTTTTTTTTTCGGTACGGGGGGCCCTCCCCTTTTGGGGCCTTCCC
>NW_006773141.1:113091-118446 GCF_000442215.2 Lipotes vexillifer | reverse complement strand
TTTTTGCGGTACGCGGGCCTCTCACTGTTGTGGCCTCTCCCGTTGAGGAGCACAGGCTCCGGACGCGCAGGCTCAGCGGCCATGGCTCACGGGCCCAGCCGCTCCGCGGCATGTGGGATCTTCCTGGACCGGGGCACGAACCCACGTCCCCTGCATCGGCAGGCGGACTCTCAACCACTGTGCCACCAGGGAAGCCCCAACTTGAGGTTTTGATAGATGTATGTATTTTGAAGTGATTACCACATTTAAGCTAATTAACATATGTATCACCTCACATAGCTATCATTATTTTTAGTGTGGTGGGAACATTAAGGATTTACTCTCAGCAAGTTTAAAGTATACAACGCAATATTGTTAACTGTAGTCACCATGTTGTACATTAAATCTCCAGAACTTATTCACACTACCTAACTGAAAATTTCTACCCTTTGACCTTATCTACCCATTTCCCCAACCCACCAGCCTCTGGAAACCACAGTTCTACTCTCTGCTTCCATGAGTGTGACTTTTTCAGATTCCACATATAAGTGAGATCCTACACTGTTTGTCTTTCTGTGCCTGGCTTAGTTCACTTAGCATAATACCCTCAAAGTTTCATTCAAAAATTAAAAGGTTTCCTTCTTTTTCAAGGCTGAATAGTATTGTGTGTGTGTGTGTATGTGTGTGTATCTCACATTTTCTTTATCCATTCATTTATTGATGGACACTTAAAACCTTAAAGCTTTTTCTAAGGAAGTTTTAAAATGATACAAAACATGTATTTTTATGAAAAGCAGTTTATGTTTATATTTTTTTAAAATTGGACAAACATTTAGCGATATGGAGGGAAGCCAAAATCAGTATAACTACTTATGATTGCTAAGATCAATACTGCATGCTTTGATGTAGGTTTTTTCTAGTTGTTTTTCTATCATCTATATTCATATTATTCATAATAAGAATCATGCTCTCTATACAGCATTGTATTGTTTTTCTCTCTTCACATTTTATTGTGATTATTTTTCCAAGTGATTAACTTCAAGAATTATTTGCAAAGGCTGAGTAATATTTCATCTTATAGGTATCCCCTACAATTTAATAGTTCTTTTTATTAGTAATCAGAAACGTAATGCTTTATTAAATTTCTCTTCACATAAATCTCTATCTGGATTTATGACTATTTAAGGTGAAGTGTTAGTTACCTATTGCACCATAACAGATTACCACAAATCTAGCAGTTTAAAATGACACAAGTGTATTATCACACAACTTCTGTGGGTCAAGAGTCTGTGCACAGAATAGCTGGGTTCCCTACCGAGGGTCTCATAAGACTGAAATCAAGGTATCAGCTGGGCCAAATTCATCTGAGACTTGAGGTCCTCTTCCAGGTTCACGTGGTTGTTGGTAGACTTCAGTTCTTTGTGGTTGTAGGACTGAGGCTCTCAGCTCCTAGAGGCTGCACACCATTCCATGACATATGGCAGTTTCTTCTTCAAGGCCAATAGGAGAACATCTCTGCTACTTCATATTTCTCTCACATATTTCATCTGTGACCTCTAGACCCTTTTTAAAAGGGTCACCTGATTGGGGCAGGCCCACCCAGGGTAATCTCTCTTTGATTAACTTAAAATTGACTGATTAGTTTATTTTTTACAACTACAGAACATCTTCACTTTTGCCATATAATATAGCCTAATCATGTGAGTGATATCCCATTACCTTTATAGGCCTCACCCATACTCAAAGGGAGGTGATTCTATAGGGTGTATCAGGGGGTAGGAATCTTGGGGGGCCATCTCACAATTTTTACTACCACAGACAAATTTCATTTCTCTGTTTAATGATGCATGCTGTCTTTATCATTTATTGTTCCTATGTATTCAGATATCTGGTGCAGTGTAGTATATATTTTTCATTCATAAGTTTATCAATTTTTGTGGCTATAGTATATGCTTCAACTAGTCTAGAATTAAAATGCCTTTTGGTATCTTGCAAGGCAAGGCCTACTTAATTCATCTTCTTTTTCCTAAATTTCTCTCTTGTTTGTTTTTTCATTCAAAATTTAGACTTAAGCTTTCAAGAAACAAAATAAAAATTCCACTTGGAAAAATTTGACTTTTTTTTATCAATATTGACAAAACGGTCAATATTTTCGTCTTGGAGGGCATTCTTTTTCTCTATTTATAATGGAATGGTCTTTTAAAAATGTTTTTATAACTGTAACCTATAAATATGGAAATTCTGCATTTCTCTTTTTCTAATATTTATAGCTATTCTGCATTTCTCTTTTTCTAATATTTATAGCTATTATTCTTATTTCCTGGTTCATTTCACTGCCTAGGATTTCTAGATAAAAGCTAAGTGGTAACATTAACTACCCTTCCCAGTGTTATTCTAGTTTTATAAAGTTTATTAAATTACTTATGTTAGTTCTAATTTTATTTTGTCAAATTTGTAAGGTTTTCTATGTTTTTACAACCATAATCATGATTTTCTGTTCCTTATAGCACACCATGTTCCTTGCAAGTTTGAAAATACTCATCTGTATTATTTTCTGTAGTCAGAAATTTTTGGAGTTTATACTTTAATGGTATTTAGGATTTTTAAATGATTTTTGTTTGATTCATATTTTTCTTTTGTTTAGTAAATTTTGGAAATTTACATTCCAAGAAAGCCACCCATTATGTAAAATTTTCAAATTTAGTAAAATTTAAAGTTTTCTAAGTGTTCTATGTCATTGTATATTTTATATCTTCTTTTACACTTTTTATTTATATTATTGGCCTCATTTTCTTAGTAGATTATAAAGAAGTTTAGTCAACTCTTTATAATACAAAGCTGCTTTATCACCCTTAGTCCCTTAAACACCATTGGCTTCCCAATGAAGGATATGGTCCAGACTTTGTGAGAATCCAACAGGTCCTTTCCTTACAGGATTCTTCTGTTAAGTTTTGAGCCTCACCTGGAGCCACCCAGTTGGTGTGCCAATTATCCCGCAGTAACTGCAGCTGCTACTCCAGCCTGTTAGTTTGTAGGACGTTCCATAGCATTTTCTGCCAGGTTACTCTACAGCAAGGTACTCTGGTGTGTAATTTTCAGGACAATATTTAAATAAGGAGCACATGCATTTTGGATAGTTATTTGACTACTGACTATTCTTTTTTTTTTTAATTTATTTTATTTATTTATTTTTGAGTGCATTGGGTCTTTGTTGCTGTGTGCGGGCTTTCTCTAGTTGCGGCAAACGGGGGCTACTCTTCGTTGCGGTGCGTGGGCTTCTCATTGCGGTGACTTATCTTGTTGCATGCAGAGCAGGGGCTCTAGGTGCGCAGTTTTCAGTAGTTGTGGCATGTGGGTTCAGTAGTTGTGGCTTGCGGGCTCTAGAGCACAGGCTCAGTAGTTGTGGCACCCGGGCTTAGTTGCTCCGCAGCATGTGGGATCTTCCCTGACCAGGGCTTGAACCTGTGTCCCCTGCATTGGCAGGCAGATTCTTAAGCACTGTGCCACCAGGGAAGCCCCTACTACTGACTATTCTTTATCACCTTGTAGGAGAATCTGTTAAGAGCCACATGATGAAGACTTTATTCTCATTTTGGCCTCTTAGATTATGAATTAACATTTGGTGATCAATATTGAAGAATGGTTATAAGATCTGGAACCTTAATATTCCCTTGCTAGCCACACTCTATAGGAAGCAATGATCTTCTGGTTAGAATTGTGTTAAACAAACAACAATAGCAACAACAGCAAACCCTAGAAAAGTATCTGGGCCAATTTGTAAAAACATTATCCAAGTGACTTAAAACTTATTTTTGATGATCTAAACATAGGCCCTTCTCTACTACCCAACCTGTACTGAGTAGATTGTCAAATATATAGTTTTGTTTTCACTAGTGGAAATTTGAAAAATGTACTCTTTCTGTTCTCCTCTCCCTGTAATCTCCTTCCCATCACTTTTAAACCCTTTCCACCCTGGCCGAAAGTCAGCCCAGATATCACCCTCATCTGAGAATGTTTTCTTGACCTCTCCAAGCAGCCCTGAGCACTTTCCATAGACTTGAGAATTTTTCTCTTAAAATGCTTATCCCTTGCTATAATTGTTGATTTTCGTGTTTCTCTTCCATGTGATCCTTGGCCACAGTGACCATTTCCTAATGATTTTGTATCCCTCCTACTTAGAACAGCATTTGAAACACAGTGGGCAGTCACAAAATTTAAAATAAATTTATAGATACCTTTATAAATTTGTGAGTGGGTGGTTTTTCTCAAGATAGTTGTCATAGTTCCATGACATAACAAACAAGCTTCCCTGGGACTAATTTTTAAATGTCATGCTTTTTTGGTAACTTTTAGTTGCAGAGTCTGTAAAAGCTTCTGTTGATGCTCTTCATAGAGACTCTGTTCCACAACTTTAACATGCATTGCTTTATTTAAATGGTGCACTTGGTAAAATAATTTATCTGTGTCGTGCACAAATGGATACTTAAATTTTTTTTTATTACAGTGAAAAAAATGGTATAATCTTGAGCTTAGTAATATAAAAACGTTAAGGATTAAATAAAATATAATGGGTCATTGTTGGAGCATAAATAATTATTACAACCAACCAGGAATGGAGAGAAAAGAGACATAGGAAAAGAGCTGGTGTTTAAAAATTTCTGCAGTTAAATGTCATTGTTAAACACCATAAAGACAATTATTTTACTTAAAGGTCGTAAAACTTTGAAGTAGGTATTTAGTACCTTACTATGTTGAGGGAGGAAATAAGTAAAAAATGAAATAAAGTCAAATGAAATAAATATGACACATATTTATGTCTGTGCTTTTTAGGTGAGAACACTGAGACTTGTAGAGATGAAGTAGCTTGCCTAACCTAACACAGGAAAGAAAACTCTCTATCCAGTTCATTCCCATTCTAAAACCAACTCCCTCTGCTTTACGACCCATGTAAGTGGAATAAAACAAATGAGTACAACTTCCCTCTATTTCTCTTTTAAACTTACCTTGGTATTCCTACATACGTACTTTCTTTCTCTTCCACCTATAAGAGGAGGTGTCCCAGCTTCCCCAGACTAATAATGTCTCTTCCCTTCTAGATTCACTTCCTTTCTCTGGCTCTGCTTCTCTTTGCTTCGGTTTCTATACAGGTCCTAGTCTTCCCTGTTTTCAACTACAGTTATCCTTCAACTTCTTTACTCTCAACTGTGGGCTCCACATCCCACCATTCAGAATCAAGCAAATGAAACTGATTATCCTCCTTAAATTTTCTGATTATACCCCCATTTGTCTAATTACAAGACTGGTCAGTATCACCAGCGGTGTCTTAAGTTTCAAGCACTTGCCTCTTTTTTTTTTTTTTTTTTTTTTTTTTTTTTT
>NW_006773141.1:105374-113081 GCF_000442215.2 Lipotes vexillifer | reverse complement strand
CAGGCCTCTCACTGTTGTGGCCTCTCCCGTTGCGGAGCATAGGCTCCGGACGCGCAGGCCCACCGGCCATGGCTCACGGGCCCAGCCGCTCCGCGGCACGTGGGATCCTCCCGGACCGGGGCACGAACCCGCGTCCCCTGCATCGGCAGGCGGACTCTCAACCACTGTGCCACCAGGGAAGCCCACTTGCCTCTTTTTATCCTTACAATACATAAGCTCTGATGATTGTGACCTTAAACATCCTTGCTTCCTTCATTGACCCATATCCTTCCTGATTCACATTCCCTTTACTACCTGACTTTCTCACTTTTTCTCCCTTTTGATTCCCTATGACTGTATGGTAAATATTTGTAGGCTTCACAGTTGAAAGCATAAGCTTTCTTCACCTTCTCTATGTGGTCTGCACTTTCTTCCTGTTTATCCTAATCCATGTCTTTAACTACAGCTGCAATTACAACATTGTTATCTTCCACCTCTCTACTGAGTTTCTGGCAAATCTTTTTAATTAACTACAAGACAATTCTAATAGGAGATTCCACAGGCAATTTGAAATCTACATGACCTAAATATAATTTCGTGTATTTCTGCAGCCTCATTGCCCAAAATGTCTTCTGTATTTCTTTATATTGGTAAATAGTATCATAATAGACCTTGTTACTCAAACTGTATGCCTCAGATCCACTTTTGAAGCTTCCTTTTAACGTCTCTTCCTTTAATATCACTAAGCTCTATTTATTCCCAAATCTATTCTGTTCTCCCACTATTCACCCCTGCTGCATTAAGGCTGACCCTCTTCCTTATCTTCCTGTAACACTGCCTGTTAACTAGTTTTCTCTACCTTCAAACTATACTTTCTAAAACAGTTCAGATTATTCACCTATAAGCATCCAATGGCTCTTCATTGTCTATACTGCAGAGTATCTTAGGAGTATGTGAAAGACGATAGGTCAGAATCTCAGATGAGTCATCTTGTGTATTCTGAAGAAACGTATTCAGTATACATATTGTTTTCATGACTTAAAAAAAGGTAAAGAGGGCTTCCCTGGTGGTGCAGTGGTTGAGAGTCCGCCTGCCGATGCAGGGGACGCGGGTTCGTGCCCTGGTCCGGGAAGATCCCACATGCCGCGGGGCGGCTGGGCCCGTGAGCCATGGCCGCTGAGCCTGCGCGTCCGGAGCCTGTGCTCCGCAACGGGAGAGGCCACAGCAGTGAGAGGCCCGCGTACTGCAAAAAAAAAAAAAAAGGTAAAGAAAGTAAAGCTGCATGAAATATTATTGGATGATGAAGTTAGAACATGAGTGGAAAACATTGTAGGGGGCATGGGGGAAAAGTCCCAACATTTACCTAGCATATCTTGCTCTTCAGAATCCTACATTGACATCTTCAACCTCTTTCTCTACAGCCCCTAAGTTGTGGTCTATTTACACTTTATTCCTGAAACCTGCCATTTCACATCCTTGCTGTAATAGTTTCCTATTGGTGCGATAACAAATTACTACAAACTTAGTGGCCTTAAACAACCCCAAATTTTAATCTTATAGTTCTGGTGGTCAGAAGTCCAAAATGCACTGGACTCACTTGACTAAAATCAAGGTGTTAGCGTGCCTGCATTTCTTCTGGAGGATCCAGGGGAGAATCTGCGCCCTGGCCTTTTCCACCTTCTGGAGGCCACAGAAATTCCTGGGCACATGTCCCGTTCTTCTATCTTCAAAGTGCATTACTCTGATCTCTGACATTTGCTTTCATCCTTATATTTCCTCTTTCTGAATCTGATTCTTCTACTGCCCTTTTATAAGGATGCTTGTGATTACATTGAGCTTACCCTGATAATAGTCTCCCATCTCAAAATCTTTAAGTTAACAATAGCTGTAAAGTCTGTTCACCATGTAAGGTAACATATTCACAGGATCCAGGAATTCAAATGTGGGCATGTTTAGGGCTGGGCCTTATTCTGCCTACCAGACTGACAATTTCACTCATCCTTTGTCCTAGACTCAGAATTCCCTTTCCCTTAGAAAGTCTCTCCTTTATGACCTAGCTGAAATGCTGCTTCTTGTGAAAGCTCTTTCCTATGACTTCACCAGATCCAACCAGGAGCAGAATTAATAGATTTCCTCCCTCTACTCCCTCAGCACATTATAGTCACCATATGGCAGTAGGGCCAGTCTAATTAAGTAGGTAAGTATTTGTCTCCCTTATTGGTCTGTGAGCTGTCTTTATTAGGGTGCATTACATTGTCTTTGTGTCCCCACTGCACCATTGCATATGTGCTTAATAAGTGTTTATCAAATGATGAGTTTGAATGCCAAAATTCAACTGCGTATAGTAGCAACCACATTCAGTCTTTCATTCATTTCAGCTAATATTTTTTGAGCCTTGAATAAAAAAGATGAATAAAACACACATTCTGCCTGGAGGGACTTTGTCTGGTAGAGTAAAAGACATGCAGTTAAAGAGATAAGCTAATAGTGTGGGGTAGCATGTAAAGAAAGCTGGTATATACAGAAAGTTTCACAGGTGAGAGGGATGTGAATTGAGTCTATAATAGTGTTAATAATATAATAGTAATGGTAATAATGATAGTGGTAACAGCAGTCAACTGCAGTAAAAACAGTAACAGCAGTAGCTTTCATTTATTCCGATTGTTCTATGTGCCGCTGCCGTTCTAGGCACTGTGTTATATGTACTGTAATAATACCTGTTTTGTAAATGAAGGCACTATTTGCAGAGAGGTTATTTGCCCAAAATTACACAGCTGAAAGGTAGCAAAATGGGGTTAAGAACCCAGACAGACTGGTTGCTTATAACCACTGTGATATGCTCATTTTGCATAAGGTTTAGTAGGGATTTATGTGAAGCCAAGTGGTGAATGGTACTCTTTTTTTTGTTTGTTTTGTTTTTAGAGTAAGTTTTATTATGATATAATTCACATAACATAAACTTTACCATTTTAAAGTGTACAATCAGTAGTTTTTAGTATATTCACCCGGTTGTATAACCATGACCACTGTCTAATTCAGAACATTTTCATCACCTCCCCGCAAAGAACCCCCGTACCCATTAGCAGGCCCTCCTAATGTTTCCCCTCCCCCAGCCTCTAGCAACCGCTAACCTGCCTTCTATCTCTATAGTTTTGCCTGGGTGAATGGTATTCTTAACAGGAAATAGGCAAACAATCTCAGGTTCATCCACCCAGAAATTGAAGCTTCTAGAAATTAGGTCGCTGATAGTATGAGCTACTATGTGACAATAAGAAAATAGACAAGAACCTCAGTAAATGTTTATATATAGATTGCATTGGGATTTCTGGGTAGGAATTTTAATTATGCAACAAGTACAGCAAAGCTTGAATGTCTATGACTAGATACATTTAATCGGTCTTTCCATATAAAATACAATAAATTGCCTTAAAGAGGTTTGTAAAGATTACTGTAGGTTGACCAAGATGTTGAATGTGTGAAATGCTCCATAATTCTTTTTTGTTTTCCCTAATATACAACTGTTTTGAGAGATTCAATTAAGGATCTTGATGTTACCAAATTGATGCTTTCCAAACCAATTTAATTTTAGGAAACAGAATCATAAACTAGCCTGTATGCCTTATAGAAATGAAATGAGTGAGGAAATAGTATCTTGAACAAGAGTAAAGTAATAAGGTAGTTAAGCTGGAAGGTCTTGCAGTGTATAGTTGGATCTTGGAGTTTCTTGGGCAGTGCTGATTAAACTCACACTGAGAGAGGAACTGATTCTCACTGCTAACCTGAAGGCTGAAGATATCAACTTGAAGATTTCCTGCCGCTCCAGTTAGTGCGGTGGCTGGGAACTGGGATTCGGATTTTAGGAATGCATGCCTGAGTCAGGCTTGCGCTTTAATGTGGCAGTTCGTCAGATGTGTCTGTCTGATGAGTCGGCTTTTCGGACTAGGTTTCATTTATGTCTTTATGTGAACTCCAGGTGCTCAGTTAGAAAACTGAAAGAGGCTATCATCATTTACAGGAGCTGGAGTTAAAACAGCTTATTCTCAATGCTATTTAAAAAATTCCCTGACTTTCTGACTAAAATGATAATGGTGACACTTTACTGCAAGTGAATGGGGTTTGGTTTTGTTTTGTGAATTAAAATGTGTTTTAACAGACTTCTATTAATGCGAATGGATTAATCATGAAATATACTCAGGTTTATGAGGCTTTAGGAGAGCAAAAAAAAAAAAACTGTGACTGTCAAATCACCATTTCAGCTTCCTCGTCTTTAACAGAGTCATAGTGATTGAAAGCTGCAGATGATCAGTCCTCAACTGTCTTGCAAAGAAACTTGTGCTGTCATGGATTGACAATGTATTTGAACTGTGTTCTGACTTGCTACTTTTCGAAATTCAGTCTTTCAGCTCTACTATCTCAGTCTTCACAAAAATAAAAGGGAGATGATTTTCTGAGGAAGACAACGTTCATTTCAGTTAATTTCAAATGAAATATTTCTCCCTCTTGAAATCCAAACACTAGGCTAGTGTCCCTTCTGTTATCCCTCTGAGACCCTTGTAATAGGAAGAAATGATGTATCTTTCTGTAGCTTTCATATACATTGTACTTTATTTCAGTGGAGACAAAGTCTTAAAGTTCTCTGGAAGTATCTTTTAGAGTTTTTTTTTAAAAAATTGTAAAACTATAATTAAATCTTCGGAGGAGTAGATTTCTTCTCAATTGGAAAGAATGATACTGAGTAAAACCATAATCTGTTGCAGCACGGAACATCAAAAAATGTCAGTGTTTGGTGATTTTTATTGAAAATAAATTGTTAATGAAATAGTACTCTTGAAGGGATTGTTTCCACTTTTTAAGTACAGTTCGATCCACTAAATAAAGAGAAATTCTAAACCTTAATTGAGCATAAGATTTTTGTTTGTTTGTTTTTACGGTACATGGGCCTCTCACTGTTGTGATCTCTCCCATTGCGGAGCACAGGCTCCGGACGCGCAGGCCCACCGGCCATGGCTCACGGGCCCAGCCGCTCCGCGGCACGTGGGATCCTCCCAGACCGGGGCACGAACCCGTGTCCCCTGCATCGGCAGGCGGACTCTCAACCACTGCGCCACCAGGGAAGCCCGAGCATAAGATTTTAAAACATTGCAGGGGGCCTATAGAGACATAATTTTGGTGTTACTGGTTTTGAACCCCAAGTTCCTAAGGGAGAGAGGAATACAGATTCTGTTCACATTCTTTCTATTTGTGGAATTAATTGCCCCAATTGTGCACAATTAAAAGCCTAACAGAAATCTTATTATATTGCTATGTATTTTAAAAATGTGTGTTTTTCTTCTTTATCTTTGCTTTAGGGAACAGCCTTTAAGAGCTGGAAGATGAAAGCTCCAATTCCGCACTTGATTCTCTTATATGCTACTTTTACTCAGAGTTTGAAGGTTGTGACCAAAAGAGGTTCTGGTAAGCAGCGTTCCTTCCTTTTCGCTCATTATGGCTTGAAGTGCTGATGCTACATTTACACATGTACCATTTGTGGAGAGGTTGAGAATTAACCAGGATCCATATTGTGGAAATACTGTAGATTTATCTTTAAATGAGTGGAGCGTAACTCACAGGGAATTAGAAAGGTCCGAGTAGGTTGAAAAAGATGCGGCTTGTTTCGTTAATTACTATGAATTGGAATGAATTCAGTACTAAAAGCTTGCGGTTGGTTTCATTTTATAGTATGATTTTCAACATTCTTTGTAAAGAGTGTCATTTAAATTTCTGCATGGAAATACTGTGAATTTTTTTCATGTTAACATTTACCGTCACCATTTCAATGTCAGCTATGCTTAGGGCAGATTCTGTTTAGGATTTTACTTCAGCTGATTGTTTAATTATTTTGCAAGTATTTTAAAAAACCACCAGAGTTATTAAAGAAAGCGTCATGGGGAAGCATCCTAATATGTTAGTAGGAAATATAGAGGTAAAGTAGAATGGTAATATGAAAACAGCTGCTAAATAGAATAATCTTGAGACTTAAGGAAAATTTTACATGTTATCATACCTCTTGGTTTTCAGTTGACTGTTGATACTTGGAGTTAGAAAACTGTATGAGACAGTTGAATAAATACTGTTATCCGTGTGAAGTTAAATTATGTCTAACAAGTCACTGGTAATGCAAAGTCTTACCACACTCACATTTTACAGGGGGTAACAGAATTTTTTGAAGCTATAGCTTTTGGCTACAGTGGAGGAAGGAATGTACTGTGTTTAGTTGCTAGCACTAGAATGTGTTATCTGTTCTAGAGAGACAGTGGGAAAAAGAAGATACCAAGAGGCTACAGAGTGTTGTGGTATCAAGAATCGCGTGAACAAAAGTATCTTTGGAATTCAGAATGGAGAAGGAATGAAAGGACTGAGATGGGGCTGCAGCAACCATTCTCAGTCCCTTAGGTTAAGAGGGTTCAAACTCATATTTGATTCTATAATGAAAAGGGCCACATGCAAGGGAGATAGGGAGCAGTGTGCTCACCTGAGCTCCACCCTGGGAGAAAGTCTGGGGAGGGACTAGGAAGTACTTGGTGCATTCTCAGGGGGATGCCAGTACAGGGATGAGAGTAAAAGGAGTTTGACTGAGCCCATTGGCTCTAGAACTTTTTGGTTGTTGTATACCTGTTGTATCTGCCATTGATGTGGTTGTAGGCAATATGAAAAGAATAGTGTTTCTTTGTTTGCACCTTATTTCGTCTGTTCCTCTCGGTGGATATTTTTGAATGAGAGAAAGCCCTAGGGCAGGATTATGATGTAGTAGCTTTTGCATAGCATATCCATGCAAGTTAGAGTAGGTAGAAGGGGGAAGTAAATTGTGGTGAAAGCTGCGATATTTTCTACAACAGCGATATTTTCTAGAATAGCAGTTTACATTAAAAGCACTTAACATGGATCTTTGAGGTATTGGCCACATAGAAGGGAAACACTCATCTGTATAAGTATTATAACAAAATGAAACTTTCCAAAGTGGAAATACTGATTGAGTCTTAAAAACTTCATTTTTCTAGTTGTCATACTTTATTATATAACTTTTTAAAATGTTGTGTATGTTAAGTCTGCGTTTTATTTATCAAAATGCAAATGTGATTTTTTTCCCCCATCATCAAATAGTTGGTGACAGGTCCATTCTGTATACTAATTTGGGGAAAATTTTTATTAAATTGGAACTTAACTTTGTATATTTGAGAAACATGGGAGCAAAGCTAGAGATGTGGGACAGTTGGAAAATTCATATCTCCTTCTGCTCCAGAGACCTGAGAGAACTCAGTGACCTGTCTCAAGTTCAATCTTTATTTCAGTGATCTGATTACTTTGGGAGGGTGGTAATAAAATGCTGCCGTAAGTTTGGCAAAAGTTCTCAGACCTTGTTCTCTTCTATTTACGAATATAGTTGTCGCATAGCTATTTAATACAACTGAAACTGTATGTGTTTTATATATAATTATGTAAAAATGACAAGGCAGGTACTGAGATTTAGTGGCATGTTTGATTTGTTTACTTTTCTGTATAATGTGAATTAAGGTAGCTTCCCCCAGTATCTTTGTTAAGGTCTCACTGGATGGAAGTTTGTTTGATTTTTTTGAATATTAAGTGTGCAATTTAGATAATATTACTTTACCCATATACTTTCATAGCTTGCACTCATTTCAAATGATGCCTGTTACCGTGGCACCTTTGTTGAAAGAAGCTATGTAGCTT
>NW_006773141.1:101535-105277 GCF_000442215.2 Lipotes vexillifer | reverse complement strand
AGAGCGTCATTACTGATCTCCATAGATCAAGTAGAAGAGGAGTGCACTCGGCATCTTCTCCTTAAAAGATTAATGGCTCAATCTTCACACGCAGCCCAACCTATAAAACCAGAAGCACCAAGGCCAGGGAATAAAAATCAATTTTTGATGTTTGATCTTGCATATTAACCAAGAGGGACACTTATCCTTGTTCTTACTTCTTATTTAATTCTCTTTTTTATTTTTTCAATTTTGTAAACCTTTTTGAAAGTTCAGTAAACGTGATTCAAAACCCAATGTTTTTAATGTGTCTTTGCTAGAATATTATTTTTAATTCACTGTGAGCATTAGAAAACCAGAACTTGCTATTTTAATAACCAAGAATATATTAAGTATGATTATATTGCCCACAGTGACACTGAGTCTTTTAAGGCACGTTAATTGTGTATGGTGTTTACTTTAGGTAAACACATGTGGTCATTCCATAAAAATTTAGAAGTAGGTGTTTGCTTCTCATTAATAGAACTAATTTGAAAGCAATAGGAGCTCTTCATACACAAGCTGGAGATCTATTATTTTTTTTCACACTGGCTTACACCCCCATTGCTAGTAATTTAAGGAACAAATTAAATATAAAAAGGCAATTATATTATCATAACATTCTTGATTGAAATATTAAAAATTCAACTTTATAATGTTTTAAATAGCACTTCATGTATGTATATGACTATAACAGTCAAGGATTTAGTCTGGTCTCAGGTAATGTTCTGAAGGTTTGCATACGTTTAGAATCAAGGCCTTTAATATCTATGGGAGCAGATATTCAGCCTTTTTTACACAATAGATTTTTCTCTTGGAACAATTTTTTTTACCTTGTTTTTAGTTTTTATAAGCAGCATTTGAAGAAAGAGGTAAAAACTATCAATATTACCCATTCTCCTCAAGTGTGTGAAGCATTGTAGCCATCAGAGTTGCTGTCATTTGTAGAATTCTGTACGGAAACCACATGTGAAACAAATTACTGCTTGGAGGGTCTTTGTATCTCAACCAGTTTAGAAAGGTTAACTTAGTGTTCTTGTTGGTTGGTTTGTCTGTTTCTCTCTCTCTCTCGCTTCCTTCTTTCCTCCCTCCCTCCCTCCCTCCATTTTCTTTATTAGTGTATTTGTCTGCAAATGAAATAATCTGTTTTGGATATTTCCATTGTGCCTTTGTAGAACTTGTTTTTAACTATAAAAATATTACCATTACTTTGCTTGAAGGGTTAAAGTCTATGAAATTCTATTTCTTCACAAGGTCATTCCAAGAGGATAGTATAGCCTCTGTTAATAATGACTGTTCTTAAATATTTATTTTTCTTTTGTGTAACTAAGAGAGTTTGGAATAGGATTCAGGGGCAGGGAAATAATCTATACACACAAAGTATTAGTATAGCACTTTTGGGTAACTGAAGTGTGAGTTGTGATTTGGCCTAAGAGTTTGGGACACTGGAGAGGAATGAAGCTAGAGGGACCTGGATGTAGAGCTTAGGGAAGAGGAAGAGATCTTGACCTTTTGTCTGTTTCTCCCTGCTCTCACATCCATCCCTAAAATATAAGATGACAAGCGCAAGAACCATGATTTATGTATGCTTATAACTTCTACAGTGCCAAATATGATGTGTGTTTCAGAGTCAGGGTTCAAGGAACTGTCTTAATGAAGTAATGATTATATGAATGAATGAATGAGTGGCTTTAATGTTGAGCCTGGGTTATATCAGTATTAGAAAAATAAAGGTAAAATGAAGACATTTAAGAAAAAATGTTTTTTATTAAATAGAAAGTACTATAATGTATAATATGAGACCACTGAAGCAAAAAGTGTCTAAGATATGCTAAGGGTTTATATGAAGACAGTGAACCTTTGCAACTCATGAGTGTTTTCATGAGATTGAAATGCAGTTCAAAATCTGTTAGAAGGGCAGGAAGATGATTCTTTAAATATTATTATATTGAAAGTTTACTAGACTTACTGCTGCTTTAAAGAAGTATAGTCATCATGCAGACATTTTCGTTGTAATGGTATTGTTCAACATAGACCACCATGAGAAAGGGTGTAGTTCATGGTTACTGATAAATGAAACGTAACCAAGTGACTTCAGAATAGAAAAAAAAGTATTCACAATTATTAGCGCATATGGAGAAGAGGAAGTGACTATAATATATAAACCAAAGATTACATCTTATTCTAGAACATATTTAAGAATCATTAAAGCTACCGAAAGCAGCCAGCTATTAGAGAGTAAAAGGGTTACCACAGGGAGGTGGTCTTCTCTTCATTCTAGAAATTGACAATGGACACTTGTTTGTGTAAAATGATTTAGATGGAATTCTTCCTGACAGCAAGAGGAAGACAAGTCTCTTGAGGGTTTCCCAGACTCATAACTGTAAGCCCAGATAATTTGTAAAAGATATGGGTAGTTAAATAACCAAAGACGCAGTTTAGGTTCTAATCTTTGTGTGTGTTATTTTTGGATCATCATTTCTTGAAGTAAAAGAAATTATGCTACTGTATAAAGGGAGGGAGTTTTAACTGAATAGGAGTGAGAAAGTCTAGTGGGGTGTTTCCATCTCATGCCAATGTGATTTATGTGTATCAGCTCTCTTGGGTGTTCCTGGATGTCAATGAGCTTAATTCCACATGATTAAGAGACAACCTAGTCCCCCAGCATCTGCGTTTTATTATGTTACCAAGTGTTTATTCCCAGTTTGTCAAACATGTCAAAAAGTATGAAACATTTCTCCTATTTTTCCTTTGGGATAACTTCTGAGGCTTTTTTCCTTTACTTTTTGAAATTAAAAAAAGTGCACTTTACTTTTTCTTGGGAAAAAAAATCCCTCTCTTCTATTTATCTTGCTTTTCAAAATACATTTTGCAGTTAGATCTAGAATAATTTTAATGTTCATTTGAAATGTTCTTAATTAGAATAAGTCTTAACAAACAAATGGACCTTACACTTGACAAATACAATAAAATTATCCAGTATCTTTGTTTAATAATCATGTGATATACTTAAGAATTTCACCGTAAACTTACTTGTTCAGTTTTAGTTGTCAATACACTTTAACATAGAGTTGGCAGAGACTAACATCAATTGTGGAGACTAATGCCTGGTTCATGATGAATTTACATGTAGAAGATAAAAGTCAATATGGATGAATCTTGCAAGCTGAGTAGGATTTCAATGGGGAGGGGAATATCCCAAGTTAATGAATATATCAGTAGGACAGTGTATCATGGGGATAATAAAAGGCATATTCTTCTGCATATTTAAAGGGAGAAGTATAGGAGAGGCAGCAGCAGTGAGGAGCCAGTCAGTGGTAGGCATTTTAAATCATGTTACAAAATTGATGTTCATTCTAGAGACAGCACGGAGGTGACCACTGCTGGACCAGAGGTTGGACCCCTGATCCATGGGCCATCTACTGTAGGCTTGAGGGTGATCCATGAGGTGGCTTGGAAATTAGGGACACTGTTGTGTTAGTATCCAATTGCTCCTTTAACAAATTACCAAAAATTTAGTGGCTTAAAGCAACACGAATTTATCATCTTATAGTTCTGGAGATCAGATGTCTGAAATAGATAGGTAGGGCTGAGTTCTTTGTGCAGGCTCTAGGGGAAAATCTATTTCAGTGTCGTTTCCACCTTCTAATGACTACCTGCATTCCTTGGCTCATGGTCCCCTATCACTCCAACCTCTGCTTCAGTCATCACATCCTTTCTCTGG
>NW_006773141.1:66340-101516 GCF_000442215.2 Lipotes vexillifer | reverse complement strand
TTTCCCTTAGAAGGGCCCTTGTGATTACATTGGACATGCCTAGATAATCCAGGAAAAACTTGCCATCTCAAGATGCTTAGTTTAATCAAATCTGCAAAGTCCCATTTGCCATGTGATATAACATAGTTATATGTTCCAGGGATTATGTGGACATCTTTGGGTGCATTATTCTCTCTACCACGATTGATAATTTTCTCAGTCAATCAAACAAGCTTACTGAATTTAGACTGGAGGTTAGAGAAAGAATGGTCTATCAGGAATTAGATGGGAATGGGGGACATAAGAAAGGGAAGTTGAAAATTTTTGCTGAAGGGACAATGTGATCTGTGGTCTATGATAAAGAGAAGGAATTGGGGAGAAAAGGAGGAAAAGGGAAAAGAAAACAGGACAAAGAAAGAGGGAGGCTGGGAAGGAGAAAGAGAAGAAACAGAATCTAGTGAAGCTTTGGATCTTGATAACTTTTAAGACTCATCTGCACCCCACAAATACACCTTCAGAAATAACCCTTTTTCCTTGTGGAATCCTGAAGGAGTCTGCTTTCCTCTTGACCAGAAATGTTTGACACAAAAATGATTTCCTGACTCTAACAGCAGTGAGAACAGGGAAGACAGAAGACAAAGTAGCTTTAAAGTTAGAATCCATTGAGTTTGATGACTAGAAGTGGAACGTTTGAAAAGAAGAGATGGAGAAAATAATTCTGCAGTGGGAGGATTGCAGTGCCATCAATCATATTAAAGGTCTTCAAAGAACAGAAACTTGGAAGAACCACTTAAATAAAGGGACTGTCGGTAGGTCTTTGTGACTAAGATGAAGCCCAGAAAGTAGATGGGGCATAGAGTATAAAGGGTTTCATATGTACTGCAAGGCATTTGGGGTTTTATCTTCTAGAACAAAAAGTTTTGGCTGAGCTATTTAATTACTTGCAGATCCCTTTAGTAGAGAATTTGGTCTTTGAGGTTGGGCCTCTGATTTGCAGATCTGCTTATTGTGGTGTCTTCTGTACACCATAAAGATGAAACTCCTTGATATGTATGTGATAGTGCTATACAAATGTTTGTACCAGTCCATCAGTAAGGCTGCTTTTACAGAGGAGGAAACACAGACAATCCAACTATAAAGGGTCACACATGAGAGTGACATGGTCAGATCTGTTTTGGGACAGGTAATAGTCCCTGTAGGAAAGACTGTAATGGGATTCCAGAGTGACAGTCAGGGACTCAATAAAAATGATGTTGCAATATACTGAGGGCCTGAAAAACAAACAGTCACAGGGGCTGAAAGCATGTTTTTGAAGAAGAATAAATGGGGTCTAGTGAATATTTGGAGTTGGGTTGTGAAATAATTTGAGGAGAAGTTATATTGATGGTGTTGCCAGTTACAGAGAGAGGAGGGAGGAAAGTTTTTTCAGGGAGAGGAGATGGAGTGAGTTCAGTGTGGAGCATATGAGCTGTGGCAATCATTGGAAATAATAAGCTGATGGATTGATTGGTCTGGAGATGTATTAGTTTCTTATGGCTGCTGTAACAAATTCCCACAAAGTGGGGGACTTAAAACAACAGAAATCTATTCTCACAGTTCTGGAAGCCGGAAGTCTGAAATCAAGGTCTCAACAAGGCCAGATTCCCTCTGAAGGCTCTATAGGAGAATCCTTCCACATCTCTTCCACCTTCTGATGGTTCCTTGGTTTGTATCTGCATCATTCCAGTCTCTGCTTCCATCTTTACATGGCCTTCTCCTCTATGTCTCTAGTCTCCCTCTTCCTTTCTCTCATACGGACACTTGTCAATTAGATTTAGGGCCCACTTGGATAATCCAGGATGATCTCGTCTTGTGATCTGAAAGAAGATGTCAGATTAAAAAATATATGTATAAATATTACGCAAAATCAGTATATTATTGATATAAGGGCTGTTTATTTTGTAAAGTTTAACTCTTAGAAATTATTACTTTTGTTACTTTTTTCTATTTAGGTACAACAAGTATAAAGCTCTTGGTCATGATAATAAGACCAAGATCTTCATTGTACTATAGAAAGGATAAAATTTTCTCCAATCACACATTCTTTGACCTGGATTTGAAATATGTTTGCATAGACTAGTCTCCTGAAGGTAGGATAATACTGATTCAGTTTTCATTCCCTTATTTCATACAAACAGGTGGGAAAGGTGGCTTACAAGTGTATTAAAATTTTCCATGGTTAATCATGCTGACCATTGCAGAACATTTCTACATAAAACTAATATTGACATGCCAACTTTTGTCTACAGCAATGATCACTAAAAACACATACTTTGAGTTATTTTTACAGAAGTGATTTAGGTTGTTCTGGTGAATATTATTAAACCTGCAGAGTTGGAACTTAAGAAACTTGGATTTCAATCCAACCCCTAGTAAGCCTTGCTGATTGGGGACAAGTCCTTGAACCTCTCGGGACCTCAGTTTCCTTTTTCATAAAGTAAAAGTTTTGAACTGCAACATCATCAGTGGAAATAGAAGTTTATCCTTTTGTTCATTTCACAAGCATTTATTGAACACCATGAATGCATACTCAGTACATAAAATGGTACCTATTTTCTGTAACATTGTTTACATTTTTGCATATTGATCAAACAAATTTAGATGGGCAGAGTCTGTAGCCAGAAACAGGTGGCTACATTTAACTTCATGCTACACAGTTTTCCTAAAGCCGCAGAGCAGAGGGTGTAATCAGTTTAAAACAGAGGTTCGATTAAGGAAAAAATGATGATTTTTGTCTTGTTAAAAAGCACACGCTATATAGTTACAAAGCTCAAGTAAAAATAAGGTACTTTTCCTTGCAGGTGGTGATACGTCTAAGTGAAATTAGGTTTGGCAGTTCAAACTACTAAGCCATGTTTTAGCCTATTTTTGCTTATTTATGGCAAATTTCCTTTTGTAGAGTTGTAGTCTCTTAAGACATCTAGAGTGCTGCATTGCATGGAAAATGTTACTTTAAAGCAATGACAATGAATAACTTTGGTAAACTTTAAAATCTCTGAGGTTATACATAAAGATTTCTTTTAAAAGTGTGTGTAAGGCTCTTGCGGGTATCCTAAACACTATTCACTGATCATTTATATTTTACAAGCTAGTAAAATATTTTCCTATTAGTATTGCTACCTTGATTTCAGTGAAGTTCTGTCATTGGTATTTTACTTTGATTCCTAAAAGTATGTTCCAGTTACTTTGTATTTCACATATGATATGAATATGTTGTGAATGATAAAGAAAAATTATTTTTATCAATGATAAAAGATTTAATATTCTGACAAATTAATATTTTTTCTTCAGTATATATTCATATTAGAAGAAAAGACAACTTCAACTTGAAAAGACGAATTCTTCCAGTTTTTCCCGTAAATGTGTCCTATAAAGTAATTGGACTCTCTAGTGCCATCTGGTGGCTTCTCAGAGTTGATGAAAATTCAGTAATAATCACAGAAAGAACAGAGAAAACAAAGATGAGAAGAAAACTTCTAATGAATTATTGTTCAGAAATTATTTTAATTGACCCTAATATTTTCCAAACATTTTTCTCCAATTTACTGCCTTACGTTTAAAAAACGTATGTAGATTTCTGTTCTGTTTTTAGATGTTTTTAATAGAAAATTTCACTGAGATTTAAGGAGACAAAAAATTATATTTTTAGCAATATCATCATCATATCAGTCTGTAGCTCTGTATCATCAGAGTTCAAATTATGCATAAAAGTGCATTCATACTATAAAGTATTTTAAAAATTATTTTTAAAAAGTATGTTGCTGCCATTAAGGTCTCTTTATTGTAATGATTCAGGTATCAAAGGGAAGAAAAGTCAGTAAAGATTTATCATTTGTTCACTGAATAAGAGCTGCTGGTAGGATAAGAATAGGATAATAAGAACATGGAAGGATGAATGTATGATAAACCACTTAGATTTTCCTGCTGGTCTAGAGGTCTGGGCCTGGAAGAGGAGGTTGAGGGGTCTGAGATGACCAAGCTAATATAAAGCATTAGTCATCAGGCAAAGTTAACTTGAAAAAGCAATGGCTCTTACCTGCATATCCCAAGAGAATGGGGTCCAATTTGAAAGGAAATTCTTGGTTGGCAATGTTTTGTATTTAAAAAAAATTTCCAAAGGGCTTTAGCTATTATAAATATATTTTCAAATTAAAGGCGTATTATATTACACACACACACACACACACACACACACACACACAGACAAATACTAACACACTAAAAAACTTTGAAGAGAATTTCTGCTTCCATTTATGAGTATTTATACAGCTATATTTGCCTGTTAGTTTCTTTTAGGGTTTTATGCATTTCTGACCTAATGTTGAAGCCCCTTCATCTTCCCAAAGGGCAAAGTAATAGGTTCTGCATACAGTTGTTAACAAAGATTTATTGAGTTCCTACTCTACTACGTGCTCAAATAGCATTGACTGACGTCTGCCGTTTAACCTCTGACATCGGAGGTTAAAATGCTTAGATAACTGTAGAATTGGACTTCTGGATTCCTTTGTTCCTTTTAGAGCAAAATTATAGGAAGCTTTATTAAAAGAATGTGAAATGCTTTATCTTTGTTAGGTTTGATCACTTCATTCTTCATCTTCCACATCCATGAATTATATTCTGAAAATTGTTGATACAGTTCCCACATAGCTTTGGTGATTATGGTTTTGGAAGCATATGGAGTGCTTATTTTTGTAGCTGCATGCTTTTTCACATTATAAAGCCCATGTAGCTCTCATAACTTTGGAACTGGTGGTGCTATAGGCATTGTCCTTTCATATTCACTAGTCAGTTATAGTTACTCTTTTATACTTAGCAAATATTTTTCAAACAAAGCATACTATAAACAAGCAATTTGAATTATTCAGAGGATTAAAAAGATGAACAATCTATCTCTGTTGTTAAAGATCTTGCAAAAAAATAAGTGATATGAGACATACAAGTGTAGTGTACTAGTTCACTATTGATGCTGTAAAAACTACCACAAACTTAGTGGCTTGAAACAACACAAGTTTATTATCTTACAGTCTTAGAGGGCAGAAGTCCTGAAATCAAGTCCTAAAATCAATCAGGGTGTCACCAAGCCTGTATTCCTTCAGGAGGCTCCAGGGGAGAACCTCTTTCCTTGTCTTCTCTAGCTTCTAGAAGCTATCTGCATTCCTAGGCTTGTGGCTCCTTCCTGAACTCAAATCCAGTGGCATAGCATCTTCCAAACTCTCTGACCTCTACTTCCATTGTCATATCTCTGATTCTGACTCTTCTCTTTGTCTCTTACAAGGACTTTTGCGATTACATTTAGGGTCTATATGGTTAATCGAGAATAATCTCTTCACCTCAAGATCTTTAATCACATCTGCAAAGTCCCTTTTGCCATGTAAGGTAACATATTCACAGGTTCCAGGAATTAGGACATGGAAACCTTTGGGGACCATTATTTTGTCTATCACAGAAGTACATTAGAGTAGCTTTTACATGAAAGAGTTTACTATGGTTGGAATACACGTACATTTGGGCACAGTATGGGTGAAAGAAGGAGGGAGTATGTCAGGAGAAAAGGTGGGAAAAGAGCCATTTCACAAAGGACTTTGTGTGACATGACAAGAAATGTGAATATTATCTTGTAGGAAATCAGGAACCGCTGAAGAAATTTAAGTAGGTGTGTAACAGGATTAGCCTGACCAGATAGATTGGAAAGAGCTCTGAGACCAGAGAGTGGGAAATGGGGCCAGTAGTCCAGGTGAGAAAGTCGTGAATTGAGGTGGTAGCATTAGGAATAGGAAGGAAGAGATGGGTTTGATTGCTAGTACAATATAGAATTAATAAAAACCAGTGGCTGATTGTACAGTGGAGAGAAAGAGGTGGAAGGTGATTGCAGTTGCTTTTATTAAATTTAAAATTCCGTTGAGAATTAATAGCTAATTTTGTATTTCTAGTCTGTATTCTTAGTGGACAAATAAATATATAGGTTTTCAATATGGTGTACATTTCATGGTTTGGGTTCAGACTGGCCCACCCTACATATGACATCAAAACCTCATTTTGGAACTAAACCCCTCTCTTGTAGTAGATCTCTCACATAGAGCAGCAGTCCCCAACCTTTTTGGCACCAGGGACCGGTTTCGTGGAAGATAATTTTTCCACGGATCGGGGGTGGGGGGTTGGTTTCAGGATGATTCAAGCGCATTACATTTATTGTGCACTTTATTTCTATTATCATTACACTGTAATATATAATGAAATAATTATACAACTCACCATAATGCAGAATCAGTGGGAGCTCTGAGCTTGTTTTCACTTGCCACTCACTGATAGGGTTTTGATAAGAGTCTGTAAGCAAATTGATTTATTATGGTCTCTGTGCAGTCAAACCTCTCTGCTAATGATATCAGTGTTGGGGACCCCTGATATAGAGCATCGTCCTAAAGTACCTAATTCCTCCTCAGAGTTCTTTTGACTTTCTTCTATCATCACGTGTGTTTCTAGTGGAGGATTGTATCAATGAGTCTTCCTTTGCTAATTTCATTGAACTACCTCAAATGAACACAAAGGGGCATTTTTAAAGGTGTCAGCCTTTTAAAATACATTGTAACATATGACATGCATACCTACATGCATATACACATACGCCCACATACACACATGTATATGTACAAATATACACAGTTACCTGTTCATTCACAAAACACACATTTATCAAAGAACTGCCATGTGCCACGTGCTGAGGATTCAAAAATGATTAGGATATGTGATTGCTGCGCTTTTTAACCTCTGTGTTTTGTTTACCCAACTAAATAGTATAAGCTCATTGAGTCCAAAAATATATTATACATGTTTATGTATATGTCTTTTAGAACCACTGTGCTTAAATGGAGTCATTGCATAATTAGTGCAATCAATACATATTTGTATTTGATTGCTGGATTTAAGCACATCGACGGAATCTCATCACAACATTCTATTTTCCGGTGGCAATTTATGTGCATGTCATCACTCTTCTCCCATATGGGAAGCTCCTTGAAGAATGGTCTCTATATAGTTTAACTTCATAACCTTTACAAGCCCTTACCCAGGGCCTTGCACATAGTGCTCTGTGACTGATTGTTACATGAGCATATGAATGACTTTAACTTACACGAAGTCAATAGTTTGATCGGCGTTAACGTTTCTCTGGAAAGGGAGAATTAAATTTTTTCTTTAGCTGTTAGGATGACCTGACTATTCATGGTTATCGTATGTGCTTGCCTACTGGAATTGTAATAGCTGAAGCCAGAAGCACTGAGGCTGCCCTGGGAAATGGATCTTGAGGTGTGGCATTTCTTTTGCTCGAAAAAGCAGCTTTTCAGTTACTTCCTTGTAATGGAAATTGTGCAGCTTTTTACTCCTTCTTATCCTTGGAGTTTTGGCCACATGTGTGCATATGTAGGTCGTTCCATGAAGAAGGCCTAGATGCAAGAAAGGAATCCTGCGTGGAAAGGTGCCTGCCAGGAGCGGAGTATGAGCCAAAGCAGCTGTTCAGTGTTTCCATGTGTCCCAAGACAGATCACAGCAAACCCTAGGAATGCTGGGCAATAGAAGTGGCCTACGACATTGCGGGTGTTTTATTTTAATTCAGAACATGAATTAGTTCAATTTGGCAACTCGCACGTTCATTCTGCCACTCTGACATGCCGCTCTACAGTGAACAGCGGTGAATTACTGTTCGTTTCAAAGGCATGTTTTTGCTTCTTTGGGAGACCTGTTTGGTTTGTTTTGTTCAATTTTTAATGATACATGATTTTATTTTAAATTTCTTTGGAAACTGCTTTGTATCCTAGGGTTTCCAGCTTTCTCTGAATTGAGAGGAAGTTATTACCTTCTAAGTTTTCAATTAGGAAAACAAAACAAGTTTGGAAGCTCCGTTGGGATCTTGTAAAACCTCTCAAAGCATGTTTTGAATGAGACAATTTTTGTGCAACTAGCTCTAATTGTCTGAGATAAGACGGTCTACAGAGGCTAATTGGAGACGGTCTCATTCTGTAGTATGCATGGGGTTGATAAAACAATAATTTTACTTCTTTGGCTTTTTTGTTTGCTGGTTTTTAAAATTCTTTTGAGGGTTAGTTGTTTGTTTAGTCCATCCTTCCTTTCAGTACTTAGTATGTTTAAGGGGAACTTTTTCAAGTTTAACTTACTTATTCTCTAATGATAAGGTTCAGGCTTTGGGTTCACATATAAACCCTTCTCAAATTCTGTATATTGTTCCTAAATCCACATCCGTTCTGTTGCTTTAATATGGAATTAGTAAACTATTAATGACCTTGTATCCCCTTGTGCTAAAACCTGCATGTGATACTGGATTCTTTTTCAGTTTAATGTTTGTGTTCTGAATAAAGCTGGCAGGTACAGAATAGTATTTATCACATTTTCTTTCCTATGATCACCACCTGAGTGATTACATTGTTGACATATTCTGAATTAGACAAGAACATATGCTTGACTAAATTGATGCCTCACGTAGAAACTTGCGTATAATGAATTTTATTTGTGTCGTTATTTTAATTTTTGATTACATTCTTTGGTTTTAGTTTTATGCTGTTTATGCTTCTCCAAATCTTTTCCTTCATGACTTAAAAAATAGATTTCTCTGAAACTTGGAAACTTATGCAGGCCTCGTATCATCCTAACCTGAGGGAGTCAGGCTTGGTATAATTGAGGAAGAATATTTAAACTTCATAGGTACATGCCATTAGTTCTCTTATCATCCTGAATTTGATTTATAGTTTATAATATTTATTGTTTAATAAATAGTTTAGTTTAATAAATGGGAAAAAGAGAATCATATTGACACTTCCTTAGACATAATTGGAAGGTTTTCCGGAGAGCTCTCTCAGATTATCTTTTCTACAAATCTTCTAGTGATGCTTGACAGCTCCAGAGGAAAACTCTCCCTTAGGTGGAAGGGAGGGGAAGAGTCCCAAGGAGAAGGCTGCTGAGAGCACAGTTTCTGAGGCAGAGTAATGAGTAACTCATGATGACAGAGACTCGTGTCTTCTAACCACTCCTTTCTGTGCCTAGTGCCATACTTTCCATTACACGATTTGGTCATAAAATCAAACCAATTTTCCTCACAATAGAATGAGGTAGGATCATGAAGAAGAGGATAGAAAATGTCAGTGGACAACATGGCTTAAATCAAACATGTTTCTGTTGTGAAGAAACCTGGAGAAAAAGTTCAAGACTAGGAAAAAGGATATTACAACCAGATGTTCTGATTTAAGGAAAATATCTAGATGCTGTTTGAGATTATTTTAAATGAGACGCTTAGTTCATGTTGCCATGCGGTTATGCCACCCTATCTGTAAATTAGTGTTCAGTGACAAATTGTTAAAACTTATATCCAAACTCATGGTTATATTTAATTTAGGTACCTACATCTCCGGAAATTACAAACATAAAAAACAAGTGAACTTGCATTAATACATACAGCATTAATGAGAATCTGTTTTCCTTTGTATATGAATGTAAATGCATGTTCTACTATTTCATACAGATACTTTAAGTATTATTTATGTGATTATATAGTTACACATTTATATAATATACTGGAATTGCAATGGATGTTAAGTAAGCTATGTACTTGTATTAAGAAAAAGTAAAATATTTTCTGAAAAAGTTTGGTATTCATTGGAAGCAAATAAATATGAGGTGTTTTAAATTTCTATCCCACTTTGTAACCAAAAAAGAGGTTATAGTAACCTTTTGCAGTTACTGTTTGTGGAAGGAGGAGGATGTTTATTTCTCCACTATTGTTGCTTTTTCTCAGCATTAGGGAATCAATGGGTGGAATGATTTTAGTTGGTGTTGTTTTGCTCTCGAATAGCCTGCTAAGTCATTAAAGAGATAACAATTCTAAAGAAGTAGTTTTTTTTGAAGAAAATATTTGAGGAGTGCAAATGAAAAGAGTCAGTCTCTTTTCTATCAGGTTGTACAAACTCTTCTTAAAGTCTTCTAGCTGTTTGCTTTTATAGTGATCGTTTGGGTCGTGTGTTTAACAGAACGTACCGGGGGTTATTAAAAAATATACGACATAGTTTTCTTCTTCAAAAGGTAGAAAGAATATCCAGTGATTTTTTTCATTTCATACCCATTCATCATATAACGTTTTAAGTTGTCTGGTATGTGCTGGCTGCTATTGTAGGTAGGCGCTGGCGTTACAATGATAGGTGCTTTTCTCATGGAGAGTACAGCCTAGGGGGCTTGAATAAACAAGATAATTTTGTAATACTTCATGTTGTGAATAAAATAAAAACATGGTAGTGTGATAGTGGTTGACGAAGCTAGCCACTTCAGATAGAGTGGTCAGAAGAAGTCTCTTTGAGGAGATATCATTTGAGTTGCGACTTGCTAACAAATAAAGAGCTTGTTACATAAGAATCTGGGAAAAGCTCACCCTGAGCAGAAGGAATAGTGAATGACGGAGACATGCAGCAGGAGCAAACAGGACACGTATAAGAAATAGGACGAAGGTCATTGTGGTGACAGGTTGTGACCAGGATTCATACAGTGAGGCAAACAGTGGAGTTTTCAAAGGCTGTAGAGCAATAATTAGGGGGGGGGGAAATGGAAGGAAATGTTGGAGAATTAGCTATGACATGGTAGGTCATGATATGGAATTTACATTTTATTCTCAGTGTAATGTGAAGCCACTGGAGTCTAGTAAATGGAAGAATGATAAGATCTGAGTCACATTTTTTAAAGATTACTTTCGTTGTGGTGTAAGAGGCTATTGAAGTCTTTCTAGCAAGAGAGCACAGTTGCTAGGTCTAGGTTGGTAAATGGAAGATAGAGAGATAAAGATTGGTTTGGGTGACAGTTTGGAAATAGAACCATGGATGGCTTCTAAGTTTGGGGGAAAACTGAGTTCATCGTGGGGCTTTACTGAGATGCGGCCAATTAGGGGTAGAGAGATTACAGTTTTAGACATGGTAAATTTGAGATGCCCATTGAAAATTCAAGCGGATTTTTCAAGGAGTCTGCTGTCAGATCAGTGGACAGGTGAAGACTGGATATCTAAGTGGATGGAGTCACTGGCATGTGAATGGTATTTAAAACCATTTGCCTGGATGAGATCACTCAAGCTGAGTATAAGTAGATATAAAAAATGAAGGTTAAAAAAAATAGAGGTTGTGGGATGGGCCTGGGGTGCTTCAGCATTTTAGGAGCTGGCAAAGGGAACTGAGATGCAAAAAAGTTAGGGGAAAAGCTGAGTGATTGCATGGAAGCCCAGAGTGATTAAAGAAGATGAAACTAAATGTATTTAATACAGCTGAGAAGTGAAGTAAGATGAGGATAGAGGTGAATATATGTCCATTGGATTGGGACATATACACAGCTATTAGTAACAAAAAACAGTGAATGAACGTGAGAGAGAAGTAGAGAATGGTGGCAAGGCAGAGGCTGAGGGAGCCAGCCCTGAGGTCTTATTTGCAAAATTGGTGCGACTCCTCAGCAAATTTTAAGTCCTCTACTGTATGTAACATGCCTGTGGAGGTCAGTATGCTCTATTAGACATCTCAAGGTGAGTATGTAGGCCAAAAGGAAAAGCGAAAAGAACAGAAGCATAGAGCTCAAACTGTTTTAGAAAAAAACTAGTTAATATCAAATTGATTGAAATTTATTGCACAAACCCCTATTCCTTATGCCCGCTGTCCTATTAGATCTATTATGTAACGAAGAGCTGTGTTAATTATTTCTGCCACCTGCATCTAATGAAATTAGATGTGAAATTTCTGATAGGTACAGATGGCCATTTGGAAAAAAAAACCCCTACCTTTTTCCTATCAGCTGGTCAAATCTCATAAGTTAGAAATGTTCAGACTGTGAAATTAATCACCAGCCTTCTTCATAAGTACAGATAATAAAAAAGCACAAATGACAATTTCCTCAAGCCCAAATAAACTTGTTTTATTTAGATTTTGAGCTTAAATAATAGCCATCTATATGTACCATACTGACACGTTGTGATTTAAAACTACGGTAGAGGTTTAAGTTAGTTGAATTATTTCAACTTAAAAGGCTGATAACTGTCTCTCAATTTAATTCAGTAAGTTTTATGCAAATACATTTTAATCTCAGGGTGCCTATAAAATAAGACCAGAATATGGTATGTACTGATGAATAATAAAGCTGGCAATATTATAATGAAGCTCATAGAAAAGGTGTGGCCTATTGTAATTAATAATATGCGCCTTTGACAAGTTGTAAAGCATTAATTATCCTGGCAAGGAAATAGAAAATGTGTGGTAATGATGGTCAAAATCCTGTTCATTTTGCACAGACTGCTGCCAATATTCTCAATCTGAAGATGGTTAAAATCAGGATGTAGGTGGCTGTGGGAAGATGCAGCCTGGAAATTAGGAGTCCCTGTAGAGCTACGTGTTCACATAAAGGCTGCATGACAGACTAGAGGAGCAAAGACATGGTGTGGTTACTTGAGTTGAGGAGATGAATGAAAAAATAATCTGAACTGGATACAATAATTAGAAATAAATAAAGTAAGCCTCGAGGTGAAGGATACATTGATTAAGAGTATATTCATACCCACCTGTGTACCAAATGCAATCAGACATCTCACTGTGAAAGCAGGGGCTGAGATATGCAAGGCTTAAGATGACTACAGCTGAAAGAGGGTCAGAAACATACGAAGAATTCTCTTAAGAACAATGTTGAACAAAATAATTTTGAAGCCCAGAATGTCAGAAGTCATCCGTCATGTGAGGTGAAATAATTCACTTCAAGTTGTTCAGCTGATTGTGTGGCCTGTTAGGTTGGACCATCAGAGATAGTGTGGTTCTCTTTATAGAAACTGTTGAGGAGAATTCCGTGTGGTATAAAAAGAGGTCACAGCCCTGGCTGGGTTGGAGACCAATCTTTGTGCATTACTCCTTCTGCAGAATGCCAGGGGAAAAAAGTAATTGTTGCCTAAGTGGCATATTTGAATCACAGAGATCAGCAATGATGTAGCTATTGCACAAAAATTCGTAAATAAAGAAAATACTTGTGTGCCTATCTATTTAGTTTTCATTAGTTTTGTCCACACAAAATGAAACAACCTGTTATGTACAGATTATTTAAGCAAGCACCCAACTGAATTTCAGAAATCAGAAAATGCCTAGATTAACCTTGCTTTTTTTTTTTTTTGGCGGTACGCGGGCCTCTCACTGTTGTGGCCTCTCCCGTTGCGGAGTAACAGACTCCGGACGCGCAGGCTCAGCGGCCATGGCTCACGGGCGCAGCCGCTCCGCGGCATGTGGGATCTTCCCGAACCGGGGCACGAACTCGTGTCCCCTGCATCGGCAGGCAGACTCTCAACCACTGCGCCACCAGGGAAGCCCTAACCTTGCTTTTTAATTCAATTATATTGATTTGCCAATGGCATCATTCTCTGATAAATAGTTTTAAAGTGTCAACCCTCTGGGTTTTGCAAAAGATGTAATTTTGGGCAAATTTAACCACATATTTTTGGATCCTTACCATTTTCTTCTCTTGAATAGAAAAGATTTGGAATATGTCTTGATTAATTTTTTGTTTGTTGTAGTTAAAATGTCAAGTTTCAAGTTGTTAAAATACATATCTCTCTGATACTAGTAGTTTTTTTCTTTTTAAAAAAGCTCTTATCTGTTCTTTAATTGCATACATACCTTGATTTGCTTAGGCAAATATAGAAGTGCCTGCTTTTAGAATTTGCCTATGATCAAATATGGTTAAATATATATAAACCTCAATGTGTATAATAGATATATATTCATAACATGGAAAGTGAACAAAATTAAAGACAAACCTATTCCCTAAGGTTAAAAAACAACTCAGCAGTTTGAAAGAAAGGCTTAAGACTAATGCTATACATAGAGTGTCATAACAGTCTTGAAAGTCTCTGTTGAATGTCATATCCTCAGATACAGTTATGCCAGTCACACAACCAAGTGTTTCCTTTTCCCCCCAACACTTGTCACATTACCCAGGTCAATTTTCTTTACATCACTCTTGGCCCTCTAAATGTATTTTCTTTACTCATTTACTCGTTTAGCTTTTGACTGTCCCCATTAGAATGTAAGCTAGGTTATAGCAGGGGTTTTCCATCCTTGTTCACTCCTATATCCCCAGCACCTAGAACAATGCCAGGCATATGAAAGATCTTCGATAAATATCAATGACATTAACAATGACATTTTTCTTCATTGTAAATTTCATTAAAAAAAATCCAAGCCCATTTTAATTGATTTTAGATCTTATTTTCTAATACATGCATCTTGTGCTCTTATTTTCCCTCTAAGCACTGCTTTCATTGCATCATCCCACAAATTTTTTTTTTTAACATCTTTATTGGGGTATAATTGCTTTACAGTGGTGTGTTAGTTTCTGCTTTATAACAAAGTGAATCAGTTATACATGTACATATATCCCCATATCTCTTCCCTCTTGCATCTCCCTCCCTCCCACCCTCCCTATCCCACCCCTCTAGGGGGTCACAGAGCACCGAGCTGATCTCCCTGTGCTATGCGGCTGCTTCCCACTAGCTATCTGTTTTACATTTGGTAGTGTGTATATGTTCATGCCACTCTCTCACTTTGTCCCAGCTTACTTTCCCCTTCGCATATCCTCAAGTCCATTTTCTAGTAGGTCTGCGTCTTTATTCCCATCTTGCCCCTAGGTTCTTCATGACCCTTTTTTTTTTTTTTTTTAAGATTCCATATATTACGTGTTAGCATACGGTCATCCCACACATTTTGAAAAGTGATATTTTCATTATCATTTAGTTCAAAATATTTTAAAATTTTTCTTGAGACTTTTTCTTTGATCATGGATTATTCATAAGTGTGGTATTTAATTTCAAAATATTTGGGGGTATTTTCCAGCTATCTTTCTGTTGTTGATTTCTAGTTTAATTCCATTATGGTCTGAGATAATACATTGAATGATTTCTATTGTTTTCAATTTTTTAAGGTGTGTTTTGTTACTCAGAATGTGGTCTGGCTTGGTGAATGTTCCATGTGAGCTTGAGACAAATGTGTATTCTGCTGGTGTTGGATGGAGTATTCTGTAATGTCAATGAGACCAAAATGATGGTGTGATTCAAGTCATATATACCCTTACTGGTTTTTTCCTTCATTGATCTATTATTTACTGACATACGGGGTGTCGAAGTCTCCAAATATAATAGCGGATTTGTTTATTTTTTCTTTCAGTTCGATCAGTTTTTGACTCATGTATTTTGATGCTCTGTTGTTAGGTGCAGACGTGTTTAGGATTGTAATGTCTTCTTGAGAGCTTGACCCCTTTATCATTAAACAGTGCACCTGTATATTACTCATAATTTTCTACATTTGGAAGTCTGCATTACCTGAAATTAATACAATACAATTTAAAAGAATAAAAATCCAGCTTTCTTTCCAAGTGCTGAGCAGAGAAGTAGTTTCTTATGCTCTTGCCTTGCGTCTGCCAGTGTGGGGAATGAGCTGGGGCAAGGATGATCAGGACATCAGTATTCTTTATCTCTTGCCCTTGGAGTTGAGCTTCTATCCAATAAGGGGAGGTGGGTGAGTGGAAGGATTACCCTGACTTCTCAGTTGGACTAACAAGCAATTTAAACTC
Organism: Lipotes vexillifer; assembly: GCF_000442215.2. Taxonomy (NCBI): domain Eukaryota; kingdom Metazoa; phylum Chordata; class Mammalia; order Artiodactyla; family Lipotidae; genus Lipotes; species Lipotes vexillifer. The sequence continues at coordinate 85,871 of NW_006773141.1, read as the reverse complement.
TTCATCTTGGAATTGGAAGGAATGAGAAATGCTGGCGGCCTGCCCCTCCCAGTGAGATATGGTAACCCTGGATTGGGAACTGAGCAGGGAGGGAGCATTCTCTTCTTATTCACACCCACCTAGAATGGAGCTTCTCTCTAGCTGAGCCAGCAAGGTGAGTTGTGGGAGGGAGGGAGCAGGTCGTGGTTCAAATGCCATTTACTCTGGCTGTCTTTACTGAGTCATAGTATATTTTCATGAATGATGTTTCTTCATTTGCTGTATTCCTTAGGACTATTTTCAGGTACTTTAAATGTGTTTCTTAAAAATAATTTTTTACCAGTTGTGCTTGTTTCACTGGAGAATGCTCTACAGGGCTCCTCATACTGTCATCACAGAAGTGGAACTTTCTTTTGATTACTGTTAGCATGGTATATCTTTCTTCATCCTTGTACTTGTAACCTTTATGAGTCTTTATGAGTAAGGTGGGTTGTTTGTAGTCAACATATATGGTATTTGGGTCTTGTTTTTTTTAAATCCACTCTAACAATGTCTATTTTTAAATGTTGTATTTAGCCTATTCATATTTAATGTGATTATTGAAAAGGTTGGGTTAATATCCACTTATTTGTAACCGGTTTCTATTGGTTGCATTTGTTCTTTCTCTTCATTTCTCCTCTTTTTCTGCTTTTTTTGGTTTTAATTGAGCACTTATATGATCCATTTTATCTCCTCAGCATATCAATTATACTTCTTTTAAAACACTTAGTTGTTGCACTAGGTTTTGAAATATACATTTTTATCTAACTCAAGTCTACCATCAGATAACACTAACACTTCTTCACATGTAGTTTTGGTGCTTTACGTCTCCCAATTCTCCCCTTCTGTCCCTTGTAACATTGATGTCATTCATTTCACTTATCCTCATGTTATAGTCACTCAGTACCTTGTTACTATTATTAATTTAGACAGTTAACACTTTAGATCAAATTGTAATAAGAAAAATAAAATATTTTATTTGGGGCTTCCCTGGTGGCGCAGTGGTTGAGAGTCCGCCTGCCGATGCAGGGGACGCGGGTTCGTGCCCCGGTCCGGGAGGATCCCACGTGCCGCGGAGCGGCTGGGCCCGTGAGCCGTGGCCGCTGAGCCTGCGCGTCCGGAGCCTGTGCTCCGCAACGGGAGAGGCCACAGCAGCGAGAGGCCCGCGTACCGCAAAAAAAAAAACAAAAACAAAAACAAAATTATTTTACCTTCATTAGTCCTCCTCTGATGCTCTTCCTTTCTTCATGTAGAACCAAGTTTCTGACCTACGTGATTTTACTTCTGCCTGAAAAACTTCTTTTAGTATTTCTCACACGGGATGGCTTGCAGGTTTTGTTTGTCAGAGAAAGACTTTATTTCTCATTCAGTTTTGAAGTGTAATTTCACTGGATAATGAATTCTAGAATGGTGGTGTTTTTTCTTTCATCCCCTGAAATAGTTTACTGCACTCCCTCGTTTGCATGGTTTTGGTGAGAAGCCTCCTGTAATTCTCCATTCTCCTGAGGAGTTCCCCGCTCCTCCCCATCATGGCTTCTTTTGAGATTTCTCTTTGTCTTTGGTTTTCTGCAGTTTGAATATGATACACCTAGTTGTAGCCTTTTTGATACTTTTTTGGTGTTCTCTGAGCTTCCTGGACCTATGATTTGGTGTCTGTCATTAATTTAGGATAATTCTTGTCCATTATTACCTCAAATATTTATTCTGCTCCATCCTCTCTTTTCCTTCTGTTAATTCAGTTATATGTTACCCGTGTTGAAATGTCCCATGGTTCTTGGATGTTCTATTGGTTTCGTATTTCTTCTCTTTGCATTTTAGTTTGGGAAGTTTCTATGGCCCTATCTTCAAGTTTAATGATTCTTTTTAGCTTTGTCAAGCCCACTCTTGAGCTTGTTAAAGGCACTTTTCATTTCTGTTACAGTGTTTTTGATTTCTAGTACTTCCATTTGATTATTTCTTAGAGTTTACATCTCAGTACTTACATTATCCATTACTCATATGTTCTTGCCTTTGTCTACTCTGCTATTTAGAGACCTTAACATATTAATCATAGTTATTTTAAATTCCTCCTCTCATAATTCCAACATATGTGTCATATCCGAATCCCATACTGATCTTTGCTTTGTGTCTTCAGACTATGTTTCTTTCTTGCCTCCTGGATGCCTTGTAAATTTTTGGTGAAAGCTAGATATGCTGTATAAGGTACTAGGAACTAAGATAAATGGCCTTCTAGTATGATGATTTATGTGAATCTGGGAAGTAGTTGGTGTGTGTGCGGTATTAGCTGTAGCTGTAGATGCCAATGGCTCCAAATTCGTCTCGTGTCCGTGCTTTTTTTTTTTTTTCTCCCTCTCTTGCCATTAGTTTTCCCTAAGTACTACTCTTGAGGAAGAGTCTATGTCTTGCAACTCCTTCAGTTGTTATCTGCTGTTGTTAGACTCGACCCTGGTGGCATGGTGGAGTGGAAAGAGAGAGGGAGAACATTGTATAATCTTATGATTAAATCTCATTCTTTTAGTGGTCCTGTTTGGGACATGTATGATCTTTATAAGTGTTATTCCAGTGTCATAGCTTCCCCCCCACCCCCAGCTCCCTTCCTTGGCTGCAGTGTTTCCAGTCCATTTGAAATCCTGTCTCCTGTTGACTGTGTTTTATTTTTTGCCTTTAGTTGAGATAATTCATTTCACAGAAAGTCTTCTTTGAGGTACTGGTCCTCAACTGAAATTGCCAGTTATTGTAGAATCTTATATCCTTTGTGGGGAATGGGTAGAGCTGCCACCAAATGCTGTTTCACTTAAACCACAAAAGTGACCCAAAGCCAGTAAAGAGGTTATACAATCCCATCCTTGAAATAATAGATATCCTCCAGCAGGCAATGGCTATTGAAACCAGCTGCTTCTCAGATCAGTGGACACAGTTGCCAGGCCCTAGTCCAGAGTTGCTTCATGTCTTGTTGCCTTTTCTGTGTGCTGGATCATTTACACTGGCACCAGACTTTTGCTTGTGTCCTGCTGTCTACCCCCCAGGCCTCTGAAAGATGACTCATGAACCATTATCTTCAGCCATAAATCTATCTGTGTCCTCTTGGCCAACACCAGTGGTTGGATGCATCCCTCAGCCCATGCAGTCTGCCTCTCAGCATATGTAGGCCACATCTTAAAGTTTGGTCTAACATCCAGGATCTTGGGCAGGATTTGCTTAGGACTTCACTTCCATTCTTTTACCTATGAACCATAGATTTGCTTGCCAGCCACCATCCTGCCCTGCCTTATCTCATGTTTATTTAAGACCCAGTTTTAACTAAGTTCCTGAAATTAGGGGAATGATAGCTTTCCAACTGAATTTTCAAATGTGACATCTCTGTGAGTTGAAGTTATATTCTGTGGAGTTAATTTCCAGCAAAGTAGATAGGAATCCAAGATCAGATAGCTACAGTTTCCTCTCCTTGGACCCCGTCTTTTGCTATCTAATCCTCCAATGTTTTCCTGATACTGGAAATGACTTTATCGAGAAGCTTGTCAAAGAAACAGTATTGTGGTACCTTACATTAGGTTTGTCTCCTGTTCAAGTCATGGGCTACCTGATATTATCTAATGAACTCCAGGGAAGTCTTCCTCACCTTTGATCATGGCCTGTTACACAGGCTTAGCAATGACTGGAGTTCTAATATTACACCTTTATTCTTCAGGCCAAACAGTTACCCCCTCTTTAACATGCAGATACTTGTTGGAAGAGTGATGCTTTATGTTTGGGGAAGTTTTGATAGGAAGGAAAGGAGAGAGATTGTGAGTGCTGAATGGAGAAAAAGTATTATGGGAATAGAGGGGTCACTTGTTGGGCTAGAGGATGATGGAAAATACAGAAGAAAAAAACTAGTGAGCTTAAGGACAAATGTTATCTTTTTCAAAATTAGCCTAGAGCTCTAAGTTCAAAAGAAAACCTAAATTTGAAGCTCTGCTCCTCCACTCGTTGTGAGGCTTTGGAAAAGTTATTTAGACTTTAGAGTCCACAGTTCTCTTATATGTGAAGTAAGAACAATAATCATACATCTCTCATACCATTGTTGATAATACTAGTAAAGTGTTTAGCACTGTATCTGATGCATATTTGGTGCTCAATAAATCTCAGCCATTATATTATTCACAGTAACAATAATTATAAAACCAAGTCTAAAGTATTTGATGTCTAAACTTAAGATAATGCAGAGACACTTATTCAATTACATGTATATGGAATTTGATCAGATAGCTCTTCTTGAAACTTAAAAACTCTTTTCTGGAATTATGATGATAGAGATCACCATTCTTTATATATACTCAGTGATATTTCTAGAACTGTGTTATAAATAACGATTGTGTAAGGAAGACAGAAAAAAATCAAGTTTTTCTTATGACCTTATATCCTCCCACTCTGTCACTACTAAGACCTCAGGTACTGGATTTCATACACTGTAAACTATGACCTCCCAATATCAGTTTATTTGCAGCGGGTCACCCATATATCAGGCAGACCTTTCAAAATGATGGATAGGAGGAGAATGTTTAGAAGCTGAGAGAACAGCAAGTTGCCATAATCTCCTAGAACAACACAGATAGACTATTAGCAGAATCCACGTAATGTATAATGGGCTTAGAGACATCTCTAAACCAACTGTACCAGTCACACCAAGAGCAGGATAAATAAAGATATGTAAACGTTTAGTTTACTGTGAAACAGGAGATATGTGGTCTTAAACCAGAATACACAAACTGGAAAAGGTTTGGGGTCCATTTTGGGGACTGTTTTGAATATCCTTGTCAGTGTTGTGACTTTTTTCCCAAGTGGGCATTACTAGTCACTTTATCTTAGGATTCAGGCAGGTAGCTAAATAATTAATCTTCACCAGAGAGGTTTCTGCTAATCCTCCTGTAGAAGATGACCTTTTTGTAATGTTGAACTAACATATAACTGGGTGATGGGCATGTCATTTACTGCCAAGCAAATTTCTCTTTCAGTGGGGAGAGTTTTAAGATCATTGGAGTTGTAAATGGTGACAGGATTGTTGGTCTAGATATGATTGAGCAGTTTAGTAATGTACATAGTTATCATGACTGCCTGAAAGCTCTAGGCACCTTTTCACTTTTGATCATGATTTCAACTGCTGACACCTAAATTACAAATCAGATGGTAGGAAGATAAATCATGATTCCAGAGGCATAGCTTAGTCATGCCAGCAAGCTTAAAATCGGGTTCTGTGAGGGGAGGTTGACTTTCAAAAATGGGAAAGGTTTGTGGAAGAAAAGTTTATACCTGTTTAGAACTCACTTGAAGGCCTAATTTTGGATTTATAAAACTTGCAGGGTAAGGGGGATTGCTATTTGGGGAAGGCTTGTTTTTGGACATGGAACCTGAAAAGTCTACATTTTAAAGAAGGATGATTAATATTATTTGGACAAACAATGGTAACAAAGCTAGAGGGGTGTTAAGTTGGTGGCATAACCAAATTATAGGCATAGAAAGACATTGGTTAATACCAAATAAGTTTTCTGTCTTACAAAGCAGGCAGTAAGAATTGGCATATTTCTGTAAAATAATTTCACCAAATGAGCAGTCAAGAATAAGAATTTTGTTTATTACAGTAATTGTATTTTACGTGGGAAATACGGTCACAGATACATGAAATGTGATTTCATCTTGGACTCTGAAAGTTGGTTAAGGCCTGAGAATTTCGGAGCCCTAGTTGAGGTTTATTGTTTCTCATATGATGTAGGGCTAATGATTTATAACTTGATTCTCATAAATTTTGTATGTTAAATAGGTTAACTTTCAAAGTCTCATGGAATTTTTAAGTGATTACAAGATTTACCTTTAAGTTCCTGAGCTAAATAAGACGAAATTTCTTCTGACTTACAGTTTGAGTAATGTCTTGAGCATAACCTCTAGCTTCTGAGCTTCACTCCCCGCCCACCCAGTATTCTAGTTTCTCTAGTACTCTCTGAGAAATTATAGACCAATCCTTTTGAAATTTTTGAAGATAAGACAGTATGTACAGAGTTCCCATTGTGTTCATATTAAGGGATCAGTGGAAGTATTTTAAAACTAGGCACCCGGAGTTGTATTCACCTGGCTCCTTGATATTTACCCCATAGCTCCAGGAGCTCTGGAAAAGCCGTGGAATCAAGCTACACACCGTATCTGTGCCTGTCTGTGAGTTGCATGTCAGTGCTCCAGAGAAAATAGATTTGGACGTATTCATCATCTTAAAACTGCTCTGATAGTATACTATGAAAAGTCATCAATTATTCCCTTAAAGAAATGCAGATTTGGCTGAGAAAATAAACGCATGCATCTTAGGATACTTTAATCCAAAGATTTTTGGGGAGGAGAATCTTGATATATCAAGTAATTCAAAATGTTTCCTGTGTGTGTGTGTGTTTACGTGTTACACATAAGGTATGATTTCGAGCAAACGAATTTAAATCTTCTTGCTGATTAATATTTTCTTCCTTTACTGCAGGAATTTTTAGTAAATATCTGTATGACAACTAAAAATGTCCTATAGAGTATATTGTAAAACTATCGAGATTTTCCTAAGACTGTGTAAACAAGCTGGCTAAAACAAATATAACAATCTTAGGGTAAACTGAGGTAAAATTCAAGCCAGGCACGTATTGTTGTTATGAAGTCCAAATACAGTCAGTCGGCCCTCTGTTATCCGCGTGTTTGTCATCTGTGGTTTCAGCCGACTGTGTGTGGATTGATATGCACAGGATACCGAACCCATGGATACAGAGGGCCCACTGTATTTGAACTTCAAATGACCCTTAAGATAATCTGTGCTTGCCCCTTCCCCACAATTGAGGAAACTGATGTCTGTCGTGATGAAGTGATGTACCTAATGGTACGCCGCCAATTGGTTGCGGAGGCCGCGTTAGGATTGACTGCTACTTTCTATGATTTCCCCTTACATAAGGTTTTTTAAAATTAATTAATTAGTTAGTTTGTTCGTTTGTTTTTGGCTGCATTGGTTCTTCGTTGCTGCTCGCGGGCTTTCTCTAGTTGCGGCGAGCGGGGGCTACTCTTCGTTGTGGTGTGTGGTCTTCTCATTGCGGTGGCTTCTCTTGTTGCGGAGCACGGGCTCTAGGCACGCGGGCTGCAGTAGTTGTGGCACACGGGCTTAGTTGCTCCGCAGCATGTGGGACCTTCCCGGACCAGGGCTCAAACCCATGTCCCCTGCATTGGCAGGCGGATTCTTAACCACTGCGCCACCAGGGAAGTCCCCTACATAAGTATTAATGCAGTGTTGACTTACACCACCCACTGCTTGATCCAGCTGCTTTGTTATTCAAATAGCAACACAACATGATCTAACAGGGTTAATAGAAACAGTAAATGTGTGTGTTAGTCAGGGTTTCATCAGGAAAGCAGGAGCCACTCCAGGTTTTGCAAGTTGGAAGAGATTCAAGTCAGGGAATTAGAGGATTGTACAACCATTAGAAGGACTGAAGACAGAGAGGTTAGGGAAACTACTGTTGGAGTTCATGAAGTCAACACATTGGATGGGAGGGAAGTCATTGCTGATTATCTGTGAACCTAAGCAGGTGACTCATGGGAGGAATTCACTCAGGAGCTGCTGCAACTGCTATGGAGACTAATGGCCTGTCCTTCTCTTCAATCCCCAAATTGGCCGAAACAACCCTGAGACATAGAGGGAAAGGGATTCTAGAAAATTTACTTATGGTTTCCCCTTGTCAAATAGTGGAGCCCACAAAAGCGCCATGATGGTGCTGAGTTGACAATAGGCAAGATATAATCCAGCACAACAACATGACACTTAAAGCTGAAAATTGTTTAGTAAAGAATTAAAAAAGAAACATGGCTAAGACCCGTGTCCTATCTTGTTTTAAAATCAAAAAGAAACAACTTGGGACTAACCGAGATATTTTAACCTGATTAAAAACTATCTAAATAAGAAAGGTTAGGTATGTTGTAACTTAGATATGATTTTTAAGGCATGTGCATGTATACATATGAAAGGTAGAGAAGTTCCATTGTATTTCATATTGTTTGTGGATTGTTTTCTTCTGAACATTCTGGATTTAAAAAAAAAAAAAGAATAGCGGGCTTCCCTCGTGGTGCAGTGGTTAAGAATCCACCTGCCAATGCAGGGGACACGGGTTCGAGCCCTGGTCTGGGAAGATCCCACATGCCGTGGAGCAGCTAAGCCGTGTGCGACAACTACTGAGCCTGCACTCGAGAGCCCGTGAGCCACAACTACTGAGCCTGTGTGCTGTAACTACTGAAGCCCACGCGCCTAGAGCCCGTGCTCCGCAACAAGAGAAGCCACCGCACTGAGAAGCCCACGCACCACAACGAAGAGTAGCCCCCGCTCGCCGCAACTAGAGAAAGCCCGCGCGCAACAGCAAAGACCCAATGCAGCCAAAAATAAGTAAGTAAGTAAGTAAATAAATAAATAAGAATAGTGGTTCCTTGTAACATTCACAGGTTTTGGGGATTAGGATGTGGACACATTTAAAGGGCCATTATTCAGCTACTGCTTAACTTGTAGTTCAAATACCATTCTCTAAAATCGCAAAGTTTTTTAGGTTGCTCAAAGATACAAATTTCTCAGAAGACTAATACCTTCCAAATAGCATTACGAATGTACACAGAAATCCAGACCTGTATAATAAAGCAGTATATTGTAATGTGGGTCATTTTGACTGGTAATGTGGGTCATTTTGACTGGAGACATTTTGCCTAGGCAAAAAGAAACTGTTTTTCCTTTTGCAAGCAGTATTACTAAGATATCCCGCAGCCCTGCTTTATCTCTAAACCTCACCGTACCTCTGGCTTTCTGAGGCCTCAGGATAAGGTAATTGATGGGTTGTGCATCTGAAGATGACATGTGCCCCGGGATTGGGGGCAGAAATTGGGTGAGGTTTAGTGAGGGAAGGAGGCATCTCTTTCACATTGTATCACTTAGTATGCTTTCGATCAAAAGAAACATAAAATCCAAATCAAACTGGCTTAAATTATGACAGAAGCGAATAGGCTTATTATTTAACCAGTATGCACAGATGTAGGGTAAGCTTGAAGCAAAGTTCATATTTTGAGCCAGAGCTTTCGATAGCATTAGGTTTCCAGCTTTATTCCTCTGTGATTGCCTTGGCTCTGTTCCCTGCTTCCCCCTCCCACCACGCATTTGGTTTGTTTGGGGATGATAGCGGGATTCACTTGGAAGATACCAAATTGTGCGCGGGAGGAGTTCCTTTCAACAGCTCCCCATCACGCACACCGAAGCTCTCCCCTAAGAAAGATTCATCTGCAGTCTCACAGCACCATGTCTACGTTTTCCTTAACCACCTTTGTATTAAATTTTGTGTTCATTCTCTGTGTACACATTGATAATGACCTCTTCGACCGGGGGCTTGCAAACTGTAGCCTGTGGGCCACATCTGGCCCGCAGCCTGTTTTTGTCCATGGGCTTAGAATGGTTTTTACATTTTTTTAAAACATTGTAGGAAAAGAAGAAGAATACGCTGGGCTCCCCTGGTGGCGCAGTGGTTGGGAGTCCGCCTGCCGATGCAGGGGACACGGGTTTGTGCCCCGGTCCGGGAGGATCCCACGTGCTGCGGAGCGGCTGGGCCCGTGAGCCATGGCCGCTGAGCCTGCGCGTCCGGAGCCTGTGCTCCGCGACGGGAGAGGCCACAGCAGTGAGAGGCCCGCGTACCGCAAAACAAGCAAACAAACAAACAAAAAACACACAAATTTAATATCCTTTTCTTTGGAGGTTAGAAGTCCAAAATGGGTCTTATAGGCTAAGAGCAAGGTGTCAACAGAGCTGTGTTCCTTCTGGAAGCTTTAAAGGGGGAATCCATTTCCTTGTGTTTTCCAGCATCTAAAGGCTTCCTGTGTACCTTGCCTTGTGGCCCCTTCCTCCATCTTCGGAGCGCACCACTCCAACCTTTGCTCCTGTCATCACATCTTTTTCTGACTTTGACCCTCTTGATTCCCTCTTCTGAACACCCTTATGACCACATTGAACCCACCAGAATAATCGAGAATAATCTTGCCATTTCAAGATCCTTAACCACACATGCAAAGCCCTTTTGCCATATAAGGTAAATTTTAACAGGTTCCTAGAATTAGGACGTGGTCAACTTTAGGGGCCATTATTCTGCCTACACCACTTAGGTTTCTACCATGGAATCTCAGCTGCATTTGGTTTTTCAGTGTTAGGGGCACCCTTTGCCTCTTTTTAAAAAATGTAAATTATCTTCCAAGAGTATGCCTGAATTGATGAAGATTATTCTCTTGCATCTCAAACTCATTGTCTGCAAAGCTATTCAAATCTATGCTTACTTCATTTCACCTGCCCCTCAATTTAAGCTCATATTGCCTCTTGAATGGATTCCATTAAAAAATATCCTGTGACCCTCGATTTCATCATCTGGACTATCAGCATACTCTGAGAGTAGCCTAAATTACCTTCCTTTGCTTTGTGTTTTACATACTTGGGTAGTGTCCTGTCCTGTCCTCTTACCACCACCTAGGGGACAGAAAACACGTCATGCCCAGATTTCTGTCTCCCAAGTCCTACCTCCATGTTTTGTACAAAGAAAGTACTCAATAATAGCATTACCATGGCCTTTTTTAAAGTTACAGAGTCCAGGGCTGCACTCATTTAAGGTGTGCGTTGAAGAATTTAGGTGTCAGTAAACTGTGCCTAAATGAATGACTCCTGAATTTTCCACTGGGAGATGTTTTTCTGATCTTAGCAAACATCTTCTGACACAGCCTCTGAATTATTTCTGAAATACCAAGCAATATATCTTTATTTGTGTATTCATTAATCACATCCAAATAAACTGGGAAGCCCTGTGCCAAATGTTAGGAAGGATATGAAGATGTGTATGCCGAGGTGGCTATCTTCTGTAAGCTTCTTTTGAAAGTCACACTGGAACGTGACTTTTCCAGCTACACAGCTGTAGACCTCCAGCCTTTAGCATGTTTGTGAAACTCTTGGAAGTAATTTACACAATATCTGACTGAACCCAGCTCCCTAACAGTATTAAAAATGCTTTTGTGAGGCCAGTGAGAACTTGATATATGTCAGGATAGTTCTTTTAAAATGTTTTTCTGTTTCATATTTATCAGAAATGAAGTTGCCATCAGGAGGCATGAGTGTTGCTCTGCTGCTGAAAGGTGGGCATTCTCCTGAGGCATTGCCTTTGATGGAGAATGGCACAATAGCATGCGAGCTGGCAGAGCTCTCTCTGAAGATCTTTGATATAGTGTTATCATCATGATGCCTGCAGTATTAATAGAAAGTTGAGGAAATTGACTGCTCACACTGGAATATCTATGCAAGTTTTCGAATATGACATTTCTTGTGGTGTTGACAGGTATGTTTCCCAAAACTTCATAATTACCTACGCCAGTCACTTTTCCTTTTACTGTTGAAGAACAACATTTTACTTGTTACACTCAAGAGGATAAGTTATTATTGTGGTGCCATTTCACTTGAAAGCATATACCAGCATATTTAAGAATCTTTAACCTTTCAGTATATGATATGTATTGAAATAAATAAGGCCACAGGTATTGAAATTGTACTTTGAATAGCCATGTTGGCTTTCTGATAATAAGCAGTGAATAATAATCGATTGCATTAGTATCTTGAATATACTAGCAATGACTCATAGGTTTATTTGCATTCCTGTAAACCTATGGATGTTTCAAGAATTTATTTTTAAATAATTTGAATCGATAAGACTCTGAATTGAGTGACATATATTTAATATCGAATGACATTTGAACTTCAGCTTCTCTGAGTACTGATACTGTGTTCCGTAGTGAAAATACAAAAAACAGAGAAATACTGAGGGAGAATGAGTTTGCTTATTTATAGGCACAAATCACCAATATTAAACTGTCATGAAAATCACCACTTAAATTTATTGGTTTAAAAATTCTCTGTACGCTTAAGAATTTACAATGTTCACGAAGTAGAATCTTATTTGATTTGTCAGATGGGAAAAATACATTAGTTATGTCCACTCAATTATTAAAGAAAATTCATATCATTTTGTCTGTCTCTGTAGGGTTGATGTATTTCACTTGAAAATATGAGACTAGTGAACTTAGAGTACACTCTAAGAATAGTCATTGGTAGACTAAGATGTGAACTTTTATTTCTATTTTCTCATGTAGTTTAAAGGGATTTAATTTGTAAAAGAATTATTTATTGAACTGTTACTATAGACCAGTGCTCACTTCTGGAGGTACAAAAGTAAACAAAATAAACAAGTTCTCTGACCTCAGGAAGCCTATAGTGTGAAGGGAGTTATGGAAAAACCAAAAAAACTTTCTACTCACAGGACAGTTTATGTCAAAGGTGATGTGTGGTTGGCTGCAAAATTATATCAGAGAAGTATTTAACCTAGATTTCTTTTTTCATCAGAAGGAATAACACTTAATTTTTTAAAACTCAAAAGATTATTTGCTACTTAATAAATGATCAGTGGCTATATGCAAGATAGGTGTTGTAGAAAATACATGTGAAGGACTTTAACTTGGGGAACATTATGTTTAAATACAGTGTAATGTGTGTATATTTGATAATATATTTTGTACATAAACATTGTACATGAAACATTACATTATACCTTATTGACTTATACTGTTAGTGCATGGTGTATCCACATTTTAGTCTCCCAGACCTACTGTGAGCTTGACTTAACTTTCCAGGTGACCAGTCATTTTTGAGACCCTGCCACCTCTTTGCAACAAAGATGTCCTGATTTTTGTGGTTATTTGTCACAGAATCAAGGCCTCAGTGGCACAGAGTGTCCTTATGGGAAAGTTACTCTTGCACCCAGATACCATGTTGCTATTATAGGCGTGGGTATTTCTGCCCCATTAATAGTGGAGACAGGCTTACCTTCCTCATAATAGAGCAGTGGGGATAGAGAGAGAGAAAGAGCTGGGACGTTTCGCATGACACTTTATTTGCATATTCAGGTGATTTGAGCGACTGCCCAATTGTAAGAAGCAGGCTTGTGGTCCTAAATCTGCTGAGATCATTATCTGTGTAAATGTTGGAGAAGAGCAGTGTGGGTAATTAAATTGAATTTGTTTGAACATTGGCAGTTTTTATATTGACTGTTGAAGTTGCTATTTGTGTAAAAAAAAAAATCACTGATTAGGATACTTTCTAAGAAGATTTTTACATGTACCATGTTTTCATGCTCAGTATTAATGTATTTGGAGCATACGTATTTTATTTAGCTATGTATTTTCATTTAAATAACCCCCACTTTCTTAAATTCCTATGTATTTATATTATCTAAAAACCTGAATTAATCTCATTCTTAAGTAGGTTTATAAGCTGAAAGCGTAACAGTTATATGTATATAGGGAAAGTTGTTGGCTTTTTATCCATTAGTCTAATCAAGACTAGATTGGACTAAGTTGAGTGTTCACTCATTACGAAATATCACAGATGGAACCAAAAATAGAATGTTTGCAAATAACACATTTAATATGAAGTTAGGAAGAGATTTTGATATAGGCTATAAAAAGGTTTTCTTCTGACTTGATTAGCTTATTTTCTCATTCATACGAAGAGCCCCCACGTGTCTTGATCTTTTTTCTGAAATTCGCACAATTAAATTTTACCTTCACCTACAGTAGCTTTGAAGAGGATTTACATTATGTGGTAGCTATTTGTACGTTTAATTAATTTTTCCTGTCATCAGCACTGAAAACTTTTATTCACTTATTAGTACTTGCAGCAAGGATGAAGTTAGAGGAGCAATCAAGATGTGGGTTGTTTTGCCCTCCTACAAATATTGAATGTCATTAACATTTTAGTATCTTTTCTGTTAGGTTAATTAAGAGTTGAATTATTTTAAGCAACAATTATATGTTTTAGTAATTCTAAAAGTTTAATCTACCTGTAAAATATATTTTTCTTTTCATGTACTACCTCACGTTGTTTTATGTAATAACGCCTTTGTGTATAGCTTGTTTCTTTTTGACACTATAATTTTGCAAAGGGCTTGAGAGTTTCCAGTTCACTCTTCTATTTTGGCCTGTGACTAGATCTTAGGTTGGTTTGTACATTTACTAGTACTAATCATTTTGTCACTTTTAATTGCATCCTAGTTTCATTTTTCTAAATTGAGAGATAGACTTCGAATTAGTCATTGCAGACCACCAGCCAATGAGTTCACACAAGATCAAAGTCAGTGTTTAATGTAAGGAAATTAAAACGTGAACTAGCACCTTTAAATAAGATCCGAGTATATGAACATCAGTCCTTATAAACATCAGTTCCCATCACAGTGAAATATCTATCAAAATATTGCTGTTAATGGATGTTCTTTTCATTTCAAGTAATTTTTTAATATAACACTTCCAGCATAATAAAATAATTTAGCACATGAAAAGCCTATTTCCATGTGCTCATTTGTCATTTGTGTATCTTCTTTCTGAAGAAATGTCTTTTCGAATCCTTTGCCCATTTTTTAATTGGGTTGACTTGCAAGAGTTTTAAAAAATATATTCTGGTTAGAAGTCCCTTACCAGAAATGTGTTTTGCAAATATATTCTCTCAATCTGTGGGTGGATTTTACTTTGTTAATGGTGCCCATTAAAGAATATAAGGTTTTGTTTTTGATTATACCCAATTTATCTGGTTTTTTTTTTTTTTTTTTTTTTTTTGCTGCTCATGCTTTTTGTGTCATATGTGAGAAACTACTTCTTAACCCAGTATATTGAAGATTTATGCCCGTGTTTTCTAATTTTCTGTAAGTTTTCGCTTTGACATTTACATTTGTCCCTTCGTATCCATGGGAAATTGGTTATAGAAACCCCCCCATCCGTGGATACAAAAATCCTCTGATTCTCAAGTGCCTTTATAAAATGTTATAGTGTTTGCATATAACCTACCTACCTCCCTTACAGTTTAAATCATCTCTAGATTACTTAAAATATCTAGTACTATGTAAATAGTTGTAAATACAAGGTAAATACTATGTAAATAGTTGCCAGTGTGTGGCAATTTTAAGGTTTTCTTTTTGGAACTTCTTTTTGGAATTTTGGGGGGAATATTTTTGATCTGCAGTTGGTCGAATCCATGGATGCGGAACCCGCAGATACAGAGGAGTGACTGTATGTCTCTGATACATTTGCAGTTAACTTTCGTGTGTGATATGAAGCAGGGATACAACTTCATTCTTTTGTGTGTGAATATTCAGTTGTCCCTGGATCATTTGTTGAAAAGACTATTTTTTTCCCCTCACTGAATTGTCTTTGTGCTCTTGTCAAAAATCATTTAACTGTAAATCTGAGGGTTTCTGTTAGGACTCTGTTTCATCCCATTGATCTGAATGTCTGTTCTTATGCCAGTACCACACTCTCTTGCATATGGTAGCTTTCCAGTAAGTTTTGAAATTGGCAAGTGTGAGTCCTCCAACTTTGTTCTTTCCAGGATTGTTTTCACTCTTTTTGCCCTTGCATTTCCATGTCCATTATAGGCACAGCTTGTCAGTTTCTGCAAAAAAGGAAACTAGGATCTTGATAGGGACTGCTTTGAGTCTGTAGATTAAATTGGCAAGTACTGTCATCTTGACAATGTTAAATCTTTTGATCCATGAACATGGGATATCTTTCCATTTGTTTCGGTCTTCTTTAATTTCTTTCAACAGATATTTTGTAATTTTCACTATACAAGTCTTGTACTTTCTTTGTGAAGTTTATTCCTAAGTGTTTTACTATTTTGATGCTATTATAAGTGGGATTGCTTTTTAAAATTTCATTTTCAGAATGCTCATTGCAAGTGTGTAGAATTCAAATTGGTTGTTGTATATTGCTCTTGAATCTTGTATCCTTGCTGAACTTGTTTATTATTTCTAATAGCTTTTGTCTGCATGTGAGGATATCTTAAAATTTTCTTTATATAAAAATTGTGTCATCTGCAAATAGTGATAGTTTTTTAAAAAAATTAATTAATTAGTTTTTTGGCCACGCAACTTGTGGGATCTTAGTTCCCCAATCAGGGATTGAACCCAGGCCCTCGACAGTGAGAACGCAGAGTGCTAACCACTGGACCACCAGGGAATTCCCAAATAGTAATAGTTTTACTTACTCCTTTCCATTTTGGATGCCTTTTATTTCATTTTCTTGCCTAATTTCATTAGCTAGAATCTGTGTTACAATGTTGAATAGAAATGGCGAAAGTGGAAATTCTTGTACTGTTTCTGATCAAGGGGAAGCATTTAATATGATGTTAGCTCTGGGCTTCTTGTAGATGCCCTTTATTCGGTTGAAATAGTGTCCTTCTATTCCTAAATCATTGAATTTATTTTTTTATCATGAAAAGTGTATTGGAGTTTTTGAAAGTCTTTTTCTTTATCCGTTGAGATGGTCGTGTGATTTTGGTCCTTATCTTATTAATATGGTGTATTACAGTGATTAATTTTTGGATGTGAATCTAGCCTTAATTTCCTGGGAAATATCCCAATTGGTAGTGGTGTATAGTTTTTTATATGCTGCTGGATTTGATTTCCTGTTATTTTCTTGAGGGTGTTTACATC
The DNA here is from genome assembly GCF_000442215.2 of Lipotes vexillifer. Taxonomy (NCBI): domain Eukaryota; kingdom Metazoa; phylum Chordata; class Mammalia; order Artiodactyla; family Lipotidae; genus Lipotes; species Lipotes vexillifer. The sequence continues at coordinate 69,270 of NW_006773141.1, read as the reverse complement.
TATTTATAAAGGGTTATTAATCAGTAATTTCCATTTACTGGGATGTCTTTTTCCTTGTTTTGGTATCAGGGTAACCAAGGTATCATAATGAGATGGGAAGTGTTTCATATTCTTCCATTTTTGTGGAATAGTCGCTGAAGGGTTAGTGTTAATTATTCATTAAATATATGGTAGAATTTACCAGTAAAATCATGTGAGCCTGAGATTTTCTTTGTGGGAAGTTTTTAATTACTAATTTAATGGGGTTTTTTGTTATAGGTCACTGAGATATTCTATTTCTTCTTGAGTCTCTTTCAGCCATCTTTGTCATACTGGGAATTTGACCATTTCAATTACCTTCTATTATTATTCTACTATATATTTTGGAGTATCTTTTTAGTAGTTGACATAGGTACTACAATTAACATATTAAAACAAGCTATCTTGGATTAATGTCATCTTAATTTTATCGTATACACAACTGCTTCAGTATAGCTGTTTTCTTCTCCTCTTTGAGCTATATTGTCATACAGATAACCTCTTTTATACCATATGAGCCCATCAACACAGTTTTATAATTATTACTTTACGCAGTTTTCTTTTAAATAACATGGGAGAAACAAAGTGTTACAAGCAAAAATACATTTCAACTGTTCATTATATTTACCTATGTAGTTAACTGTAATGGTGCTCTTTAATTCTTCATGTGCATTTGAGTGACTGTCTGGTGTCCTTTTATTTTAGCTGAAAAGACTTACTTTAGTATTTCTTCCTAAAGTAAGGGCAGGTCTGCTAGTGACAAGTTCTTTCAGTTTTGGTTTATCTGGGAATGTCTTAATATTTCCTTTATTTTTGAAGGATCGTTTTACTGGATATAGAATTCTTGGTTGGACTTTTTTTACTTTTAGCACTTTAATATTTTATCTTCTGCCTGCTGGCCTCTGTGATTCCTGATGAGAAGTCAGCTGTTAATCTTGTTGAAACTCCTTTGTGTGGGATAGGCGTTTTTCACTTGCTGTTTTCAAAATTCTCTCTGTCCTTGAATTTTGGCAGTTTTACTAATGTGTCTGGGTGTGGTTGCCTTTGAGTTTATTATCCTTGGACTTTGTTGAAATTAGTGGATATATAGGTTAATGGTTTTCATCTAATTTGGAAGTTTTCAGCCATTATTTCTTCAAATGTTCCACTGAAGCCTCTGCTTGGTTAGCTTATTTGCTAGCTAGTGATTGGACAGACTTTTTTTTAAAAAAAGCCTCGAAGCAGTAAGTCTCCCAGCCTTTTCCTAGAGGTTCTGTGTGTGTTGAAGAATACCTTTAACACTTTGGCATTTGACAGCTTTGCCTGGGCCTTTACTTCTGGCTTGTTCAGAAACTCAGGGTCAGCCAGAAATGAAAGATTCGGGCTATCCTGAGTCTTTTCTGGATATGCACACAGCCCTGTACATGCCCTTGGCCCCAGAAATAGCTTTTCAAAGCTGCCTATGGCCATCTTATTCCCTACATTTTCCTTTTAGATGTTTTGGCTGTCTTCCTGTTTGTCCCATCTGGTTTTGCCACCTCAGGAAGATGAAATATTAAACATTTGCTGGTGATTATTTTTGCAAAAATGCAAAACATTGTGAAGATACCACTTTCCTCACTGAGTGAGTTCTGAGTCAGGTCAAATAAAGAGAAGTCCTTGAATGGGGGTTTTTAAAGGAGGTGCAAGACAGATCAAATAACGATAGTCCTGTTGAGATGGAGCTTTGTGAGGTGTTCCAAATCCAGCCTTCCCCCTTCATTGGCTGCTAGGCTACTGTTTCTTCAAGGGTAACACAGAACTGCAAAGAGGGGGTAGGAATAGAGAAAGTTAAAATGCCACAAAGCTCACTGTTCTTACTGAGACTGGGTCATTTTTCTTGAATATACACTCCTCAGATTGTTGCCAGCTTTTGGTTAATTTCCAGAGGTCTGAAGAAATTGATTTTGACAGTTTTCTCCAGTGTTCTTTTAACTGTCATAAAGAAGTAGATTTTCAGAGGTCAGTATTGCACCATTCTGGAGGTGCTTCTCATTTGAATATTTTTATTTTCTTTAGGAGTCAATATTTTGAACAATTTTTCATCACTTTATACTTAATTTTAAAAACCTATTAAATTAATTAGTGCTTTCAGTTAAAAAAATAATTCCAGTACATTAGGGTGTACTTGACATACTTTTAAAAGTTTAGGACCTAATTATTTGAAGAATTATACTTGCTGATTATTTCCTTCTACTTAGTACACTTTAACATAAAGATTTGCAATTCATCTAAATGTTCTTTTCACAATCCTGTTAAGATAGTTATTCATTTGGCCATGAAAACTGTTTCTTTCTAAAACTAAACATCTGTTGTCATTCAGTTAAAAATGAACTAGAAATAGAAGATCTGAAAAAATCATCCAGTTCCTAATGACCTTGAGAAGAGTCTCGTGTAGATCAGAAATATTTTGAAAAACATAGAGTTTTATGACAGTAAACTGTAGCAAGTTACCTTTATTTAGAAGACAAATAACCTAATTTTTTCCCTATTCTCTATTTTAGAGAATTAATATCATTTGAAAGCCTTACAATTTTATTTTTGTATTCAAAGTAACTTTCAGAATATGCCTTTAGGTCAATACCAATTCAGTGTAATTTCAAACACTTAGATTGACTGTATATTAAGATGTCTTTGAGTTTCTTCACAATCCCCAAAGTACTTCCAAAATTTTAAAGATTTAACTGTGTTCTATAGAGTTCATCTCCAACATATAACTTAATAAGTGATAGCAGATTGACATAAAAAGCCCTTGGTCTTTCCCCCCAATACTTCACGTAAGCAACTAATGAAGGAGAAATAGGCCCTGTTTAAAAACCTCTTGGTGGGGCTTCCCGGGTGGCGCAGTGGTTGAGAGTCCGCCTGCCGATGCAGGGGGCGCGGGTTCCTGCCCC
>NW_006773141.1:64613-66147 GCF_000442215.2 Lipotes vexillifer | reverse complement strand
TGGGCCCGTGAGCCATGGCTGCTGAGCCTGCGCGTCCGGAGCCTGTGCTCCTCAGCGGGAGAGGCCACAACAGTGAGAGGCCCGCGTACCGCAAAAAAAAAAAAAAAACCTCTTGGTGACCTTTATATAATATAAATGGGATTAAGAAACTTTTTGATTTTGTGAGTTCAAATATTATTTATAACTTAAAAATGCATTTCTGTTACTATTAAGTTGTTGTCTTCAGGAAAGTGCAACAACTATTTAATAAACATCTTTTAAATTCTTATACTGAGGTGAAATTGTCTTCTTATGCAATGTATGTCTTTAAGTAAGTGATTTTTTTTTTTTAGTTTTTACTAACTGTGTAACTCATACCTTAATCAAGAAATTACATCTCTATCACTGTACATCTTTCCCTCAGGCCTCTTTCAGCCAATTCCTACACATGAAATGTAACCTATTTCTGATTTCTATTACTATCAGTTACTTTTGACTGTTGCTGAGCTTCATAGAAATAGAATTATACAGTAGGTAATCTCTCATGTCTGGCTTCTTTTGGTCAGTATAATGTTTTTGAAACTGATTCATGCTGTTGTGTATGTCATATGTATGTATGGTATTTTCCCACGTAAATACATAGCTATTTTTAATTCATCCTCTTGGAATGGAACTTTTGGGTGAGTTGTTTCATGCATGGGAGTATTATAAAGAAAGTCCTGGCAATGATTTCTCAAAAGGGGCATGAAGTGGGAATAGAAGGCGTACTTATAATTATGTAAAAATTTGTTAAATGTGTGTATTATGTAATAAAATACACATACATTTGCTATACGTCTAATAATAATAGTAATAATGCAGCTAACGTTTGAGTGTTAACTTGTGCTAGGCCCTTTCCTAAGTACTGCACACGTTTTATGTCATTTACTCCACACAACAATTCTACAAAGTAGATAGATTATGATATTTTCGCTGCAAATTTTGGAGTATAAGCATTTTGACTAAGATCACACACCTTGTGAGTGGCCAAGTGGGGATATGAATTCTAGTTCTTGAGTTGTCAAGCATTACCCTATAGCTGCTGCTTCCTATTAGTTAATATTTATTGAACTCTGTTATGTACAAAACTCCTATGGGAAGCATTCACACACATGCCTGTACTACAGTGTCGACAGAGTCTGCGTAAGGATTAGCTGAATACACCGTGTAGAGGTCATTTCCTCCTCAGGATTATTTGAGGCAGAGGCTACAATCTGTTGAGAGGCAGAAGCCAGTCAAGAGATTTGTGCAGTTTGACCTCTGAAGTGTTTGGAATTTATATCATATTTGTTGCCGACATTTAAAAATCAGGATATCACACATTAAATTCTTGATTTCTGGAATATTTCAGGAAATCATGATATCTGACAACTTTGTCCACTGCACATATCTGGAGCTGACCCTCAGCTACCTCTCATGGGTCTACAGCCAGCCCTGATAGCTTATTTATGCTTCCTGCAGAGAGACATGTGAGGTTGTGAATCTTGACATAGCTTTTTTTTTTTTTTTTTTTTTT
>NW_006773141.1:53834-64454 GCF_000442215.2 Lipotes vexillifer | reverse complement strand
TTTTTTTTTTTTTTTTTTTTAACATCTTTACTGGAGTATAATTGCTTCAGTGGTGTGTTAGTTTCTGCTTTATAACAAAGTGAATCAGTTATACATATACATATGTTCCCGTATCTCTTCCCTCTTGCGTCTCCCTCCCTCCCACCCTCTCTATCCCACCCCTCTAGGTGGTCACAAAGCACTGAGCTGATCTCCCTGTGCCATGCGGCTGCTTCCCACTAGCTATCTGTTTTACGTTTGGTAGTGTATATATGTCCATGCCACTCTCTCACTTTGTCCCAGCTTACCCTTCCCCCTCCCCATATCCTCAAGTCCATGCTCTAGTAGGTCTGTGTCTTTATTCCCGTCTTACCCCTAGGTTCTTTATGACCTTTTTTTTTTTCTTCTTAGATTCCATATATATGTGTTAGCATACGGTATTTGTCTTTCTCTTTCTGTCTTACTTCACTCTGTATGACAGACTCTAGGAAGTGGCTTTAAGCTTTCGTTTGAAGGATTGCAACAGGCTGTACCAGGCTGAGTGAAGAAATAGCACAACTCAGGGAAAAAAGGACCCTTGCTGGGTGAGCTAAAGCAATGGGAATTAGGCAGGAATAATACGGATTGGCCTAAGACCAGGATGGAGAGGAGGACTATGCTAGACTATGAGGTCTGGCCTCAGGATCTTAGGAAATACCATGTTTCGATTGCTTTTACAGAGGAATGACAGAATCAGAGCTTTAATTTTCTAACGGGCCAATGTCGCCTAAAATTGCTACTTAGAGAAAACGCCATTGAGTTGTGGTTATTTAAGCTCAATGTATGTCTGAAATGCATCAAATTACCATTTGTTGGTCAAAAGGAATAAAATATCAACAAGTATGTGTAGTTTGACCTTAAAAATATTCGTAGTAGCACTTTACTTTAGATGAGTCACTTATTTAATGTATCATTTGTATGTTAAAGTTTATATTTTCTGAACTAGGACAAGAAAACCAGTACAAGTACATACTAAAATACCTCCTCAGTTGTTGTTTTCTTTAAGGTTTATTTAAATCTTTAAAACGTGTTCTTATATTTATTTTTTGAAATGCTGAGTTTCCATAATATCTATTAGGATATTTATTAAATATATTGAGATGATATTTCAGTATATTAGGGTGAAACCATTTGAGTTACATAAACAACTAATAGTTAACTAAAAATAGAAGATCCTCTTTGAAATGTTGACGCTTATAAGATAAAGTTATGTGGATGAACATACATAAGCTTCACAGAGCTTTTCTTGTAGTAGGCATTTAGCTGTCTTGCAACTGTTAATCAGCACAGGCCTTAAAACAGCTGCTATCAGATTAATTAGAGGGAATCCAGGAAATAATTCAACTGAATGTAGCATTCACGTAACTAGGTTGAAGGCAATTAAGAGTAACTATAGTCATTATGGAGACTTCCAGGAAGTATGCCAAAAGCCTCAAAAGTTATAAAATGCCTTCCCAGTTTATATATATATGTGTGTGTGTCACATATATAAAAATGTGCTATTGGAAATTAAAAATAAATAAAATTGAAATGATTTGTTTGAATTGTGAGATATCAATTCACTTCTTTTTGTGAAGTGGAGTGGTGAAGAGGAAAATAGGCTGTTGAAACTGGTTTAGAAAGAAGAGGGTTTATTTGATGATGCTGTACAAAGTATCATGATGTGGTAAATAAATTATGTTTCATTTATATATTTTTAATTTTCATAGCTGATGCAAGCCTTCAAATAAAGGAAGTTGATGTTTCACCAATGGCACATTATCTCCAAGAAGGAAACTCAAGATTTCCTAATGAGGGATTTAAATCCTTAAGAAATTTTACCCTTACCACATGGCACATCTTTAATACCTGGTTGCTCTCATCACCACCACCACCATCACATTTAGCTGTTACTATTATCATGACTCAAAGGCTGCTTGCCTGGCATCTCATCTCACCTTCACTTTGCTTAGGGTCTTGACTGCTTTACTGGTTGATAGTGTCTTACCCATAACTTAGCAAGGGAAAATTAAATAATTTTGCTCGTGGTTGTTCCTTGAAAAAAAAAAAAAAGAGAGCGGGAGACCAAGGAAGAGAGAGATAAGGATAGGGATGGGAAATGTGGGTTTTAAAGCATAGTTAATGATTCCTTATTATTTAATAAGGCACAAGCTGAACTCAGAGAGGTTAATTTTTTATGAGAATAGAAATTGGGTGTGTGAGTTCATCTTAATGTGTGATACAGTGTTTTAAGCCTGCTTTCATGTCATCTTAAGCATGAGCTACAAGGAGAGGATGGCTGACCCTGCCCATTTTCGAAGTCCTGGCCACGTTCTTTTAAGACGGTCATGAAGTGGGAACAAAGGCCTAGTTATAATTCTGTAAATACTTTTTTAATGTTTTTCGGGAACACTTGTCTCTGTCTATTAGAGAAAATAAATTGTAGTTTGAAAACAGCTGAAGTGATTGATTAGAGTTACAGGTGGGACATGGGACAGATGAGAAATATCCTTCTTGTGTCTTTATGCCCCGCCCCTCATAGGTAACAGGGTTATAAGATGCTACTTCCCAGGGGAGGCAAGGTATGCTGGATACATCATAAGGCACTGTTCTCTCACAGAGTGCGTCCGCGACTAATGCAAAACTCCCCTCACTTTTCAAGACTCATTTTGATTACTAGGCCTTTGGTTTACCAAGCATCTGTTTCACCACAATTTGATCCTTTTTCCTATATCTCAAACACCCCTGCCCGCCACCCTTCCTCCTTCGCCGACATGCTAACACCACACACTGCCTCCTTTTCTGAGGTCTCATCTCTTGCTGTTTGTAAACTCTGCTGTTCTTTTTCATTCATTTTGGACCTCCTCTCACCAATGAAGCATTTTTTTAGGTGTTATTGTCACCATCAAACCACCAACTGTAGATTATGTATCCTCAGTATTCATGGATTCCTGTTGTTAGTTTTACTTCACCACCAGAAACCCAAATTCCCTGAAATTGTTTAGGAAGAATTAGAAACTCATTTCTACACAATTAGTTGCTGTGTAGAAATAAAGAGAACAAGTATGTTAAGGATATATATTATATCATAGAACTGCAGTTGTCAAAAAACCGGAAGAGGTCTTAGAATCTACCTAGCATAAATCTTCAGTTCTAGGAATTGAGGCCCAGAGAGCTTGCACACCTGGTAAGCAGTGGGGTGTATTTCTTTGATAGGAAGTACCGGAAACTAGGTCTTGTAATTCCGTATTCACTGTACTTTCCACAGCACTGCACAGAGTCTAATCCTTGGGTTATATAGTATTTGAACAACTTGAACAAAGATGAGAGATCAGATTTTGAAAGCTGGAAATAATGAGAGATGAAAGGGATGAGTGTTCCCCAAATAAGAAATAGACAAAGAAAAGGTGCAGAGAAGAGGAATGAGTGTGGTCCTTTTAGGAAAGAGCATATGGTTCAGTATACTGTAGAGTTGCAAGTCTGGGTGAATGACCTCGGTAAAGGATATAAAGGGCCCACGTTTCTGGAAAACAGTAGAAAACAATAATACCATGACCTGACAGTTGCAAACAATGCCAGTGATAAACTACTCCTTGAAAAATGTTTTTGTTCTGAGCTCGAAATAACTTCTATAGCTGTGATCGATGTTCAGTAATATATGTAAGCTTCAGATGAACAGATATTTATTACTTATATGCTCAAATAAGCATTGAATTCTACTCAGAAGTTTACTAGGAGAACTCCTGGTTAGACAGGTAGCATACTCAGCTATTCCTGTTCATTTTTAGAGTCAGTTTATAAAGGTTTCAAATCATTAGCACTTGTTTCAGATGGCGTTCACACGTCCAATTCCTGTAGTACTACATAATCCTGCATTTAAACAGTAGATTTGAAATCAACCAAGTTAGCCCATTGGTTATAAAGGTTAGGAGAACGAACCTGAGTTACTTGTTTCTTGCTGTATTTTATGTGACCACTTGTAGTTTTTTTATGTGCTTAAAGTTTAAAACAGTGAAAGGGAGTACAAACTAGGTGGACATTTTGGTAAATGTAAATTTTAGGTCATAAATGAAATATTTTACTGAATTTCAATAATATTTCTAAAATTTAATCTTCTTATATGTTACCACATATGTTAGACAGTGGTACGCAGAATCTAAGTGAATATATGCTTAGAAGTAAAATTAATATACCCATATATTTTCTTATCTTTACAGTATTATAATACTATCTTAATTATTAAAAATTAACGACATGCATTTTATTTGTATCAAGATGGACTTAAATTATTACTATGAAGTATTATCCAAGATAGTACAGCAAATTGTAAATAATCGGGCACAATTTTGAAATACTATCCTAGAACAATAGCTACTTTTAATTATAGATAATACCAAATTCTGTATAACATTTTTTATTGAGCAGCTACAGTGTTCAAGATATTGAGCAAGTCCATGCTGACAGTGAGAGCTACAAGCCATGTCTAAACATCAAGTTGAGACAGGATTGATATGTAATGATGATGACAAATAGCTGGTAAATATTGTGTCAGTATACAGTTATTTAACTTATAATCACTCTATTTAAAGGGGGAAGTATTTTATTTTTATGTTGTGTGTTTCAGTGACTTGTCTTCATAAAGAAATTCAGGTTGAAAGTGTTTCGCCCGAAGAGAGCTTGAGGGAATTAACTTCTTCGGAAAATATGAGGAAGAAATGATGACAACAATTACACCTTGATTAAATAAGTTTCTGAAAAGACCCACAAGTAAAAGGGCATTTCAGAAAATATAGTAGAGTTTAAAACTGTGAAATATTTGCTCATAAGAGTTGCTTTGAGAGAAGGGAAAAAAAATTAACACAAATTAAGAAGTGCTGGTTATATCTTTTTGCACCAAAATGGTATTGGGTATTGGAGCTCTGATTATTTCCTGATGATGACTTATGGATATGGAATTCTAAAATAATAGAAAGTCTGAAAGCAACTTCATATAGTAGTAAATATCACAAAACACATTTTTAAACTTATTATTTTGAAATAACATTGAAAAACCCTGTGGGCCCCCCCCCCCCACCCTGGGTGACCTTCACTTATTTTCCTCTGATGATAACATTTTATGTAATTGTCATACATTATCAAAACCAGGAAATCGACATTGATACAATAGTATTAACTTAATATAGACCGTATTCCGATTTCACCAGTAAACACATTTTTTCAACACTAAAACTTTAAAGGATTAAAAAATATGCTGTTCAGAGATTTTATTTTTATGCATGGGGGAAAACACTTAAAATGAATTTAATCTGCTTTATCATAAATAAATACGTATTTATTAATTCTCTGAATATGAGGTGCTGTATCTTTGGACTTTATCTATTTTTTCCATTTCTTAGCTTCCAGTGGTTTTAGTCCCAGTGGTGACCCCATTGGGAAGCTAGAATGAGGCAGATACAGTAGTAATAGGAGCTGTTGGGAAACCTTACGTTATGTCCCCCAAATCAGGCAACAGGCATGGAGGCGGATTTGCAATGGAAATATGTTTTATATGTGTTCTTGTGCAGTAGTTCTGTTTCTGAACAAATTTACTTCAGTATAGCATTACATATACTGAATATTAAATCTTGAATGGGAGCAGATGATTTCAGAGGAAAATAATTTTCAATATAATATGAAAAATATTGTCAGTGTTTTTCAAAATGTGACTGAATATTCTAATATCCTAAGCTTGAAGGGAAACTATAAATCTTTTTGAAATGTCTTTTCCAATTTTTATTGTAGCAAAATATGTAATACTTAATATTCCAATAGTCTACCAGTAGATACATTTATACTTATTATGTTCACCACAAAATCTTTCATGACTAAGAGATTGAGGACTTCTTATAAGTACTATAGCAAAATGCATAACTTAACAGGATAATTTACATAAGAAAAAATCCAACTCATAGACTAAAGTGATCACCAAGAATGATGTATTACAGATTGAAAGTTAAAAAGCACACACAGATACATTTTAGAGATAATAGCAAAAGCTTTTTAGTGCAAAAGTAAAGTTAGTAGAAGAAAAACAAGGTAAAGCAAAAGGTAGTTTTATCTTTGTAGAGTACTACTAAGAATACTTTGCGTAAAATAAACAGAGAAAAGTCTTATGCTCAAAAACTCCTCTATTTATAGTGTAAATGAAAAAGGAAAAAAATGACAAATTGACAATCATAATCTAAACCATGTTTCTCCCCCTTTGGTGCACGTCATAATTGCCTGGGGAGTGATTTTTGGAGTGCGTCAGATAAAACCTGGTAAGTGGTAGTCTAAAACATATCAGATAAAACATGTTTTTTTCTAGGACAGGCAAAAGGCCAACTCTGGTATCATTGGTTTCTGTGTAGTTTGGTTTATAGATTACTTTAGAATTAAAAGCATTTCTAAATAGTTGTATATATTTGACTATAGACACTTTAAAATTTGACTACATATTTCAATAGAAATTATTATGAATATGGAAATAAAATAGTGCACACTGGTATAGTGATCAGATTTAGCTAAATTCTAAGTTCTAGATGTACTAATGAGCTCCAGTGGCTGTAGGACTCAAAAGTGGACAATCTGGGGAGAAACGTGATGATCTGGTTTCTCAAACCTTTCTCAGCTGATAGTATAACCTTAATGGCTTTACCTCAGTTTGTCGCTGCTCACATTATGTTTATCCATAATTAGAAAGATTTTAAAGCTTTTGAAGGCATGATTTAGAATAATTTGGAATTTCGTGTACTTAACTGTTTTTGCACTCAAGGGTAAATATGCTATGCTTATGTGATTTGAGGGGCCTGGCAAGCGTGGCGCCTAGAACTGAAGTCACCAGAGCTGTGGGATGTGTGTTATGGTATGAATGTAAAAAATAGTTTTAAGGGTTCTGTAAAAATACTTCTTATTACCTTTTTAAATGTTAAGCTCTCTGGCATGTTTAAAAATATGGTACAGTGGAAAAAGTATAAGCATTACATTGGATAGTTCTGTGCTCTAATCTAGGCTCTGCTACATATTAGCTATGACCTTGGGCAAATTACTGAACTTCTGAACTTCCTGTAGTTTCTGTGAGAAATTAAAATGTACCCCCCAGATAGTCTGACACATGGCAGCCAATCAGCAAGTGTTCCATTCTCTTGTCCCCTAATTATCGCACTACTTTTAATCCATACCTATTGAACTTTGCATGTTGTGGATACACACAACGTTTATTGAATGAATGAGATCATGGATTAAATTTGCTGTGTTATAAAGCCTATGTCTTTAACTCATGTAATAAAACCTTGGAGGTATGAATTGATAGAAAATTAGTAAGTCCAATCATTTGGTGATAATGAGAATTATTGGGATGAAGTTCCAAGGCAGCTTATAGAATTTTGTTCTACTGAACTTTTAAAATAGGGCTCTTTTTCTGTTTTTTGCTTTATACATGTATGATTCTGTTTAAAGACCCTGGTATGATCTTGATGACCTCTCAAGGTTGCTTCTGAATCACAGACAGAAAAGGTTGAAACAATAAAGACATGGGTTACAAGAAAGGCAAGCAAGTTATAGAACTTTTTATTTACCATTTATTTTCAGCTCGAGTAATTCTAAGGCTTATGTTTATGGATAAAATTAAAATTTCCACTTTTTCCTGTCAGACTTCAAGGGTCTGGGGATTAGTTATGCAACACATTTTTTTTTGTCTTGTAAAATTTGTCTGAGAATTTGACATGTCTTCTATAACCATAAAGTTAAAACGTGTAAGGTAGCTCCTAGCTATTTGGGATCATTTTCTTGTATAATTAATGAACTGAAAGTAAAAGATAGGTGAATCCATAAAAAAAAAAAAGCTGTAAATGGTTCAAGTACCATCCATTAAAGCATATTGCTGCTGCGTGTGCTAGCTGTCAAGTTTATGGCTTTCATCATTATGAACAGTTTGTTATGTTTCTGTTATTTCAGCGGCCAGTTTCCTTGTCATTTGTTTGATTGTTCAGTGAATCATTTATTGCAGATATTTTTTATAACTTGAATCTTTGGATTTTCTGAAAACAATGAGAATACCTCCTTGGTATATATCTTTGGAGTTTAAAAAGCATGTTATATAAATTGAGAATTAATTGTGGGAATTGCTACAGATTCAAATTTTACTTAGTTCATTTTTTTTTTTCCATATCTTGCCTTGTGAAAAAAACTAAACTTGCTTGTTGGCAAGAACAAGGGGATTAGAACATGAAAATGCAAGATATTCAGAGAGAGTTGGAAAGGCATGCTTTATTTGAGTGTTAGATGCTTGCTCATCAGGATGAAATTTTCGTCAGGCAGTGTGTATTGGGAGTTTGCTACTTGAAAATCAGTGGTTTGATTTCTCTGCTGGATTGTTGCAGTAGCTTCTTAGCTGGTCTCCAGGCTTCCAGTATTGATCTTCTCCCTGCCTACCCCTGTGTCCCCATCTCCTAACACGTTCCTTCTTGTTCCATCCTTAGTAACACCCCTCTCCCCATCATCTACAGTCATTTGTGATGTCTTTTCATTTTCTCCCTTTAAGTGGTGGAATTTACTTTCCTACCTCTTGAATTGTGGCCTGGCTTTGTGATTTGCTTGGATGAATAGAATGTGGTAAAATTGACAGTATGCCTTTTCTAAGGTTAGGCCTCAAGAGACCTTAATTGTTTCCAGTTGTTCTCTTGGAATCCTGCCACCACCAGATGAAGAGAGGCCCATCCCAGCCAATAGCTAGCCAGCTGTCAGACATAAGTAAGGCCGTTCTAGACCAATAAACCACCTAGGCTTTGCTAAGCTCACTTAGGGTCCAGGTTAGCTGTTGTGGGTATTCATGTCTCATTTTAAGACATGAACCCTTACTTACCTTTGTATTGTTAAAATTCCTCCAAGAAGATATGAGATTAATGGACTTCCGTAGGGTTATTTGACTCTTTAATTCTCATGAGGAGGGAATGTTTAATTAAAAAAGAGTATATTCTCTGTAAATAATTTACTTTCCCATAGGCTCTTTAACCTTTTAGGATTAAATGTTGTTTTTATGTTTGAAATTGTGGCGTAAATGGGCTACAGTGAGGAAAGAACATGTTACTTGACTGAGGTACAGTATTTCCTTGAGAAAAGAGAGATGTAGTTCTTAACGAAATTGTCTTATGGCGTCACGTACAGTTCAGTAGCATTTGAGTATTAGCTCTTTAATAACACAGTTTTTGAAAAAAGCTTTGTTTCTCATTTTAAGATTATATCTTGGGTAATTTTGAAAGTGAGTGCTAAGAAACGATAGAAAAGATGTTCTACTGATGTGTACATGACAGTAGAAATATCACAACCTTACAGAAATCTTACCTGGTGAATTTAATTCTAAAGACGAACAGGGTGAAAGTAGCGGTAAAAGGTATTATGTTTAATGTTATAAGCACGTTCCAAAGGTAAAGAATCAGAGTCCATGCAGGAGGAATACGTGGGATCTTGTGTATTAGACATTTTCCTCCAGGGTTTATAGAAGTTAGGGGATGTTCACACAAACATAAGATATGTGTAGTCTAAACTGAAGGTGCCATATTGAAATTGATATGTATGTATACCATTAAATACTGTTAGATTTTCTGAAATTCTCAATTTTTAATACTTTTCACATATGTGACTTACCTTTTTAGTAAAATTAAAATTAATCAAACTCGTCAGTCTTATAAAATCTCTCGTCATATGACTTAATCTCGCTGTATCAGATTAAAGGGAGAATATTCAGTATCGCTATGTCTCTTGGTAAAATCAACTCGGGATTTAAACAAGAGAGCACAGGCTACTTTTGATCTAATGAATGTCCTTAAGAAAAGACTTTTGTAAAAGAGCAGTTTTAGGTTTACAACAAAATTAAGAGGAAGGTGCAGAGAGTTCCCATATACCTTCTGTACCCACACATGCATTGCCTCCCGCATTATCAATATCACTCACTAAGTGGTACATTTTTTTTTTTTAACAAGTGATGAACGTACATTGACACATCATAATCACCCAAAGTTCATAGTTTACATTATGATTCACTCTTCGTGTACATTCTTTGGGTTTGGACAAATGCATGATGACATATATCCATCTTTAGAGTAGCATACAGAGTATCTTCACTGCTCTAAAAATCCTTTGCGTTCTGCCTGTTCATTCCTCCCCCAACTCCAGCTCCTGGTAATCACTGATCATTTTATTGTCTCCATAGCTTTACTTTTCAAGAATGCCAATTAGTTGGAATCATACAGTATGTAGACTTTTTAGATTGGCTTCTTTCACTTGGTAATATGAATTTAAGTTTCCTTCTTGTTCTTTTTCATGGCTTGATAACTCACTTCTTTTTAGTGCTGAATAATATTCCATTGTTTAGATGTACCAGCTTATTAATACATTAACTTACTGAAGGATATCTTTGTTGCTTCCATGTTTTGGCAATTATGAATAAAGCTGCTATAAACATCTGTGTGCAGGTTTTTGTGTGGACATAAGTTTACAGTTCCTTTGGGTAAGTGCCAAGAGGTGCAATTGCTGGATTGATTCGTAAGGAAATATTTAGTTCTGTAAGAAACTACCAGCTGTCTTCCAAAGTAGCTGTTCCATTTT
>NW_006773141.1:41976-53824 GCF_000442215.2 Lipotes vexillifer | reverse complement strand
CTTTTCCATTTTGCATCCCTGCCAGCAGTGAATGAGAGCTCCTGTTGCTCCACATTCTCTCCAGCATTTGATGTTGTCAATGTTCCTGATTTTGGCCATTCTAATAGGTGTATAGTGGTGTCTCGTTGTTTTAATTTGCAGTACCCCATGACATATAATGTGGAGCAATTTTTCCATGCTTATTTGCCCTCTGTGTATCTTCTTTAGTGCAGTGCATTAATATTGTTTTTATATTGAAATCACTGATCATCATGAACCTAATGGTAACTTGTTGAAACATCCACCAAATGCTTAAATTTCAAATCCAAGCAGTGTTTTTTTTAACTATAGGATATTATCTGAACAATAAAAGACTGACCCTCATATGTGAGGTATAAATAAATCAGACTTATGCATACTCATATCAAATATTTATATATTCGAATTTTACTAGGATAAAGGAAGGTTTCATTTCTAGTCATAAAAATCAAATAGTGTTTGGAAGGAATTTTAGAAAGCATCTAGTTAAAAATCACCACTCATTGTATGGTCTTACCTTGCAATATTTTAAGGGATCATTTCATCCAGAATCCTTTTGTGACTATCTGTGGAATGTTTCTTGTTATGATTCCAGATAAAGTATATGCTATTAAACACCTGAGGGCCCCAGAACTGAGTCCTTGGATATCTTGTCTGTGTATACTCTGTCATGGAGATTTCTTCCAGTATTATGGCTTTAAATACCATCTTCATGCTGATGATTCCCAAATTTTCATCACCACCCTGGAAGTCTCTCCTAAACTTCAGGCTCACATATCCATCTTCATAGTCCACATCTTTACTTTTGGTCTAAATAGGCACATCACACTTAGCCAACCCCAAACAAATTCCTTACCTTCCCTCCACACCTGACCCTCCCCAATCTTCCTCAATGGTAACTCCATCCTTCTAGGTGCTCAAGCCAAAGCTTTGGATTCCTTTTTTTTTTTTTTTTTTTTTTCAATTGATTAATTAATTAATTTCATTTTGGCTGTGTTGGGTCTTCATTTCTGTGCGAGGGCTTTCTCTAATTGCAGCAAGTGGGTGGGGGGGCACTCTTCATCGCGGTGCGTGGGCCTCTCACTATCGCGGCCTCTCTTGTGGAGCACAGGCTCCAGACGCGCAGGCTCAGTAATTGTGGCTCACGGGCCCAGTTGCTCCGCGGCATGTGGGATCTTCCCGGACCGGGGCACGAACCCGTGTCCCCTGCATCGGCAGGCAGATTCTCAACCGCTGTGCCACCAGGGAAGCCCTGGATTCCTTTTGGCTCCTCTTTTTGTATGCTCCAGCCCATCAGCAAATTGTATCACTTCTGCCTTGAAAATAGATCCGGAATTTGACCTCTTAGCACATCTATTGCTACATTTTGGTCCAAGCCCCCTTATGTCTCACTTGTTTTATTTTAAGAGTCTACTAACTCTTTTCTCCACTTTTACCACTGCTCCCTTTCAGTTTTTTTCTCAGCATAGCAGCCAGTGTGCTATCTTGAAATACAAATTGTGTGATACCTTCCTCTGTTCAACATCTACTTATAATGGCCTCTCATGTCTCTGAGAATAAAATCCCATGTTCCTACAGTTGCTTACAAGGTTCTGTGTACAATCATCTGACTCCTCCTTGTTCCTGCTTGTCTCCTCGTGCTTCCCTCTTGCTTGCTCCACTGCAGGGCACAATGCTCCTCTGTTACACCAGATACTCTTCCTCCCACAAAACACCTGGCTAGCTTTTCTCTTTGCCTTGGGGTGCTTTTCCCCCAGCTAGCCTCCTGGCTCACCCTCTTCCCCCAACCCTGTCACCTCCTTCAGATATTTGCTCATATATCACTGCGTAGTTAGGCCTTTTCTGACCACCTATTTAAAAGCGCAGACTATCCACCCCCGCTTTAGCTCTTATCACCACTGATGTACGATACATTATTTATTTTCTGTCTCCCTTCATTTAAAATGTAAGCTTCATGGCAGGGGTGGGAGGATTATTGTCTGTTTTGTTCAATATCCCCAGTGCCTAGAAGAGTGCCTTCCTTAATAAATGTTGATTGATGGAATGAATTGTTTTTCATACATTTTAAATACTAGGGAAGTATTTATAATCTTTTCTCAACTGTGTACTTTTACAGTGGAGAAAGCAATCAGTAGGTTCTTTGTTTTCAATTTGGGTTTTCTTATTTAACAGATGCATCTATTTTATTTTTTTCTTCCCTGAATCTGTTACTAAAAGGAATCCAGTGTGCCTGGCCAAAAGCTGTGGAGCCTTTAACTATTCAACGATATTGGCGTGTAATCATGGGCTCTTGGGATGCTTCCAGACTTTAGTTTGACCTTTACAAATTAGCTTTGAATTAGGGACTACTGTTGGGATGAGAAGTAAGGTGTAGGATGAAGACAGAAATTCCAACTCAATCTAAACTATTTAGAAGGACAAAGGCAATAAGGAAAGGAGACTATTTTCAGTGCATCAGGCCTTATTTCTATAACTGCTGACACAAGCCTGCCATTAAAATAGTCATATTTCCTCAAGTATTGCACTTTCAGATGCAAAGTGAGCAGTCAAATGGTTCTCTTAATATGACCTAATTTTCAGAGCTAGGTGTTATATCCGTGCTTTCATTTTGAGTCTGTAAACCTTTAGACCTCTGATTCTTTCAGTCCCAAGCTGAGAGTATTCTAGTCTAAAACCCAGCTCTTTTCTCTGTAACTTTAACATTTTGTGTTTTATAAAATCTTTTATGCACTCCTATGTAGAGCTCAGAGTGTTACTATCCTAGGAAGGAGGAGGGAAAGGCAATTCCAAAAAAAAACCCCAAAATATATTCAAAGTAGAATGGTTAAAAAAGAATGTATTTCCTCTGAAAAGGGAAAAAAAAATCACCATTGTTCTGCTGGCTGGAAATGTTGGAAGTGTCCCAAAGAAACACAATTAGATTAATTATATTTTCATCTTTTTGCCCCCATTCAAGTCTGAGAACATGCACTTCACTGTAGTTTTACATCCTTCTGGATTATATGAGAAGTTGCAAGATTATCAAGATGCATTCCGTGCTCCTCTAGGGGTAAATGTCACCTTTACTAAGGACTTCTGTAGGTCTGATGTTCTTCCTCCTAGAAAATCATATGAAAGAGAAAATTCTAAAGTGCCAGCTACGAAATTCGAGCTTTTTTATTAATTCTAATTTTTAAAGATATTTTACTACATTAAGGTGACCTTTAAAAAATATGATAAACGTAAGACTCCTACTTCAGAGTCTATCCAGTTTTTCTAAGAGCATCTAATCAGAGGGCTTGGGTGGTTCATAATTCACCTACTATTTTAAGGTCAAAAAATAGAAGTATAATTGAGTAATATCTGCATAATGAAATGAGAGTGACTTTGGAGTTATACTTTTATTCTTATAAAATCCTTTTTTCTGAGGCTTCCCTGGTGGCACAGTGGTTAAGAATCCACCTGGCAATGCAGGGGACACGGGTTCGATCCCTGGTCTGGGAAGATCCCACATGCTGTGGAGCAACTAAGCCCGTGCGCCACATCTACTGAGCCTGTGCTCTAAAGCCCGCGAGCCACAACTACTGAAGCCCGCGTGCCTAGAGCCCGTGTTCTGCAACAACAGAAGCCACCGCCATGAGAATCCCGCGCACCGCATCGAAGAGTAGCCCCGCTCATCGCAACTAAAGAAAGCCCAGGCCCAGCAATGAGAACCCAACGCAGCCAAAAATAAACAAGCAAAAAAACAAAATTCTTTTAAAAAATCATTTTTTCTGAATGTGCATACCCCATGGTCCAGCATTTTCAACCCAGGCACTCACTGTTCACCCAAAAGTAATAGGTACTCATGTGCCCCCAATATTCATAGCAATGCTCTTTATAATAGTTTAAAATGGAAACAATCCAAATGACCATGAATGGATAAATACTATGTGGAATACTTCTGTGGAATGCAAATATAAAACAGCAAACAGCACTGCCCCACAATCTCAGTTTTTCTTTCTTTCCAGAGTGGTCTCATGAATAAATAGTCTACTACTAGGTGCAACGGTATAGGAGAATGCCAAGAATAAAATATTAAGCAAAAGTAGACAGACCTAAAAGAGTATATATTGTATGATTCCAGTTAGGTAAAGTATGAAAGAAGGCAATATGAATCTATTAGGTGTTAAAAGTCAAGTTAGTGATTCCCTTTGGGGGGGGTTAGTGACTAGAAGAGGGATGACGATTGCTCTTGGTGCTGCTTATTTAATTTACTATGAAAATTCGTTGAGTGCTGTACTCATGATTTCTTTATTTTTCAGTATATATGATTTACGTCAATAAAATGTTTACTTAAAACAAGTCCTTTCTTTTAGGTTACTAGAGATTGCAACAAATGAGTAGTCAGAGGTCTTTCCAGGTGGCTTTGCATAACTCTGCCATCTGTTTGTGGCCCGCCTCTGTTGTTTTCAGAAGATGGAAAATAGGGCGTCAGAAAAAGAAAGTCTTTCTCCTGTGTATTAGGTTCCTTTGGCTGCTGTAACAAATTACCACAAACTTGGTGGCTTAAAACAGCAGAAATTTATTGTCTCACAGTTTTTGAGGCCAGAAGTTTGAAATCAGTGTCACTGGGATGAAATCAAAGTGTCAGCAGGGTGGTGCTCTCTCCGAAGGCTCCAGGAGAGAATCCGTTGCCTCTTCCAGCTTCTGTGGCATTCCTGGGCTTGTGGCCATATCGCTTTAATCTCAATGCCAGCATTTTCAAATTTCTCCCTGCTCCACCTTCTCCTCTGTGTGTCAGATCTCCCACTGCCTCTCTCTTACAAGGACACGTCATTGCATTTTGGGCCTACCTGGATAATCTAGAATAATCTCCCCATCTCAAGATCCTTAACTTTATTACATATGCAGAGATCCTTTTATTCCATATAAGATAACATTCACAGGTTTCAGGGACTAGGATGAAGATATCTTTTGTGGGGCTACTTTTTCGGCTTTTCACACTATGTAATGATCGACAGGATGTAAATAAGACAGTATTGTTCACCAACAGCTGCTGCTTGGGTACACTTAACAGGTGTAGAAAAATTATTTTCTAGGGTTTCCTTACCCCACTCTTTGTAAATATCCCACTAACAATTTTAATCAAAAGATTGGAATTGTATTGCTGCAGAGGCTTTAGAAATCACAGTGATGTGGATATTTTCAACCCTCAGAATTTTTCTTCAGATGAGATCTTTTATGGAACACAAATATAAAACAGCAAACAGCACTGCCCCACAATCTCAGTCTTTCTTTTTTTCCAGAGTGGTCCCATGAGGGAAAATTCTAGGGTTCTGTGGAGCTGTTTGAAAATGTACCTAATCTAAATCTCTTCCTTTTATTTGGGGCAGGCAACTAGCATCCATGGTGTGACAGTTTTCTTTTTTTTTCCAAAGTTTATTCAGAAAGATTGGGACTGAATCTTCTCCTTCCACTATTTTTTGTACTGAACCACCTTCAGATGTGGCTCTTCATGGAAGACAGTACTTCCACACAGCATACAGTTGCCACAGTGACATCAGAGAGGCTCCTTAAACCATTGGCCTAGATTCCTGGATTTCACAGAAAACACACAATGTCATAAGGTAGCAAAACATGTGAGCAGGTTTATTTGGAAGCCCTAAACTCTCAGTATCAACACTAGAGCTTGTTACTTAGCTCCTGTTAGGATTGTGAGAGTTACTTTCTGTGCACTCAGGAAATAGAATGCCCCAGATCAGTGGTTTTTCATGCAAACAACCCATCTATTCAAGTTTCTACCAGTACACACAGATGCCATCAACTCTAGCCAGCCCTTTGACAGCTTGCAATATCACAGCAAAATGGGGAGCTCCCCTGTTTTACTTAGGTTAGTATGGAGGTGTCTTTACTGCTCATCTTTGTCCCTTGTTGTACAACTCATGGAATAGTGACACACACATTTTATATTCCACATGTTAATTCCATAAATTTCTATTTACCTTTGTCCCGTGTCCTTTGAAACTTTGTTTTGATTATCTGAGCAGTGTCACTGATGTGCTCTACTGGCTTTATTCAGTCGATGCCATTGCTCTCTGGTCAGACTAAGACCTTAAAAGTAATGCGTGCTTAGATGTATTAAAAGCAGTTAATGTCAGCAAACAAGGAAGAAATTTGAAAGGACTGATTAATGAGGATGATTTTCTATTTTTATGGTCATTTGAAATCTTTTGTTTATCCTAGTTGAGCTTTCTACAGTAATTTTCTTTTATCAGTAAGAGAAAAGTATTTGATTTTTCTAAGTGTGAAATAAAATCACTCATGTTGGTTTATCCAATGGAAACTCAGACTTTTAGTAAAATGGTTAGTCTCGTGAAGGCATGGTAACTGAAGGCGTAGTAAGTGATAGTCGTGGATATGCCCTCTCACATTACCTGCTTTGGAGGGTGTAATTGACTGCTGGCTCCAGACGCTGCACTCTGTCCATCACGGCTTTGGTGCTGAGGCCACCATTCCCAGGAGCTTATCGCACCCAGTGACTGAGTGCAGCCTGGATGCTAAGGTGGGCCCATTCCTGCGAAATGTGCATTTCCTCTGACGGAGACTTTGGCTCAAAGATTCCCCAGTCAACTCGGCCAAAACTTTCTTAGATTGCACTACAGTGCAAAGCCTGCTTCCTTTCTGCCCTCTCATCCCTGTGTCCTTCTAAGGGGTCAGACATGTATCATCGTGGGATAGCTCTCCCCGCCTCCTCCAGCTTCATCCTGTTTTCTTTCATAGGCAGTCCGCCTATGAAAGTCCGCCCCACTCCCCCCACCCCAATAATTCTTGTGCCTGTCTCATCTCATTTTTGTGTCTGCTTCTCTAGAAGGATGACCTGCATTACCACATACAAAAAAGAGAAGCTTCTTACCAAATAATTACATATTTAGGCCCTTTTGTTCATATTTGGTGTCCAGTTTTAAAGTTTGATATTTCATCTTAGACTTATATACCCCTATACTTTTTCAGGAAGCTGTTAGATAAACTTGAATATTCTCTTAATTTATTTTGTTGAACCTAGTATTTACTCCCCTTCAATTTAAACTCTGCCAACCAGTATAGAAAAGTATAGTTTCTCCTGCATCTGCCAGTCAAAGGTGGTTTGTTTACCCTCTTTGGCAAATCAGGACGACATGGTGACCCTTTGCCAGGTCTCCTGTGATGCTGATATGTCGGAAAACAGTTTCACAGGCTACTAGGCCCTGTAATGCAATTTTGTAATGCAGGCTTGAGTTAACAACTGACGGTTGCCCAGGAAGAGTCTTGACACCCTGCTATTTAGGATGAACTTGTAAGTGCTTTGTTTTTTTGTGTCTGTCCAAGATCAGGGCAGTGGGATATTTACTGTCCCACTGAATATCATTTTGTCATGTGTCATTGTGAGGGGACTAAGGGAGATGGTAGTTATTAACTCCTTAACTGCATACTTACTTTGCAAAAAAAAAAAAAAAAAAAAAAAGGTTACAGGTGAATAGCCTCCTAGATCAGTTATGGTAATGCATTAACAATCATTTCTAGCGTATGAATATCAATACAAATTATTGGGGTGCTTTGGAAGTTGAGCATTATCTAAATCTTGGTAAAAATTCCTCCCTTATTAACTGAACAGCCTGCTCTATCCATTCACAATTAATAACCCAATTTTATTAAAAACTCCTGAGAATGCTGATTTTATAATGTCAACTTCAAATCTGGAGAATCTCTGAGAATGAAACAGTACAGTAGTTGCCATCAAAGGAGCAGTTGAAGGTCAGGTTATGAGGTGCATTAATTCTTCCAACACTAAATCTTGTGAAAATGGTACTTTATTGTTATTGAGTAGATGTTCTTAAAAGGCCCATTAACTCTGGTGATCACAAAGTGGCACAGCAATTATAAATTTGTTTTAGGTAAATGGGACCCCCAAATGACACTATCATTGTATTGCTTTGTGTACCTATGATCAAACTAGTCAAAGCCACTATTTGACAGTATCTTTGCTTGATTTCTCAGACAAAATCTGGAGATTGCTGAGCAGTTCACATCTCATGCATTGAATACAAATTGCCTCAATGAAAGTTCTGTTATTGCTTAAGAAAATTCTCTCCCTGAATCTGACACACTGAGGTGGCTGGGAATATGGTTATCTAGCAACACCCGCGTAAAATGGCAGTGGGAGGTATTTGGGAACCTTCGTTCCATTCAGTTGCTACATTTGACCTTTGGAATTGCAAAGGCTATATATATTTTTTACATTAATTTATTTAACCTATTTATTTTTGGCTGCATTGGGTCTTCATTGCGGTGTGCGAGCTTCTCATTGCGGTGGCTTCTCTTGTTGTGGAGCACGGGCTCTAGGCGCACGGGCTTCAGTAGTTGTGGCACATGGGCTCAGTAGTTGCAGCTCACGGGCTCTAGAGCACAGGCTCAGTAATTGTAGTGCACGGGCTTAGTTGCTCCGTGGCATGTGGGATCTTCCTGGACCAGGGCTTGAACCCGTGTCCCCTGCGTTGGCAGGCAGATTCTTAACCACTGAGCCACCATGGAAGCCCCCTGCAAAGGCTATCTTACTTCAGAGACCAGGAACAGACAAGGATTTCAGTGAAGCACTAAGTAAAATTTGAAACGAAGCTAAATTTAAGAAGTACATGGTATTATACTTTTGGCCAAAAAAACTCCACACATTTAAAAACAGACAATGGCATGGTAGTTTATACAAATGAGGCTAATAAGACAGTATGATACATAGTATTCACGAGTATTTAAAAAATTTTGTTCCCAAGAGCAGGCCAGCCCAGAGCTGTAAAGTTGCTTAATATTAGCTGCGGATATTTGCAATACATTGCCTATAATTGAAAGAATATAACAAATTTGTATTTTATGGTGGACAGTTTTTCTCTGGTCTCATAGCTTTGATTTGCTCCTATATTAACTTTGGTAGCTTGCTGTTTTCAACATTGAGGCCCAAACGTCTTAATATGATTAAGTTGGCAAAGCTTGCATTTTGGCGTTTTACCCCACTCTACATTTTCTTGGTAACGATTTTCCCATCCTCCAAATTTTTATATATGGGCATAATTCACTTGCATTACTTACTTGCCCAGAGATATTTCTTTGTAGGGTCTCAACTATAAGATATTAAAGAAATGAAAAGCATTTTCTTGATGGACTTGTAATCATCCAAAAACACAGAAAGGGTGAATTGTGACTGAAGCTATATAGGGTGATGGCTAAGTAGGAAGAGTTGGTGCCTGAATGCTTGCCTTCAGATCTTGGCTGTATGATTTGGGGCAAATTCCTTAATCTTTCTGTGCTTCCTTTTCTCCACTTGTAAAAAAGGGACAACGACAGCACTCCTCACAGGGTTTCTGTGAGAATTCAGTGCATTGATGTTTCAATAGCAGTTAGCACAGTACATCTAGTACACTGAGAACTCTTAACCGTTATTATGGGCTGCTGAATATACTGATACATGTAGACATAAATACATGTCAGTGATAGGACAGTGCTCAATAAGTAATAGCTACTGCTAAAAATAGGGGCAGGGGATGGATCCAGGTTTTCTGTCTCTGAAGCTTTTACATTTGGCCGGGGAGGTGATTTATAAAACAGAAAATAAAATTATGATGCAAAGTGCCTACAGCAACTTCAGTGCTATTGCATGAAATAAATTATGAATTTAAATACCTGTGGTTTCTATGGGGAGGGTCCATGCTTGTGAAGGGGCCCTGAAATATGTCATTGTCTTCCTAAAAATTTACCTTTGAAAAGGGACTTTGCTAACCCCATTGAAGTTATTCACGTTGCCTATGAAATAAATATATAGAGGTCATGAGGAGCAGGGCCAAAATTAATAAAGAAATGGGACCACATTTTTATACTTTAATATCCAGCTCCCCCAACAGGCACACATGCAGTCACACACACAGCATACACACACGTACCCCTAAAAAAAAGTATGTTGTTATAATACAGATTCTCAGTAAATGCTTGTTAAATAAAGGCAGCTATAATGTGTGTTTGTTAGTCTATAATTAGTGTGAGGAAATGAAGTAGGACTGTAGAGCTAACCAAGGTGGGGAAAATAAAGAATAAAATTAGAAAAGAAATCTAAGGCTGCAATAAATGATTTTCTTTATTCAGGAATCATTTATCAACAGTCTACTTAATAGTATGCTATTAAGGTGCTAGAGATATAAATATAATTAAGATGGGGTAACTGCCCTTTGGGAGATTACAGTTTAGAAAGAGTTAGAAGGTATATAAATGTAAGTTTCAAAGTCATAGAAACTGTAAGGTGGGAGTGTTTAATTTTACTGATTGTGGTAATGAGGAAAGTTTTTTTTTTCTCTCAGATGTAAGGGATTTTATTATTGGTTTTTTATTTTTTAAATTAATTTTTATTGGAGTATAGTTGCTTTTGAGGAAAGTATTAAAGAGAAGTTAATGCTTGATCTGATGATCAGAATAGCAAGGTTTTCATTGAGTAGATAATGGAATGGATTGGACAGAAATACAGATAAAGATATATGAAACATAGAGGATCACTCAGAAAACTCCAAATAATTTGATGTAAGTATTGGGATTTCCCAGAGATATGACAAGAGAGGGTCAGATCAAGGTCTGATTATATGCCTTACTAAGGAGTTCTGATTTTCTATAGTTAGTGGTGGGGAGCCAAAACCATAAAGGTAATTTAATCAGACGTCCATTTTGGTAACATTACCCTGGGAATATAGTGAAAAATCTCTTTTAAGGGATTTGAGACTGGAGGTGGAAATACCAAGTAATTCAGGTGAGAGAAGATGCAGTTAAGGCTGTCGCAGTGGGATGGTGGTGTGGGGAATTCATAAAAAGGAAAAAGAATCAACAGGACTTGATCGCCAATTACACATTGAGATGAAGGAGAGAAAGGAATCTGGGGTGCATTTAGGTTTTCTGGTTTAGGGAATATAGAAGTAATTTTGGGAATAAGATGTTAATTAGTTGTGGTTGTACTATAAGGAACCTGTGTGGTACTTAGGTGTAGATATTAGGGGTGGATGGAGGGTGAGTTCAAGGGATCTAGATGGATATATAAATTTCAGCAAATAATTAGTAGCTAAAACCATCCAAATCAATGTGTTGACTCACCAGTAATGTGTGGAGAGAGAGGAGACCAAGCAGAGAATCTGAGCAGTCCAATATTTAAAGGGCAGAAACCATTGCGGGGGAGGGGGGGGATTGTCAAGAGAAAACTCAGGATAAGAAAGTGGTGTTATGAAAATCAAAAGGGGAGAGAATTGTGCTACAGAGAGATTAAATAAAATGAGGTCATTAGTGACCTTGGCAAGACCAGTTCCTGAGAGTGGAAGGCACATAAATCTGGTGATGCTTGAAAAGGGAGAGATGAGAGGAAGTGGAGTCAACGAGTGTAGAAGGTGGTATCAAGGGAATGAATTCTTCATTACACACAAATCAAAAGCTATTTTGCTGGTCTCACATCTGAATTTGTATCAGATTCTTTTATCTTGCAGTGGCATGTCTAGTGTATTTGACACACACATACACAGTATATCATTTTTTATTACTGTCCTCTACAACATTAGTTTTAGTAGTAGTTATGAAAAAATAAGGAATAATAATAGCCAGAAAAGAAAAAAATGATTACATATCATTATTCAAGGACAATAAATGAATAAATACAGTAAATATTACAGTACAACAAAGAAAAGTAATGGAATACTAATTTTTAGTTGCATTAATATGTTTTCTGAATAAAGACAGAAAATGTATACATACTTATTGGTCTGTTGCAATATTTCATAACATTATGGTGTGTAGTTTCCAGCCTTAACTTCTGTAAGTT
>NW_006773141.1:16041-41937 GCF_000442215.2 Lipotes vexillifer | reverse complement strand
GGAAGAGCCTTTTTAAGTAATTTTAGTTTTGAAAATCTTCGACATGAACAAACAGATATACAAATTGTTAGGAAAAGTCTTGACCTGTAAAAGTAAGCTTGGCAGACACTTTTAGAAATCCCACTTTACAACCACTTCTAGAAATTGCAGTACAGTCTAGAATTGCAATTCTTTTGTTTCCTTGGGATAAATTCTAGGGGCTTTCAAATGTCTCCATCGAAGAATTTTAAAAACCAGTAAAGTCTCCAAGTCTTCACATAAAGTGTCAGCATTAAAGTCGCTTGTATTCTGTTTCGTGGTCTTCAAAATCACGGTGAGGTCATTTCTTTATTTTAAATCTACTTCTAAAAGCTAGATTATGTAGTAATCGGAGTTTGGAGACAGCAGCTGCACCCAGAGAAAGCTTCAATAACTCCAACTCTGAGCCATTTGGAACTTAACTCTTGCATTGAACCTGGGTAGCCGAATCTGTATGTGTCGGGGGTTGAATATATAAGAGGGAGTTCTCCAGATTAACTTGCATGTAGAATTCAGTGTTTATTCAAGAATAAGTAATAAAAATGTGCTAATTTAAGCTTATACAAACATTATTAAAACTTGGTAGGAACATCAGCAATTGCTTAGAATTTGGAGCAACAAAGGGTTTTTTTTTTTTTTTTTTTTTGAGGAATACTTTAACATGGATATTATTTAGAATTGCCCGCACACAGTGATAATAAAATGCAGAATGACTTGAAGTCGATTTTATTATTGTTTTAAATTATCTACAGAAAATACTTCTGCTATTGCCTGCTCCCTATGCCTGGTCTTTGGAACTACACCTTATTATTGGGGAAAAAGTGCCCCTGTTTAAGTGACTAACATTCGTTTTCAAAATTAAACTTTTTCTCTGATAAAATTAAGAGAATAAAGATGTTAAAGGTCACCACGTTGTTAAATTATGAAGGATCTCAGACCTTCATGTCATCATTACTAATAATTTTTACCCATGTTTTCCAAATTCTATTAGAAGAGTGAATCATTCTGTGAAGGGTAGACAGTGTACCTTATTATTGGTTAGATTTGATTCCTTATGCATTTTATAGTATGCAGAAGTGCATTTTTAAAAACTGAAGTAGAGTTGACTTACACTATTAAATTAGTTTCAGGTGTACAGCATAGTAGTTTGATATTTTTATAGATTATACTATAATTATGTTACAGTTATTATAATATTATTGGCTATACTCCCTGTGTTGTACATTACATCCCTGTGACTTACTTATTTTATAATGGGTAGTTTGTACCTCTCAGTCCCCTCACTTGTTTTACTCATTCACCCATCCCCCACCCTTATGACAACCACTAGTTTGTTCTCTGTATCTGTGAGTCTGTTTCTGTTTTGTTAATATTTGTTTTGTTTGTTAGATTCTACATGTAAGGGAAAACAAAGTATTTGTCTTTCTCTTTGACTTATTTGACTAAGCATAATACTTTCCAGGTCTATCCATGTTGTCACAAATGGCGAGATTTCATTGTTTTTAATGGCTGAGTAATATTCCATTACAAACATACACACACACACACACACACACACACACACACACACACTACATCTTCTTTATCCATTCATCTGTTTGTGGACACTTAAGTTGCTTCCATATCTTGGCTATTGTAAGTAATGTTGTGATGAACCTACGTCTTTTCGAATTAGTGTTTTTGTTTTTGGGGGCTAAATACCCAGGAGTGGAATTGCTGGGTCATATGGTAGTTCTATTTTTAGTTTTTTGAGGAACCTCCATACTGTTTTACATAATGGCTGTACCAATTTATATTCCCACCAAGAGTGTACAAGATTTTCTTTTCTTCTCATCCTCACCAACACTTGTATTTCTTGTTTTTTGATGATAGCCATTCTGACAGGTGTGTGGTGATATCTCATTATGGTTTTGATTTGCATTTCCTTGATGATCAGTGGTGTTGAGCATCTTTTCATATGTCTGTTGGCTATACGTATGCCTTCTTTGGAAGAGTGCCTATTCAGGGCCTCTGCCCATTTTTAAATCAGATTCTTTTTTTTTTTTTTTTTTTTTTTTTTTTTTTTTTTGATATTGAGCTGTATGAGTTCTTTATATGTTTTGGATATTAACACCTTATTGGATATATTTGCAGTATATTTTCTCTTATTCAGTAAGTTGCCTTTTACTTTTGTTGATAGTTTCCTTCACTGTGCAAAAGGTTTTTAGCTCTATGTGGTCCCATTTGGTATTCTTGCTTTTCTTTCCCTTGCCTGAGGAGACAGGTCTGAAAAAATAATGCTAAGATTGATTTCAAACATGCATTGCCTATGTTTTCTTCTAGGAATTTTATGGTTTCAGGTATTACATTTAAGTCTTTAATTATTTTGAATTTTATTTTTTTGAATTTATTTTGTATATGGTGTGACAAAATCGTCTAGTTTCATTGATTTACATGTAGCTGTCCAGTTTTCCCAACACCATTTATTGAAGAGGCTGTCTTTTCCCCATTGTATATTCTTGTTTCCTTTGTCACAGATTATTTGACCATCTGTTTGTGGGTTTATTTCTGGGCTATCTGTTCTGTTTCTTTGATCTATGTGTCTGTTTTTGTGCCAGCACCATACAGTTTTTTTTGTTTGTTTGTTTTGTTGTTGTTTTACAAGTGGAATTTTGTATTACTGTGCCTAAAACTCTTCTTATTGCACTGAAGAAATACAGACTGAATAACTGAATGAACTTTGGACTTTAATGAATTTGCATTTTACCTTCTAGTTCACTAGATGAAAGCATCATACCATTTTGATTACTGTAGCTTTGTAATATATTGATCGTTTGAAGTCAGGGAGACTGAAAGTTCCAGCTGTGTTCTTCTTTCTGAGGATTACTTTGGCAGAAATGCATTTTTGAATGTACAGTATAAGTTAATTATACGTGCAGGTATGATATACAGTAATTATCTCTGACAAAAATCTCAACTCTTTAAATAATATACTTAAAAATCTTTAATTACCTGCCATCCATCTTAGGTTGAGACCATTTGAAATATTATGAGTAATTTATGGTATTTATATTTTAAAAATCCTTTATTCCATTGAAAATACCATTTCCTCCATGTTATTTGTGTGTTTCTTTTAAAGAATTATCGTCTAGGAAACTAATGTTAGCTAGGTATTAACCTAAATTACTTTACCTAAACTACGATTACCTTGCCACTCTTTTTCAGTTTATTATAATGCAGAAAATGTAATCCAAACTATTAATATAATGGTGAAAAATATGGCCTCTGGTGGAAGATGACCAAGATAAAATTCTGTCTGTGTTACTAAGCAAGTTATTTAACTTCTATGCCTCAGTCTCTTCATCTATCAAATGGGGCTAATAATATTTCATAGCTTATTGGTTGTTTTGAGAGTTAAGTATGTGCAAGTTATTTTAGGAGAGAATATATAATACTAATTATTTATTACTTCTCTTTGCTTGTGTTGCAAAATGAGCAACATCCCGTATTTAGCCTAATAGTCCCTGCAGCATTACCAATCTTGTTCTTTTTGACCGAGAAAGTCATACTGACAATCAAATCTAGATATATCTAAAGGAACAACATTTTCAACATATACATTATCCATATTTTCTACACTGTTAGAGCATAATATATAAAGTATGCGAGCTATATTTTATTGTTCCGTGTTGTAATTTTCATTTGTTTAGTAAATCTATTTGTAAGATTTCCTCTAAATAACACTGCTGAAAAAAACAAGATATCTTTCAAACATAGCATCAACTAGACTAGGAACTAACCCACGTCATTTTAAACGGAAATATTAATATTTTCCTTACAAAAACAAGAGAGCCGCTTATGGTATAACTGAATAAGCTAAGAATGTCAAAAGGGCTCTCAACATGTTTTCTCCCAGCATAAAAAGTGAAGGAGATCAGTCTGACTTTCACAAGAGGTTCTCTGGAAGAGAACAGCATACTAATAATAGCAAGGTCACGTAGCCTGTTTAGTTGTTTTACACTCCTTATTTCTCTCACTTTCCCAGTGGTTACAAGCTGGCATGTCTGACCCAAGGCTCAGATTCAAGATGACTAAAACACACAAGAAAAGGGAAAAATATGGAGGGACCAATAAAGACAGACCATTTCTTATTATAAAGGCATTAACTTTTTCCAGGACATATGACTTGGATTTTTGATCTGAAAATGCAGGTATTTAAAAGCAGAAAACTCAGATTGTGGGGACTGGCTGGAAGAACAATTCTGTCTATGAGCAGAAATGTGCCTTGTAATGAACTGCAGTGGGCTCTAAAATGGAAATGCTGGGAGCTACACAAGGAAGAGAAAAGAACAGAAACAGAATGAAGAACATCCAGATTTACAGCATCCCTGAAGGCAGCTGCGGGGATGATCCCATTACTTTCATTGAGCAATTTGTTCCATCTCTCCTCACACATACCCTCACTAGGACTTCTAAAATAGAAAGATGCACAACATCCTTCAGCCTCATCACTGTCTCAAAAAGCTTCCCAACTTTGTTTATTAAGGTTTTAGAACTTCTTTGTTTTACTATTTTTAGTGTTTGGTTAACCTTCTATTTTTTTTCCTGTGTTTATTTTTGTCCTTGACCTAGATCATTGAATCATATGCTAAGAGGGGGTTTTTCTAAATGAAATTTGTTAGAAATGACTTGGCAAAAACTGGCAAAATGCACAGTATCCTATAGCAATAGAATTAATGAAGAGCTTTAAAAATAAAAGACTAAGACTGATTAATTTTTTTGATGCTTTGGAAACCTAAAGGCCAAGAAGAAAATTTGAAGAAATAATTTTAGAAAGATAATTTATATCTAAAGTGTTACAAGCATTTAAAAAAACACTATCTGATTAATCAACAGCTTTGGTTTTGATTAATTCAAGGGATATAATTTTATAACATTAACACAATTGATTTTATGGTGATAAATATCTTTATGCAAATTATATGTGAAGATATACAGGAGAGTGATTGTATAATGCCATCACATCTAGCAGCATTTGGTCTTTGTTTCTCAAGTCTCTTGCCATATCAATAGTTTTCCCTTATAGAAACTAAAGTCGTCTCTCAGGAAATCCAAATTTATAAGCAGACGTGTAAGGTCATGAGATCCCTAGAATACATCATGTCATGTTCGGTTGTGCAATCTGATGATTCTTTCGGACAGTGGAAAGAGTTCCAGTTATATGAAAGCATCCATTTTGTTGGTGGATCCATGCCACACGTTCACAGAGGTCCGACTTCATGCCACAAGCTGTGTTAAGTGCTGGGGATACAAAGATATATAAGGCAGACACCAGCTAGTGGACAGGTCTGGCTCCAGTGGGACTAGCTGCTTTGCAGGAAGAATGTATTACTTTACTCAAGAGATCATTAAAAATGAAAAAAAGCTTTCTTCATAGCATTTGACTTTTTATATGTTTAAGTGGCTTGGCTAGGTTTGAAACTATCAGTGTAAAATGACCAAAAGTTAGTGGTTGATAGCAACTCTTAGAATCCTCACTACGACTCTGTTTCAAGTTACCTCCACAACACTATTAAAACCAATCGACCAAATACTCATTAAACTAGCACATGGAAAATTAAGCCAAGCCTGGTACTATTAGATTAAACCAGGAGCTGGCAAACTTTTTGTGTGAAGAGCCAGATAGTAAATGTTTTTGGCTTTGGCTTTGTAGACCACATGATTTCTGTTGCAGCTACTTAGCTCTGCCATTGTATCATGAAAGCAGCCATAGATGATAATGTAAATGAATGAGTGTGTCTGTATTCCAGTAAAACTTTATTTAAAGAAACATATGGCTGGCCTGATTTGGCCTACAGGCCTTTGTTTGTTGACCCCTGGATTAAGTGATGAACATGTTTTCTGCTAGCAAAGTTACGAGGATTATGTGATTTAGAGTATGTAAAATGCTTAGAACCATGTCTGGCATATAGTAAATGCTATAAACGTCTTTTTGATGATGAAGAAGAAGAAGAAGGAAGGGGAAGGGGAAGGAGAAATATAGGAGAAAGACACATCTAGACCATTTCTAGGACTTACATTGCATATATGTTACTTTAAAATGTGGATTGCGCTTCCCTGGTGGCTCAGTGGTTAAGGGTCCGCCTGCCAATGCAGGGGACACAGGTTCGAGCCGTGGTCCAGGAAGATCCCACGTGCCGTGAAGCAGCTAAGCCCGTGCACCACAACTACTGAGCCTGTGCTCTAGAGCCTGCGAGGCACAACTACTGAGCCCATGTGCCACAACTACTGAATCCCGTGCGCCTAGAGCCCATGCTCTGAAACAAAGGGAAGACACCACAGTGAGAAGCCCACGCACCGCAACGAAGAGTAGCCCCCGCTCACCGCAACTAGAGAAAGCCCACGTTAAGCAACGAAGACCCAAAGCAGCCAAAAATAAAATAAATAAAATAAATAAATTTTAAAAAACAGTGTGGATTACTGACCACTACTGTACCTGGATTTCAACATATCAACCATTTAGATATTTGGTAAGGGGTTTGGTGAATGAAAATCTTCAGATGATTCAGTGTTTCAGTTGCATATAGCATATATTAGGGCTGGGCTGTCTCTAGTAATAGGTATCAGTAGATTCAATGATATTTTATACTATTCCATTTATTTTTCATTTGCCGTTCATATATTTTTTAAACTTCTAACCATTTCCCAAAACTTGGTTCATTCAGTTGACATACTTTGGTTTTCTTTTTATACTCCTGCTTTACTTTTGGGGTTTTTTTTTTTTTTGGTATTATGTAATACTATTTCTGAGCAAGACCGACAGAGGACTACTAGTTTTCCTGAATATTCTCCTCTCCCACAGTGATACACCTAATGACAATTCTGCCTTATATACACTCTTCTTGATTTTACCAGATTTGTTGAAATCTCTGCAACCTAAAATGTTCAATTTTGGGGTGCCACTGTATTCTACTGGAAGAAGAAAATGAGCAATTTGCCTTCAGTGGCCTTGGAACCACAGTGATTTAGTTAAGCATAACCAAGTTTCAGGAATACACAGGTCTCATTGACATTTAGGATGCTTTAGTCCATCTCTTTACTTATAGGTAAGATTAAATAGAAAATGTGATACCTGACATTGTGAATTTTAAAAGATAGCTTTTGAGTGCCTGTGCCCTACCCAGACTAAATGCTGGGCATGTAGCTCCTGCCCTCATGGAGCCAACATTTTCATAGAGTAAGACAGGTAAATTTAAAAAAAAATCGCTATGGTTTTCACTATGGAAGTGCTATCACAAAAACTAGAGAGAGTAATTGAAAGAGTCGTGGGACTTGGAGGGAAGAACTATTGTAGATAGGGCGGTTTTGAAAGGCTGTTCAGAGAGGGAGGCATTTAAGCAGAGAGAGTTCTAAATGAAGTCAGAGAACAAGTAGTGTGAAGATTTGGTGGTAGAATGTTCAGCAGTAGGAACCACAGTGTAAAAGGCTCTTAGGTGGGAATGAGCTGATGCCTGTGAAGAACAGAAGGAAGCCAGTGGTGAGCATGGGGGAGAGTGATCTGAGATGAGGCCAGCAATCGTCTAAGAACTTGTGGGCCATTATTAGATTTGCGTAGAACTCTGAGGCACACATGAGGTGGTTGTGGGTAGGGCAGTGCTGTGAACTATATTGTTTTCCAAGATTATTCTAGTAGCTCCAGTAGTACCAGGTATACCAGTAAAGAAGGTATTGTAGTGTCTCATTAGGAAATGATGGTCAATAGATTAGAGTGGCACCAGTGGCATTGGTGGCAAGAGGTGATTCAAACTCCGTGTAGAGGTTGAGGTAGAGCTAATAGGACTTGCTGTTGAGTTGGATGTAGGGAGCTGAAAAAAAGTGCCAATTCAGGGATGTCTCCTGGATTTTGGTCTCTGCATCTGATGAACTGTGAGGCCGTTTACTAAAATGAGGAAATTTGTGGGGGAGGGGGGATGTCAAGAATTAGGTGTTCAGTTTTAGCTTTATTAGGTTTATGAAGCCTGCTCTATACCAATGGAGCTGTTGAGTAGACAATTAAACACTGGAATCTAGAACTTATGGGAGAGGTCTGAATTGTAAATTTGAGAGTACTCAGAATGTAAGTGTTATTGAAAATCATTAGTCTGTACAATATCATCAAGATAGTGAGGATAGACAGAGAAGTCCAAATACTGAGTCCTGAGGTATCTTAATTTTAGATATTGTGCAGAAGAGATGAAGCTGCACAGAGGTCCAAGAAGTGGTCAGGGAGTTAGAGGAAAACTAGGAGTGTGTCTTGGTCCCTAAGCCAAGTAGAACATGCTTCAAGATGGAAGGCATGATCGATTGATAAATACTAAGAAGGGCTTCAGTAACATGAGCAGTGATAAAACTGATCGTTAGATTTGGCAGAAGGTGCAGAAGATTCTTGGCCTTGAGAAGCAGAGTTTCAGTGGAGAAATTGAAAATTACATTTAAAGAGCAAAATCATAGGTAAGGAAGTAGTAGGTTAATCCGCTTATAACTTAGAGTTGGCCCACTGTATCCACATTTCTCAGCATCCATGCATTCAACCATCCACAGACCTTGTAGTAATGTAGTATTTACTTCTGAAAAATATCCACATGTAAGTGGACCCACGCAGTTCAAACCCATGTTGTTCAAGGATCAAGTGTATAAACAAATCTTTCAAGGAGTTTTTTATAAAATGAAGCATATAAAAAGGCCTAGTAGGTTAGTAAAGAAATGGAACCTAGGAAGTTTGTTTTTAAAATGGGTGATATTATAGCATATGTGTATACTAACAGAAATGTTCCAGTAAAGAAGGAGATACTGTGATGCAGGAGAGAAAGGGCGATTTTAAAATAGGAGATTCTTTGAGTAGGTGAGAAGGAATGGAATCTGTGGAGCCAGTGGATGGTGATATATGTATACGTATAGCTGATTCACTTCGTCATAAAGCAGAAGCTAACACAGCATTGTAAAGCAATTATACTCCTATCAAGATGTTAAAAAAATAAATAACAAAAATAAAATTAAAAAAAATTAAGGTATTTGTCTTTTAATTATAGTTTCAATTTTACTTATATATTTGACCATGAGGTTATTGTATGTTATTGGGTATCTCCTGATTTCTTTATGCTTTGGTTTCACCACTAAGTAACAAATTCCTTGAACTTTTGAGGGACATTACATCATTTATGGAGAAATATGAAAAGACTTTGTGATTCTTAGAGATGGACACTTTCCAAAATAGAGGTACTGTGATCCCCATGGTTACACATTGAGAGAAAAGGAAGACTAGATTTCTAACATTCTGTTAACTTCATTTGCTCTCTGTATCTCTTCTGTAATGCTGCCCCTGAATACTTTAGCCAAACTCAAATGCTTGCCAATGGGATGCAGCTGAGAATTCAACTGTGATAGGTTTTTCCTGAACACATATGTTATGCTGACCCTTCTGCTAATTAAATGGATTTGTGACAGTTTTTGTTATTTAATTCCATGGGGAATCTGGGGGAAATATTATAATTTGCTAAATAAGTAGAGTTGGAATAACCAAAGTGGGTACTGTTCAGATTTTTTGGGAGTTATTCTCAACTTAGTCCACCATGGAATGATGGTTTTTAAACCTTTTTGTCACAAATTAAATAAATAAATATTTGGGCACGACCTACTCACTATGCCATGTGAGTTACTGAACTAACGAGAGAGTGAAAATATTAATTTATGGCTTAGTTTGCATCTTTTAAATATGTAAATGTTATTCTTTGGCATTAGTTGGAGTTTATAATTTACAACACAGTTTGTAATCTTTACAATTCAGAAAGGGAAGAATTCCAGCACTAAGCTGGCAAGAGAAAAGCAGCTTGATTCTGCTTGGAGTGAATGGAAGGAACATAATAGTATAAAGAATGTAAACAGCAAGTTTCTGAGTGGGAGAGAAATAAATTATTTTTAAAAATACTTCAGGATATGTCTTAATGAGATAACAGACTAGCTAATCTAACCCCAGTAGACAAAGTACTTCCCTTTATAGTGTTTCTCTTAGAGTTTTAAAGGTTTGTATGTTACAGTAGGAGCAGGCCAAGTCTTGACTGCCTTGTCTTTTGTTTTCCTTTATTCGTGTTTTGACCATGTTAAGTTTAGTAAAATACAGTCTTGGCTCATAAGTGCTTGTTCAAGTAGAAGAACCATGTGCTTGCAAAAATGTTTATTTCCTGAGCCCTAACCTCTTGGGGTGGGGCCGAGGAATGTGAATTTTATCAGGTCCCCCTACGTGAGTCTCACATATGCTCAAGTTTGAGAACCACTACACTGCATTGTACATTCTGCTTGTAGTGGCTACAGTCTAACAAAATGGACTTTGGTGTCAGGTGTATCTGAGGCCTGGTCTTAGAACTGTTACTTCATTGTGGTATAACCATGGACAAGCCACTTAAATCCTTTAAGTCTTCACTTTATTCAGCTATAAAGTTTGAGATAAATGGTGACCATATCCATATTAGCTTGAGAGAGAGTCCAGGTGTAGGGCTATAGTGCTGCTCAATTATTAATGGCATCTTCCTTCATTCTCAACGTGATCCTAGTTTGGATTATAAATTATATGATCACTTTGCCATGTCTGTGTATTAGTTTATTGTGATGATTGTATGATATATAACTTATGTGATCAATTTAGCACAATTGCCAGATAGTACATATTTAATAAATGTTCTAATAAATAATGCTATTTTTAAGAAAGCAAATAAAATATGTGGTTAGTTATATATCTTACTAGCATAATCAGGATTTTATACTGCTTTATTTACTTTAAAAAATGGGTTTTCATGGAAAGGGAGTCTCACTGAATATTGATCGTTGGCCAGTTTTGTCCTCTGTGGGAATAGGTCCTTAAATTAAGTCATTTTGTCTTCATTGTTTTCACTAGCTTGGTCGTGCCATTTGGCACTGTCTTGTTCTAAAAGGCATTTTGGAATAGAGATTTTGTGGGAATAAAAAACATTCAAGAGGAGGACAATAAAAGTCTGTAAAGTGGAACTCTAGCATGATACAAAGTATTATCTATAAGCCCCATTATCTACAAAAGAGAAATAGAACATTTTTCTTCTCTTATTAGCTTCTTGATGGAAAACCTCATTATGCTGCCTTCTATTTGCATTTCATTTTTAAGCAAGTATGTTCCAGCAAGGAGAAAGAGGTATTCAGGGGTTATTCTTCTAGATAGATGAAATTCCTAGACTCTCAACCCAGACAGACCTATGTCTGAGTCCACGTGCAAAAAAAGGAATCTACAGACCTTATACCATTCTCAAAAATTAATTCAAAATAGATCATAGACCTAAATATCAAACACAGAACTCTAAAACTCCTAAATAAAATAATAACCTCGAAGAGGTATCTGCATTCTCATGTTCATTGCAACATTATTCACAGTAGCCAAGATATGGAAACAACCTAAGTGGCCCCAACAGATGGATGGATAGAGAAAATGTGGTGTGGGTATATATATACAATGGAATATTATGAAGCCTTATAAAAGGAGGAGATCCTGCCATTTATAACATGGATGAACCCAGAGGACATTATGCTAAGTGAAATAAGCTGGTTACAGAGGGGAAAAAGCATGATCTCACTTATATGTGGAATCTAAACAAAAAAGTCAGACTCATAGTAATGATGAGTAGAATGGTGGTTTCCAGAGACTGAGGGGTAGAGGAAAAGGGAAAATATTAATCTAAGGGTACGAACTTTCAGTTATAAGTTGAATAAGTTGTGAAGTCCTAATGTACGACATGATGACTATAGTTAATAATAATATATTTCATACTTGAAATTTGCTGAGAGAGTAGATCTCAAGTGTTCTTACCATACACACAAAGAAGTTTACTATGTGAGATGCTGGATACATTAATTCGTTTGATTGTGTTAATTCACAATGTATGCATATATAAAAATATCATGTTGCATGCCTTAATATATACAGTTTTTATTTCTCAAAAAGAAAAAAAGAAAAAATTGGAAAAGCCTCCAAAATGAAAAAGCTCCATAAAACTCCTAGAAAATAACATAGGAGAAAACCTAGATGACCTTGGTTATGGTGATGACTTTTTAGATACAACACCAAAGACATTATCCATGAAAGAAAGAATTGGTGAGCTGGATTTTATTAAAATGAGAAAAAAAAAGTTATGTGAAAGAAAATGTCAAGAGAATGAAAAGACTAGCCACAGACTGGTAGAAAATACTTGTAAAAGGCACATCTGATAAAGGACTGTTATCCAAGATACACAAAGAACATTCAAAACTCAACAATAAGAAAACAAACAACTCAGTTAAAAATGAGACAAAACAGTCACCTCATCAGGGAAGATATATTGATGGCAAATGAGCATATGAAAAGTTGCTCCATGTCATATGTCATGGTTTAAAGCAAATTAAAACAACGATGACATACCACTATACGCCTAGT
This sequence comes from Lipotes vexillifer, assembly GCF_000442215.2. Taxonomy (NCBI): domain Eukaryota; kingdom Metazoa; phylum Chordata; class Mammalia; order Artiodactyla; family Lipotidae; genus Lipotes; species Lipotes vexillifer. The sequence continues at coordinate 29,471 of NW_006773141.1, read as the reverse complement.
AGAATGGCCAAAATCAGGAACACTGACAACATCAAATGCTGGTGAGAATGTGGAGCAACAGGAGATCTCGTTCATTCCTGGTGGGAATGCAAAATGGTACAGCTACTTTGGAAGACAGATTGGTGGTTTCTTACAGAACTAAATATACTCTTAGCCTACAATCCAGTAGTCACACTCCCTGGTATTTACCCAAAGGAAACTTAGATCCACACAAAATTCTGCACTTGGATGTTTATAGCAGCTGTATTTTTTTTTTGTGTGGTATGCGGGCCTCTCGCTGTTGTGGCCTCTCCTGTTGCGGAGCACAGGCTCCGGATGCGCAGGCTCAGCGGCCATGGCTCACGGGCCCAACTGCTCCGCGGCATGTGGGATCTCCTCGGACCGGGGCACGAACCCGTGTCCCCTGCATCGGCAGGCGGACTCTCAACCACTGTGCCACCAGGGAAGCCCAAGCAGCTGTATTTATACTTACCAAAAGCTGGAAGCAATCAGAATGTCCTTCAGTAGGTGAATGGGTTAATAAATTGATACATCCAGAAAATGGAATGTTATTCAGTGCCAAAACGAAATGATTTATCAAGCCATGAAAAGACATGGAGGAACCTTGAATGCTTATTACTGTGAATGAAGCCGGTCTGAAAAGGGTATATACTGTATGTCTCCAATGGTATGACATTCTGTAAAAGGCAAAACTATGGAGACAGAAAGATCAGTGGTTACCAGGGGTTGGAATGGAGGGGAGGGATGATCAGGGAGAATACCGAGGATTTTTAGGGAAGTCAAATTACTCTGTATACTATAATGATGGCTGTATGTAATTAAACATTGGGCCAAACCCATACAGTGTACAACACCAAGAGTGAACCATAATGTAAACTCTGAACTTTGGGTGGTTATATGGTGGTAATGTAGGTTCATCAGTGGTAAAAATTTACTTCTCTGGTGGGGGGTGTTGATGCTGGGGGAGGCTATGCATATGTGGGAGCAGGGATTATATAGGAAATCTGTACCACCTTCTTAATTTTGCTGTGAACCTAAAACTGCTCTAAAATAAAGTCTTTTAATTAAAAAAAATAGTATAGCATTAAGTCTGAGGTATCCTCTGTAATATTTATTAACATACTCCTGCTATTGAAAATATAAAAGGAAATTAGAAGCATAAGTTTCTATAGATACTACTCTCATAAATTATAATCTTCAAAACTGTTATAGTGTTTCAAATATATATATTTCAGATATGTGCAAATGATGATAAATTAGAGAAACTTTCAAACATGGATTGTCTATTAAACAATCATACACACACAGGTTATCTTGAATTATTTTGTACCAAAATGGACTGTGTGAGAACCACATGTTTAGTGTGTAAGCCACACTTTCAGTAATGTTTGCACCTAGTGCAATATTTTTCAATGAACCAGCATCCTTATAATGAACATGGTGTTATTGTAAGGAAGCTGGCAGTACTAGTGGTACTTTGTGTTTTCTCATTTCATGCTTTCATTTAGATTTAAGATGTTCTTGGTTTCACTTCCAAGTTGGCATGAATTAGCAGTAAATAGGAATCTGCTGGCTTGTGTTAAATTTGCTTTTCATATACCTCTAGGGGAAAGAATAGGGAGATTTCAGAACAGTAATCAGTTTTGATTGAGATTACCTAGATATAGGTCTTTCCTATATCAAACATCAAGCCAAATTTCTTAGCGTATAATCAGAAGGAAGCATGTTGATTTCATAACTTATTGATGGGTGTATTCTTTAATTAAGGAGTCACAGGGAAAGGAGATCGTGATATTCTCATGGATTAATGATTGTGGGTTTTCAGCAGTTAAGAATTTCATTCAACCTAGAAAACAATTTCTAAGAAGCACTAATCGTGCAGTTCTTAGGAATAGGGTTGATTAAAATTATGAATAATGTATAAAAGGTAATATCTGGCTAGAAATAACACATTGGTTTGAACTCATGATTAGGCATACATGATTAATTTCAGGTCCTTCCTTTAGCATTGACTTTTAGATTTTGGAGAGAGAATGCCTCTAGAGAGTTAAAGAATAGCTTTCCTGGCCCTCCCAAAAGAGCAAAGACAAATGCTTAATGGGAGATACTCCTAATAACTTGGCATCATGCAATGGGTTTCCGTCAACCTGACTTGGTGTATTAGTCAGCATAGTCTAGGTTTCATTGCAATAACAAACAAACAGCCCCCAAATATCAATGGGCTAAACAACCAAAGATGTGTTTGTTGGTGGCTCTGGCCACATGTCCATTTCAGGATGGCGATAAGGGAGCATGTTTTCCTCACTTAGATTCAGGCCTGACGAAGATTACAACAAGTGGAATGCTGCTGGTCACTGTGGCAGGAGGAAGGGGAGTGCTGGAAAAATCTTTCAGTTAAACACTGTGGTCCAGAAGTGACCTGTAACACTCTGTCCACATTTCTTTGGCCAGAATTACTCTCATAATCCTTCCTGTGACAAGGTGGCAAAGAAGTACAATTGTCCCTTGAGGCCAGAAGGGGAAAAGAACCAGCCATGGAAGGGCATTAGACATCTTTATGATATCAGAGGAACAAATTAATTGCCAGAGCAAAGGTCCAGGCATCACACCTTGGCAAACATAGCATGATTAGCCCTAGAGCCACCGATTCTGAGCTCACATTGACCTGATACCCTCCATTCACCCCAAGCTGGCAGCTGTGGCTTTGCAAACATGGATAATGCTTTTCTGGTCAGAACTGAATTGAGTATTGGCAGCCACAGAACCTGCAAGCTGCAGCCCTTTTGTGTATCCAAGCCTAATTTAATTCTTATTGAATGAAATGTGCACTCATTTTATTCTTGTTAGGAAAAAATGACAACATAAAAGCTAGTCCAACTATCAAATCAAGATTTTCTACAAGATTTTGTATTATTTCTTTTGCCCGTCCTTCCACAAGCCTGAAACTGATTTAATTTTTCAGTTGTGATTCCTTTTTGATACTTTGAGTGTGAGAAGCAGACAAACTCTGTACCATGTTTATTTTCCTGACTCATGTTTAAGGCAAGAGAAATGTAGGTATATCTAAAGAATATAGTAACCTAGTTCTATTGATTGCCAGAGGCAAAGAATGCTTTGTGGCCTTACGTGTTGCCCAATCTTGGCTGTGCAACAGAATCCCCCAGCAAGATTTAAAAATACATAAATTTCTGGCCCCTACTTTCAGAATTTCCAATTAAGGAGGTTTAGAGTGAGGCCCAAGCATTCATATTTTTAATGTCACCAAGTGATTCTGATGGGCAACTGGAATGAGAACTGTTGTCTTGGAATGTTATGTAAGAAAAACTTACTTATTTTGGACTTGTTTTCAAAATAATTAATCATCCAAATATCATTTTTTAAACATCTTCCAATCTTAACAATAAGGTCATCCATTTAGTAAAACAGAATCTATGTTTGCATTGTTTTTGGTTTACTTCTTAAGTGACAAACACTGAGATTATTACATAATTCATAGAGGGTTTTGGAATCCTGTCAGTCTCTGTATGTTTCATATTCTGGTTTATAAATCAGTTGAGTAGGGCTTATGTCCCTCCTCAGTGTGCCACACAGTGTCATATTTAGTGCACAAAGATCCCATTATCATAGTTATTCAAATATGTGATTCACCAAAATACTCGAGAAAATGTTGTAACTAACACTTGATTTGCCTGCTCTAAGCTCTTTCTTTAAAACACTGCAACAAAGCGTGAAGCGTGTTTTTTAAAATATATTTTGAGTTTGGAAACTAGGGTTAAAATGATTCCTAGAAAGTAAACAATGGAAACTCCAATTATGAGGCCACTAATTACAGGAATCCAGGTGGCAGTGAAATTTTTTTCTTTCTTTAAAGGACATTTGCCTCCTCCTTTTCAAGGCTACCAGTTGCAGGTATGTCGTTTTGGAAGTGAATGAGACTGAACACCATTCTGATGTCCGTAGTTCAATGTAGTAGGTAAAATATACATGTTATGAATGAATCTTACACTTATCCATCTCTTTGTTTGCTTTAAAATAATCTTCAATATATGTAGAGGAACATTTAATAGAAGTAAATAGTAATCCACATAATGCTGATATTGTCAGGCACAAACGAGTCTGGATGTAGGTAAAGAGATACTTTATTCAAAAGGATTATTGCAAGAGAGACTATTGCAGTAGGGAGAACAATCCAATCGGGATATCTCTAAGCATTTCTTTGGTCAGGCAGAAAAGGACTTTTCTTTTATAGGGAGGAGTGAACAAGTCTAGGGGAAAAAAATGGGTGTGGCGAGGAGGGATGAAAGGGTGGCGTCATCACATGATCATACAGTTGATTAGGGAATGTTTTTCCCTGAGGTTGGTAAGTGCTCTGGAGGGACCCTTAAGGAGGGGTTGTATGCTGGTCAGGCTGAGGGTGGGTCTAAGTTCAGAGGCCTGAGAGAAGGAGAGAAGTTGTAGTTAAGCTGGTCAAGCCAAGGTATTAAGTATTTCATCCAGGTTGGACAATGGGCACAGACAGTTCAAGTGATCATTTACAAGACAAAGAATGGGAACTTGGAGGGTCTCTGTCTGGCTTTGTCATAGGTAAACAAGGTGGGACACCTCTGAGTCTGGTCTAAATCATATGGGGAAGGCAGTAAACTTCCGGAACAAAAAGAGGTGGGGGATTTTTTAAACCATCACTGTTTTCTGGGATTGAAGGGCTCGGGTAAAGTTCAACTTCGTCAACATAAAGCAGTAGGATCTAGCCGACTCTCATACAATAATAGGTATCACTTAATGATGGCCTGGCCCTCACCTGAGTACTTCACATGCTCACTTTTCCTCAACACTTTATGGTATGAATTCTTATCCTTTTGTTCAGGTGTGAAAATAGAGGCTTAGAGAGGCCCAGTATGTCATAGGGATTTAGTGTTTGATATGGAATTCAAAGTTGCATGTCCTTACTGTACAAGTCAAACTAGTAGGCTGTGGAGTACCTATTCAAGAAAAAGGTACTCAATGTTTAACAATACTGTTGGATTTAACATTGAGGCAAAGAAAAATGCTTTGTACAGTCTTAAACATGTGTATTTTGTGTTCTGAAATACAGAGATTGAGTGAGAGGGACACACAAATGAACAGGACCCTAAATCTTTACAAAAACATGACTGTGGAGCAATTCATCTCCCAAGTGAACTTATCAGATTCTCTTCATTTTAAACATTATGGCGAGCTCTGTTCTTCTCCTTTGGACCATGCTGTGAAGTCACACTGGGAAAGTTCTCTCTGCAGTGTGCTAACAGACAGACATAGTGGGATTTAAAACTATCCAATTCATATATGCATAAGCATATTGTATGCAGAACCTACAGATTATATTTTTTGTCAGTGTATGCCTTTGAACTGTTTGCATTAAAAATGAAGTGGAAATTAAGATGTGACTAGGAATTTAAGCTCGATTGTTTTTAAGGAGTGTGATATGTGATATCCAGTTAGCATCTAACCATAGAGTTTAGAATTGTGTGAGAGCTGAAAGGTCATGGAATCTAACCTCCTACACAGTGCAGGAATTCCCTTTGAAGAGGCTCTTAGTAACCAGTCATCCGAGCATTGTTTGAGTATCTTTAGTGTTGGGAATCACTCTAGGGGCAGACATGCCATTTTTGATTAGCCGTAATTGTTGAAAATGTTCTCGTACTGGACTGAAAAATAGCTACCTAGCAAAGAAGACTACTTTATTTGAACCAGTGCTTTGAAAATCTGAAAGCAAGTAAATGCAAAATATCAAATAATCTCTAAATTAAATACCAGCTCCATGAGCCAGAATTATTCTTAGTCTCATGCACCATCAGTGACTCTTAATACTGATTCCCACATAAACCGTAATTTCTGTATTATAGGGTTTTCCTACTTTATTTTGTTTACAAATAAATTTCACATAGGAAATGTGTGTTTCAGTAAAAGGGTGTGCATTTTCACAAATAGCACATACTTCTGGACTTTCAGTGCCTTCGAGCTATTGTACAAGTCTGAGTAAATTCTGTCTTGTTCCAGGGAATTACCCTTGACTTTCCTCCCAATCTGTAATAAACCAGTTTTGCCCCCATTTGCAATTCAATTCATTTATTCCATAGAAATTTCTGCTTTTTGATTTTTCCTTTGAACCAGTTATAACATCTGTCTGGTTTCCTCATTTAATGAGTAAAAATAAAAATTTTAATATGTGCTCATTTTCATTTTTATATCTGTATTAGTCATTATATTATCTTTTCCTGAAAATTATCTTTTAAAAGTTTTGGACGTCTTCCAGTAAGATTCTCAATGGTTTCACCTACCAGAGCCAGGTAAACTTCCTCACCAGAGAAGAGCACCTTGTGGGCAGTTTAAATCCAGGCTGTTCCTTTTCTTGGCTGCCAAAGGTGAATCCTTAGTGACGGTAGAAAAAAATTGTTGACTCTCTGTTTTTCTCATCTTTATTTTATGCTCTACTCATCTTTATTTTTGACTCTACCAGTTTTGTGTTTTGGTTTGGTTTTGGCCAATTAATTACTTCCCATTGCTGGCAGGAGAGGTTGAGAATGTTATTTTATGATCTGACCATTTAGTGAAGTTATTCTCCATCACTGGCAACACTGGCTGGTAATTTGAGCTCAGTATTATCATTTGATGAGCTTTGTAAATGCGTTAATGGTTCATAGAGATCTTATCTCTCTGTTGGGTGCAAGATGACAGAGAATCTGGTCTGTTAGAATTTTCTATTGGTCTTATTTGTCTAGTTTGAGCTCACAGCAATTATAAATTTCATGTCCACCAGAAAGTGGATAGCTAGACTGATGAGTTTTATATTTCTATTTATGCTTGACCCATGGCTGAAATTTTAGAGTTGAAGTTATAAGATTTCCCTGTGTATCTTTATGTTTATATGTCTGTAACTCTAAAAGGCCTTTACTTCTCATTGTGCAAATGTGTAATAGTTTCTTATCTTTGGATGGTATTCCCAAATTAGGCTATAAAATCTCTTAAAAGAGCTCTATTCTAATTGGCTTAGAGAAACAAGAAATTGAACTTCTAACACTTGCAATGTGCTAAAAAAAAATATGTTTACAGAAATGAACTTGAAATATTTTAAGATTTTAAGTTCACATAATTTAGGTAAATCTTTAGCATAGGAGACTAGTTTAGACTAGTTTTGTTTATTAAAAACAAGCTTTGCTTTCTCTGAGTTATCAGCATTAAGTATAATACAAGTGTACATTGATTATTCTACATGGGTGTATTCTTCCAAACTGTATGAGATTTACTGATTGAATTGTTAGCATTACTTCTACTTAATGTTTAAAATTATTAAAAATGGAGGAAGATGGTGGAATAAGAAGCCCCAGGCCATCATTCCGTTATAGAGTCATTGACTTAACAATAATATATGCACAAAGTTGCCCTTGAGAGAACTTTAAAAACCAGTAAAAAGGGACTTCCCTGGTGGTGCAGTATTTGAGAATCCACCTGCAGGGGACACAGGTTCAATCCGTGGTCCCGGAGGATCCCACATGCTGTGGAGCAACTGGGCCTATGTTCCGCAACTACTGAGCCTGTGCTCCTGGAGCCCACGAACCACAACTACTGAGCTTGCATGCCACAGCTACTGAGGCCCGCACACCTACAGTCTGTGCTTTGGAACAAGAGAAGCCACCCCAATGAGAAGCCCATTCACTGCAGTGGGGAGTGGCCCCCACTCACCGCAACTAGAGAAAGCCCACACAGCAGTGAAGACCCAATGCAGCCAAAAATGAATGAATGAATGTTCCTTTAAGGAATAAAAACAAGAACCAGTAAAAAGATTGCTGCATCCCGAATGAGCAGAAAGCCGAGAAGACCTGCATCTAAGTGGATAGGAAAAGTAGTGGCATGGTGCATGCCCTAGCCTATTCTGCTCTGGCACCGTGCAGTATATATGAAGAAAACTGCCAGCTCCTGGCTTCTCCCTCAGGAGGGAAAAAGAAGAGTAGAACACACATCCAGTGTTCTGGCTTTTTGGCAGACTGCCTGAGGGACTGATTTCTGTCTCACCTAACTTGGAGGGCTTATGGGAACAGTAATTTGAACCTCAGGTTGTAGGCTGCTGAAAAGAAAGGTGAGCACCTTCTTCCCTTCCAATTTGGACGGCTTTTATTTCTTTTTCTTGCCTAATTGTTCTGGCTAAGGCTTCTGATATTATGTTGAGTAAGAGTAGCAAGTGTGGGCATTCTCGTCTTGTTCTTTATCTTGGGTAGTTTTCAGTTTTTCATCACTGAGTATGGTGTTAGCTGTGGATTAGTCATATATGGCCTTTATTATGTTGAGGTATGTTCCTTCTATACCAATTTTATTGAGTTTTTTAAATCATAACTAGGTATTGGATCTTGTCAGATGCTTTTTCCTCATCTGTTGAGATGATCTTATGATATTTATCTTTCATTGTGACAATGTGATGTATGACTTTGATTGGTGTATCACTTTCCAATCTAAACTAGAAGGGAAGAAGTTAAACTGTCAATGTTTTTGGATGACATGATTTTACATATAACAAACCCTAAAGACTCCACCAAGGGCTTCCCTGGTGGCTCAGTGGTTGAGAGTCCGCCTGCCGATGCAGGGGACACGGGTTCCTGCCCCGGTCCGGGAGGATCCCACATGCCGTGGAGCGGCTGGGCCCGTGAGCCATGGCCACTGAGCCTGTGCGTCCGGAGCCTGTGCTCCGCAACAGAAGAGGCCACAACAGGGAGAGGCCCGTGTACCGCAAAAAAAAACAAAACAAAAACTCCACCAAAAAACTATTAGAATTAATAAAAATGAATACAGTAGAGTTGAAGGGTATAAATTAAATATACGAAAATCAGTTCCAATTTTATACACTATCAATGAACTAACAGAAAGAGAAATTAAGAAAACAATCCCATTTATAATTGCAATAAAGAGAATAAAATATCTAGGGATAAATTTAACCAAGGAGTTAAGTGTCCACTGAAAACTATGTTGTTGAAAGAAATTAAGAAGACACAAAGAGGACGTCCCTGGTGGCACAGTGGTTAAGAATCCGCCTGTCAATGCAAGGGACGTGGGTTGGATTCCTGGGCCAGGAAGATCGCACGTGCTGTGGAGCAACTAAGCCTGTGCGCCACAACCAGTGAGCCTGCGAACCACAACTACTGAGCCCGCGTGCCACAGCTACTGAAGCCATGCACCTAGAGCCCATGCTCCACAGCAAGAGAAGCCACCACAATGAGAAGCCCACACACTGCAACCAAGAGTAGCCCCCGCTTGCCACAACTAGAGAAAGCCCACACACAGCAATGAAGACCCAACACAGCCAAAAAATATAAATAAAAATAAATAAAATTCAAAATAGATTAAAATAAAACTGTATCAATGAACTAAAAAGGAAAAAGACATAAAGAAATGGAAAAATATTCCATGCTCATGGATTGGAAGAATTAATATTGTTAAAATGTCCATATTACTTAAAGAAATCTACAGATTCAGTGCAATCCCTATCAAAATCCCAATGAGCTTTTTCACTAAAATAGAAAAGAAATTCTAAAATTGGTACAGAACCACTAAAGACCCTGAATAGCAAAAGCAATTCTGAGAAAAAAAGAACAACACTGGAAGTATCACACTCATTGATTTCAAATTATACTACACAGCTGTAGTAATCAAAAGAGCATGGTGTTGACAGAAAACTAGACACATGAATCAATGGAACAGAAGTGAGAGCCTAGAAATAAACCCACATATATATGGATGATTAATTTATGACAAAGGAGAAAAGAACATACAATGGAAAAGTGATAGTCTCTTCAATAATTGGTGTTGGGAAGACTGTACAGCCACATGGAAAAGAAACTGGACCATCATCTTACACCACACACAAAAATCAACTCCAAATGGATTAAAGACTTGAATCTAAGACTTGAAACCACAGACTTCTTAGAAGACAGTACAGGCAGTACCATTGTTGACACTGGTGTCAACATATAGATGATAGAATACTACTCAGCCATAAAAAAGATGAAATCTTGCCATTTGTGCCAACATGGATGGACTGTGAAGGTATTATGTGAAGGGAAATAAGTCAAGTAGAGAAAGATGAATATTGTGTGATTTCACTCATATACGGAACAAAAAATAAATAAATGGAAAGACTAAACCAAAAATAAACACATAGATGCAGAGAACAGAGTAGTGGTTACCAGAGGGCAAGAGAGGTAGGGGTAGGGTGAAATGGATAAAGGGAGTTAAATAACTGTATGTTGATAGATGGAAACTAAACTCTTGGTGGCAAACACACTGTAGTGTTATACAGAAGTCAAAAGATAATGTTGTACACATGAAATTTAAATAATGTTATAAATCAGTATTACCTCAATAAAAAGTATATGGTTAAAAATAAAATTCTGGGGCTTCCCTGGTGGCACAGTTGTTGGGAGTCCGCCTGCCGATGCAGGGGACACGGGTTCGTGCCCCGGTCTGGGAAGATCCCACATGCCGCGGAGCAGCTGAGCCCGTGAGCCATGGCCACTGAGCCTGTGCGTCCCGAGCCTGTTGCTCCGCAACGGGAGAGGCCACAACAGTGAGAGGCCCGCGTACCGCAAAAAAAAATATATATATATAAAATTCTATAAGTTAAAAAAGGAAAAAAAAAGGTGAGCCCTGTGGCTTGTTACAGCACTAGAGAGACTGTAGTATTGTGAAAAGACACCAGAAGGAGGAAGAGATTACAGGCTCCTGAGTAAAAATGGGAAAAACTCCTTAACTGGGGCCACACTACCCCAGAGAAGTTGGATCCTCAGGAAAGTTTTGAGAGGTCCTTGGAATCTCTGTCAGGTGGTTGGTAGAGGTCTTCCCCTGTATGAAGCTAGTCCATAAAGACTTGGAGAGGTGGCTATTTTTTTTCAAATGCTGAAATAACAACAAATAATCGAAAAGCATTCAAAGAAACAGGGAATCATGACCCAATCAAAGGAGCTAATTTAATCTCCAGGAACAAACTGTAAAGAAACAGAGTTTAATGAGTTATCTGAGAAAGACTTCAAAATGACCACCTTAAAATTGCCTAATTTGCTGAGAGAGAAAACAGACAACACTAAATGAAATCAAGAAAATGATGCACAAAGAAAATGAGAACATCAAGAGATAGAAACTATAAAAAAAGAACCAAAATAGGGCTTCCCTGGTGGCGCAGTGGTTGAGAGTCCGCCTGCCGATGCAGGGCACACGGGTTCCTGCCCCGGTCCGGGAAGATCCCACATGCCGCGGCGCGGCTGGGCCCGTGAGCCATGGCCGCTGAGCCTGTGCGTCCCGAGCCTGTTGCTCCGCAACGGGAGAGGCCACAACAGTGAGAGGCCCGCGTACCACAGAAAAAAATAAATAAATAAATAAAAGAACCGAAATAGAAATTCTGGAGTTGAAGAATACAGTAATTAAATTGAAAAATTCACTAGCGACATTCAACAACAATTTGATAACACAGAAGAAAAAACCAGTGAACTGAAATACAGGTCATTTAAAATGATCAAATCAGAGGAGAAAAAAGAATCAAGAAAAGTGAAGAGAATCTAATGTAGTGATTGCATACCATCAAGAGGACCAGTAATAAATTATGGCAGAAGGAGAAGAAAGATAAAAGGACAGAGAGCTGCTCTGAAGAAATAATGGTCAAAAACTTCCCAAATTTGAGGAAAGAAATGGACATACAAATTTAGGAAGCTCAACAAACGCCAACTGTGATAAATTCAGAGATCCACACTAAGACATATTATAATCGAATTGTTCAAAGTCATGGACAGAGTCTTGAAAGCAGCCAGAGAAAAGTGACTCGCCACATACAAGGGAACTCTTATAAGGATATCAGTGGATTTCTCAGCTGAAACCTTGCAGGCCAGAAGGGAGTGGGGTGATATATGCATAGTGCTGAAAGAAAGAAACCTACTGAACAGGGCGCTATATTCGGCAAAACTATGGTTCAGAAATGAAGGAGAAATTAAGACATTACCAGATAAACAAAAGCTGAGGGAGTTGAGTTCATCACCACTAGGCACACCCTATAAGAAATGCTATAGGGGGTTTCCCTGGTGGCGCAGTGGTTAAGAATCCGCCTGCCAATGCACGAGATACAGGTTTGAGCCCTGGTCTGGGAAGATCCCACATGCCACAGAGCAACTAAGCCCGTGCACCGCAACTACTGAGACTGTGCTCCAGAGCCCGTGAGCCAACAACTACTGAGCCCGTGTGCCACAACTACTGAAGCCCGCGTGCCTAGAGCCCATGCTCTGCAACCAAAGAAGCCACCGCAGTGAGAAGCCAGTGCACCGCAATGAAGAGTAGCCCCCGCTTGCTGCAACTAGAGAAAAGGCCACACACAGCAATGAAGACCCATTGCAGCCAAAAATAAATAAATAATTTAATTAGTTAACTGATTAATATTTTTAAAAAAAGAAATGCTATAGGGTGTTCTTCAAGTTGTTAAAACAAAAAAAGAAAAGCATGTGAGACAGCAATACCAAACCATATGAAAATATAAAATCTCTGGTAGGGCTTCCCTGGTGGTGCCGTGGTTGGGAGTCCGCCGCCGATGCAGGGGACATGGGTTCGTGCCCCGGACCGGGAGGATCCCACATGCCGTGGAGTGGCTGGGCCCGTGGGCCATGGCCGCTGAGCCTGCGCGTCCGGAGCCTGTGCTCCGCAACGGGAGAGGCCACAACAGTGAGAGGCCCGCGTACCGCAAAGAAAAAAAAAATTTTAAATCTCTGGTAAAGGTAAATATATAGACAAAGAATACTGTAGTTTTGTAATGCGGGTGCATAAACTAATTTTAATTCTGATATAGAATTTAAAAGAAACATTGAAATAACTATAAATCTGTGTTAATGGATACACAAGATGAAGAGATGTGTTTTGTGGCATCAATAACATAAAGTAGGGGGCAGAAATGTAAAGAGGTAGAATTTTTTACCTGCTTCATTGAGATATAATTGATATATAACTGTGTAAATTTAAGTGTACATCATGTTAATTTGATACATTTGTACATTGCAAAATGATTACCACCATAGCATTAGCTAACACCTCCATCCTTTCACGTAATTAACATTTCTTTTTTTGTGATGAGAACGTTTAAGATCTAGGAGTAGAGTTTTTGTATGTGATTGAGGTTATTAATTTAAAATAGTTTCAAATGGATTATTACAACTTTACTATGTTTTATGTAGTCCCCATGGTAAGCACAAAGAAAATATCTATAGAAAATAGTCCTGTAAACTGGTTATACGTTGTGCCAGGTCTCCTCATTGAATGAGTTAGAAGTAAAATCTTGAACACGTATTTTTTTTTTTTTTTTTTTTTTTTTTTTTTGCGGTACCCGGGCCTCTCACTGTTGTGGCCTCTCCCGTTGCAGAGCACAGGCTCTGGAC
>NW_006773141.1:0-15931 GCF_000442215.2 Lipotes vexillifer | reverse complement strand
TTGCGGTACACGGGCCTCTCACTGCTGTGGCCTCTCCCGTTGCGGAGCACAGGCTCCGGACGCGCAGGCTCAGCGGCCATGGCTCACGGGCCCAGCCGCCCTGCGGCATGTGGCATCTTCCTGGACTGGGGCATGAACCCGTGTCCCCTGCATTGGCAGGCGGACTCTCAACCACTGCGCCACCAGGGAAGCCCACGTATTCATTTTTGAATGTATGTGGATGTCATGGTTTTATGTTTTACTGCAAATTATCTCTTTATACAGCCCTATTCAAGGCTCCCTTTCTTTTCGAATAAATGAAGTAGGACTGCATAAACAGATATTTATAGTGAAAATATTGGCTTTTGTTTGATTTTGCTATAAGTGAACATTAATAATATAGGGTGATAGATATAATATAGCTATGTTCAACAGAACCTTTTGCAGTGATGGGACTATTCTCTGCCTCTACTGACCAGTAGAGGGTAATCACTAACTAGGTTTAGCTATTAAGCACTTGATATGTGGCTTTTGCCATTGAGACACTGGATTGATTTAAATTTAAATAACAACACGTGGCCACATATTGGACAGTGCTGATCTATGAAATGAGACTTGGAGATAATGCTTATGTCAGAAAAAACAAACCTGCCTTCAGAGAGTTTTTACTATCTTCTTCTAATAGAAACTTCCTAACTATCTTACATTCTTTTGGGCTATTTATACTTGAGTTTAATAAATCAAAAAGAACTTTTGAAGACATCCTTTAAAAGTAATGATTTTATGTATATTTTAGTATATAAAATATATTCTAAAATTTTAATCCAAAACTTTTGATCATTTAAAGTAAATGTTATAACCATATTTCATTATTTATACTTAGAATATAAAATTAAATTTGGTAGCATTCTTTGGAAACCAAATGGATATCAAATGATAATTCTTAAAACCCTTATATATCTTAGAGCTTTTTAATATATAAAATAAAGATATGTTGCGCTTCCTTGCTAGTGATCTGAATGATTTAGGAGAAATGCAATATTGGGGAAAGTAGATTTGAAATTTGGGGGGTAAGTTGAAAATATGAACAAATAGGTAATTGAAAAACAGTCAGAAAATGTCATCTAGAAGTAGGAGTATTGGTCATCCCAGAAATTAATCATAGAGAAAAATACATAAGATCAACAAAGTTTTATAAAATTATTTTCAATTATTTAAATTATTCTGCAGCTAGAGATTTGATTAATAATAAGTCAGAGAACTTTAGATTGTTTACATTAGAAAAGTGTTGAATTATGGCTCCTGGAAAATACCACCTAAATAACCTCCTGTTGAAGCAAAGCTAAGTTTATTGCTTATTGAGGTAATGGAGGGCATTAACCTTGATAGTCTTATTCTCGAGGGGGAAGGGTACAAAGTGTTTATCTTCTGCTGCTGTTTCATAAACAGCACAAGGGACAATATTAAAGAATCCCAGAATATCTGTATTAGGAAGTATTTTTCAGATTATTTTGACCAATCTTCTCTTATAAACATGCTTTTAAATTCTGGTATAGCTTGCTAAACAGACATGCATTGTTTGATCTAGCTTTTTATGACTGATCATGAAACATACATTATTGGGACTTCCCTGGTGGTGCAGTGGTTAAGAATCTGCCTGCCAGTGCAGGGGACACAGGTTCGAGCCCTGGTCCGGGAAGATCCCACGTGCCGCAGAGCAGTTAAGCCAGTGCACCACAGCTACTGAGCTTGTGCTTCAGAGCCCGCGTGCCACAGCTACTGAAGCCTGTGCTCCACAACAAGAGAAGCCACCGCAGTGAGAAGCCCGCGCACTGCAACGAAGAGTAGCCCCCGCTCACCTAACTAGAGAAAGCCCGGGCGCAGCAACGAGGACCCAACGCAGCCAAACATAAATAAATAAATAAAAATTTAAAAATACATTATTTTATCATTCAAACTTGAGCTGAATGGCAGATAAATGCCACAAAATATCATTTTTGTAAATTACTTGGTAAAATATAGGTATTTTGTACCTGTCACAGTGTTAATAGACCTTTTCAGAATTTTTATGTGGAGTTTTCCTAATGTGATTTATTTGTCTATTGGTATGTAAATTCGATGAAAATTAATTTCAAAAGAGGTAATATCATGACTCATGAATGTAAAAAGAACGTGGGTCAAAGATTTTTATTTAGCTTATTAATTAGTGGGGAATCCAGTAAGATGTTAAAACTAGTTAAAAAGAAAATCAACAAAACAAAATAAAACCCAGATAAAGCCAATTAGGAATTCTGAAATGAAGTTAGAAATAGATGCAAAACTGCTCATTATCCATTGGGCAATCATCAATTACATCTCCAGGATGCACTATTTACATTTCTATAGACAAGAATCATTTGCCTTGTAATCAGTGCTCTATAACTGAGTTGTTAGATATCTCAAAGATAACGAAAGGCAGATATAACCCAGAAGAGTGCTTTTGACAGCATACCCAGTACACTTTTTGCCCATATCATGGACTTTTAACAATTTTCCTTATTATCCTAACGTGGATAAAAAAGGGTTTCCACCTTGCCCTGGTCCCCATCACTCCATATTAAATGTCTCCTATTTGACTCATTTGTATTACTTGTTTGACCCTTCTAGCCACTTTAGCATAAAAATTTGCTATTCATAGTCTTGAGTTGAGGAGAAAAGAAAATCAAATTTCTAATTATAAAAGATTAAAAATTTACATATTTTTTAATTTTAACATTATATGCTTATTAAAATAAGAAACATGAACAACTTATTTGTTATGATCTGCTAGTCTGTTGAAATTACTTAATTCGTGGCTTTTAGTACACGTGTTGTCATTATGTTACCCCTGAGGACAGATGTTCCTGGCATAAAGTTATTCCATATAAGACTTTTTCCCATTTCATGTAAGAAGGATAAATGATGGTCTAGTGGATCCTGCTTCAACAATGTGAAAATAACATATGAACTACCTGTTTTTCCGGGAGTTATGTGTGAATATATCTATAGATATAGATGTAATAGATAAAAATCACTGTAGAAAATCTGACTTTTCTATAGAATCATATTTTCAAAGAATTGATATTCAGCATTTTGAATTAAATAGGAACAAAAGTAAGTGACAAATAGGGTCCATAGAAGATTTAATTTACCATTTCTTAACTTCTTTAGTTCTTTCATACTGTTCAAACCATAGACTTTTTGTTGTTGCAGTTTCTAACATATAGTTTCTGGATGAAACATGGGGAGTGATACTCAGTACTGAGTTACAATGGAAATGGAAATGAAAATATGAGAAGTTTTAGAGGATGAATTAAGTGATATAACACTTGGATAATGATCCAGCCTTTTTAAAATTCTTTAAGAACTCAGGTGTTTCTGAATTTTATTATATTCTTCAGTTTTCTTATTGCTTCTTTTCCTTTAGATCTGAGTTTTCAAAACTTTAGTGGTGTATAATGTAAAGCAGTACTTCTTTTGAGATTTTTTAAAATTAAGAAAGCCTCTTTAATTGACGATATGTGGGTTTTTAAAGAAAATCTTAATTTTCTTTGTGTAGAGAATTGGCCTGCATAGCATCACCGAAGTTGCAAATCATGTAGAAAATCTCTCTGAAGTATGAGTAGGATACAGAAAGGGATGATTGGAGCAATGTTTTGGTAACAGCATCTTTTGGAAAATGTCTCTAAAATATATGGGGTTAGCAGATACACACTACTATATACAAAATAGAGAAACATCAAGGACCTACTGTATAGCACAGGGAACTCTACTCAATATTCTGTAGTAACCTAAATGAGAAAAGAATTCAAAAAAGAATAAATATATGTATAACTAAATCACTTTGCTGTACGCCTGAAACTAACATAACATTGTAAATCAACTATACTCCAATATAAAATAAAAAGAAAAAACTAAAAAAAATATGGGGTTATAAAAATTTTAGTGATCTTTCATATTTCTGTCAAATTTTAGACAAATTTGTGTGATTTTACTTAGTTTGCAAGTGTTTATATAGCTCATTAATGAAAGTTTTATCAACGAGGAGTCACATAGTTTGATTTATAATCATTAGCGTGTTTAATTTGAAGGATACTACTTCAAAACACTTATTAGATTTTAAACAATTTATTATGCAGTATTTAGGGCAAACTCAAGCACACATGTAGTCATCACCTGGCTTAGGTAGTAAAATACAGGTTTCTCCACTGTCCAAAGTATAGGTTCCTAGGAAAACTTACATAGGCCAAAATGGCATAAAGCAAAGAAACAATTACTGTAGGACACCTCCTGCTAACAGATACACAAAATAAGTCGAGATAAAGCACAGATGCTCACAGTCACAGTTCATAGCTGTGGAGGTTTGATGCTGAAATAATCAGTGTAGCTCCTGGAGAAGGAGCTTGGCAGTGCCACTCTTGCTGGTCAGGGTGCGTGCTGCCTCTATAAGAGCTTGCCGCAAAACAAATGCTAAACGCTGTTTTTGGTTTTTGTCATTTTTCGTAAAAATGAAAATCCTCTTCGGATTTCTTTTGGTTAGTGAAAACAGGTGCTAATGCAGGACTTTCAGAAAAGTGAAGTGGCATAAAGTGAACTTTTGAAAAGCGGTGGATACCTGTACTATCAAAGCAGTTAAATTCCGTCCTCTGTGTACCTTTCCTGATCATCTCTCCTTTCCCCTAGAGGTAGCTACCATCCTGAAATTGGTGTTCATCATGCCATGCATTTTAAATTATTTTTTTTTAATATAGATTTGCATCCCCAAACGGTATGTAGTATTTTTTTGTTTTGAACTTTGTGTAAATGAGATGATAAAATATATATTCTACAACATAGTTTTGCTTGGCTCTTTGTACTTATGAAATTCATTCAAGTTGATATGTGTAGCTCTAGCTTATTCATTATCAGTGATATGTGATATTCCATTCTTTAGTCTGTGTTTATTATCAAATGATCGCCTTTCCAGGAAATTGAAAGAATGTGGTGAGAAATACATTTGGACAATATTCTGATTAATATGATTACTTTTGGGACTGATAAAATAAGTTTATTATCAAGTTAAGATTGTAATTCTGCTAATAAGTTTACTAGCAGTTAAAAAAGGAAAAAGGAAATATTCATATTTAATATGAGCATAAATCAGCTTTCCTATTGCCTTTGCGTCAGTAATTTAAAAATAAGTAAATAGGGCTTCCCAGGTGGCGCAGTGGTTGAGAGTCCGCCTGCCGATGCAGGGGACACGGGTTCGTGCCCCGGTCCGGGAAGATCCCACATGCCGCGGAGCGGCTGGGCCCATGAGCCATGGCTGCTGAGCCTGCGCGCCCGGAGCCTGTGCTCCGCAACGGGAGAGGCCACAACAGTGAGAGGCCCACGGAGCGCCCAAAAAAAAAAAAAAAAAAAAAAAAAAAGTAAATAATGTGCTGATTCAATAGTAAGGTGGTATTTATCTCAATTCTACTTAATTTGGAGGTAATAAGTGGGAAAACTAAGGGTATCAGTATTGATGAGTAATGTGAGGCAGAGGATGTTCAAAATAGGTTGGGGATTGCCAGTGAGATTCTAGTCTCAGTGATGATGAAATGACTTGGTTCGCTGTGTCTAAGGACCTTGTCTAATGAGTTGTGTCATCTTAATTGGCCACACACTGGTGAAAAGCATAAAAATAAGTTAATCATAATGATATCTCACAGAAGATAATCAGTTAGCCAATCAGGAGGACCTCAGCCCAGAAAAAGTTTCTGGCCATTTGGCCCTTGCTCTACCTTAGCATTAACAGGTGGAGAGATGGAATGTGCGAGAAGTGTACCTGCTCCTCAGTCCCTCTGATTGGTATGCCATGTATGGTCTTGTTAGAGTACAGAGGGCAATAAGCATGTAAAAACAAATGTTAAACATTAAATTGCCAAAGTGAGTGTAACACAGTGAGAACTGCTCTGCACACCATGTTCCATCATGAAGGGGAGACAGTGTGGGGGGCTGTGGAGACAAGAGTTTTGGTGCTACCATAGATCCAAGTCATGGACGTTCATGTATGTTATCCATTATGCAAAAACCCTTTTTAAACAGTGTAAGTCATTTCTTATTAGGAAATATTCTCAGTTGATGTGTCTCTGCTGATATAACGTTAGATACTTCTGTCGTATTACAATCTAACTAGAACTTGTTTTTTCTGTTTTTTTCAGACATGAGTTTTATGTGCTAGTGATTATGCTGTCATGGAAAGGAAACCAGAGCTGACAACAGTTAACAAATGCAGCTCTTTTATTACTTATTTCCCAAACAATCTCTTTTGTATTCACCACTTGACAAATGCCATCCTATTTTACAAGTGGCAAACACTCGGTATGCAGAGTGCCTTTTTTGTAGTGTATTTACATTAAGACTCTTAGGTTAAAAAAGTAAATTATTTCTATCAACTTCAGTGTTTTTGATTATATAGAAAAAGGTACTGTCTGAATTTTCCTATTCTGATGTTTTCTGGGTTAAATAGCATGATATATAAAATACTGTATTATTTTACTATATTATTACTACTATACTAATAATATTATATTATTAGGATGTAATTATTTTTTCTTGCCTATAGATATTAGAACATATATTTGACTTTGCATTTGCATTAAAAGCATATTGCATTTACATAAAAAGCATATTATTGCAATTCCTGACATTTCTCAGATGGTAAAGCAAAGCTATACTCAAATGAGAATATATGTTGAAGAGTCCACATCTACAAGCTTGAGGTGAATTAATGATTTGGTAAATGGGACAACAGAATTTTTTAATAATAAGTTATTAATGCTAAAATATTTGGAGATTTTTGACACAGTATCACTAGCTACCTGAAGAAACTTATTTACAGTGAAACATTTCCATCTGAATGGCTAGGCTAGAAATTAGCAAGTTAGTACCCTTTGGAATGAAGCACTTACTTTTAGAAAATTTTCCTGAAGATATTTTTTTTCCCACTCATTTCCTCTCCCCAGCATCTTTCAAGTTATAACCAGATTGCTGAAGGGAGGAAACCATCTCACAATAAATTGTAGTAACTTCTTAAAGGGCTTTTCATACTTGGCTTCAGTTTCTCCTACCTTTTCTAAGAGATTCACCCTCTTTATTCACCTTTCTAAAGGAGGCATTGTAAGGAAGCTTTCCTGCAGGGAATTTACAATATCTAGTGACGTCTGACTTATTTTTTTCTTAGGCTAGACACTTCCTCACTGAAGGAAGCCTTTTATCAGCATCTATTATGCTCCTTTCCCACTGCTATAAATCCTCTATATTTTCTTAAATAGGGCAGATCATATTAGGAATCCACTTCCAATGCCATAGTATTTGAATGTAGTTGTGGGGTTTTTTTCCTCCTAATCTCTATAAACTCTGATAGTTGCTTAAAGAGAACTTGCTTTTTCTGTTTGCTTTGCTCAGTTGCGAAGCTTTAATGGTAAGTGATGGGGGAATATAGAAAATCTTAAAAGGCCATGACATCCTCGTTCAGTTTGGAACAAACACCTTAGCTTAAGTGTCTCTGTCATTTAACACATTTAAGTTCTTTGGTGTGTGAACACTTGTCTACAATGTTGAATTGAGGATGACTTGAAACTCTCAGGCATTTTTAGGATACGTTTTGTTTTTGATCATGCATTGTTAAGTGGTGTGTTTGACTTCATAGCTGTTTATTACCAGTTTGTTCCTTAATAAAATATCTTTAATTGTATATTTTTTTCAGTCAATATTAAGTGCAAATGAATTTCAGAAGAGAAATAGGTAGTTTTCATATAGAACAATTTATTTTACTTAACATCTTAAATTTATTTTTGGAAAGTGATTCATTATATTTAAATTTCTCAGGTAGAGCACGAAGGAAAAGGATAGAGAATAACTTTATATTATTGATTTGAGGTCCTGTAATATAGGATGGACTTATTTTTTCTCCTGGGAAAATTTTCTTGTTTTACTTACTATATCATGGCCTTGCTAAATCAGGTAAGTTTTCCCATTAGCTTAACAGTTCTGAACAACACCTTTATTTGACATTATATTTGCTATCAAACGTATTAGTGGATCATGACAGTAACTGGTAAACCGCTGGGTAGTTTATACATATCCATTTTAGTTATTTTATAATGAAGTCCCTGATAGGAGATACTAGTTGAGGTGAAAATTGCTCCTATTAATAGTGTAAGTCCAAGTATTCTAGTCCATCAGTCAAGCAACAGATAGTCATTATTACCTCATGAAAAGCAGTACAGTAGCTCTTTTATGAATGTATGACAATATTTCATTTTGTAATTAATAATATCTGAAAGCAAGTGAAGGCATTTGTGCACCTAGTTTACAGATAGCACTCCTTCATGAAATGCAGAATCATGTCTCTGCAGATACAGTTGGCCCTTGAACAACAAGGGGGTTAGGGTCACCGACCCCACCGCACAATCTAAAATCCACGTAGTGAAAAATCCACATACTGAAAAACTTGCGTGTAACTTTACAATTGGTATCCACAATTCCACGTCAGTGGATACTGGATTCAACCAACCTTGGGACCGTGTAGTACTACAGTATATATTTAGTGAAAGAAATCCACATTATAAGTGGACCCATGCAGTTCAGACCCATGTTGTTGGGACTTCCCTGGTGGCACAGTGGTTGAGAATCTGCCTGCCAATGCAGGGGGCACGGGTTTGATCCCTGGTCTGGGAAGATCCCACATGCTGCGGAGCAGCTAAGCCCGTGCGCCACCAACTACTGAGGCTGCGCTCTAGAGCCCGCGAGCCATAACTACTGGGCCCATGTGCCACAGCTACTGAAGCCCGTGTGCCTAGAGCCTGTGCTCGGCAACAAGAGAAGCCACCGCAATGAGAAGCTTGTGCACCGCAACTAGAGAAAGCCTGCACGCAGCAACAAAGACCCAACACAGCCAAAACGAAAATAAATTAATTAAAAATAAAATTAAAAATGTTCAGTTGTTAAAAAAAAAAAACATGTTGTTCAAGGATCAATTGTAGTATTCATGTTAAGGATGTCATCTAGCTTAAGTAGCTTTAGGTGGCATGTATGCGTAACCAGTTCAGAAATGCTTATTGAAAGTTCATAATCATGGTAGGTTATTGGATTATCCTGTGGAATCCAAAGTTAGCAAACACAGGCAGGGATTTTTTTTTTTTTTTAAACATCTTTACTGGAGTATAATTGCTTTACAGTGGTGTGTTAGTTTCTGCTTTATAACAAAGTGAATCAGTTATGCATATACATATGTTCCCATATCTCCTCCCTCTTGTGTCTCCCACCCTCCCTATCCCACCCATCCAGGTGGTCACAAAGCACCGAGCTGATATCCCTGTGCTATGCGGCTGCTTCCCACTAGCTCTCTGTTTTACGTTTGGTAGTGTATATATGTCCATGCCACTCTCACACTTTGTCCCAGCTTACCCTTCCCCCTCCCCATATCCTCAAGTCCATTCCCTAGTAGGTCTGTGTCTTTATTCCCGTCTTACTCCTAGGTTCTTCATGACATTTTTTCCCCTTATATTCCATATATATGTGTTAGCATATGGTATTTGTCTGTCTCTTTCTGACTTACTTCACTCTGTATGACAGACTCTGGGTCCATCCACCTCACTACAAATAACTCAATTTCGTTTCTTTTTATGGCTGAATAATATTCCATTGTATATATGTGCCACATCTTCTGTATCCATTCATCTGTCGATGGACACTTAGGTTGCTTCCAGGCTATTGTTGCTTCCTGGCTATTGTAAATAGAGCTGCCGTGAACATTGTGGTACATGACAGTTTTTGAATTATGGTTTTCTCACGGTATATGCCCAGTAGTGGGATAGCTGGGTCGTATGGTAGTTATATCTTTCGTATTTTAAGGAACCTACATAATGTTCTCCTTAGTGGCTGTATCAATTTACATTCCCACCAACAGTGCAAGAGGGTTCCCTTTTCTCCACACCCTCTGTAGAATTTATTGTTTGTAGATCTTTTGATGATGGCCATTCTGACTGATGTGAGATGATATCTCACTGTAGTTTTGATTTGCATTTCTCTAATGATTAGGGATGTTGAGCATCCTTTCATGTGTTTGTTGGCAATCTATATTTTCTTTGGAGAAATGTCTATTTAGGTCTTCTGACCATTTTTGGATTGGGTTGTTTGTTTTTTTGATATTAAGCTGCATGAGCTGCTTGTAAATTTTGGAGATTAATCCTTTGTCAGTTGCTTCGTTTGCAAATATTTTCTCCCATGCTGAGCGTTATCTTTTCATCTTGTTTATGGTTTCCTTTGCTGTGCAAAAGCTTTTAAGTTTCATTAGGTCCCATTTGTTTATCTTTGTTTTTATTTCCCTCTCTCTAGGACGTGGGTCAAAAAGGATCTTCCTGTGATTTATGTCATAGAGTGTTCTGCCTATGTTTTCCTCTAAGAGTTTTATAGTATCTGGCCTTACATTTAGGTCTTTAATCCATTTTGAGTTTACTTTGTGTATGGTGTTAGGAAGTGTTCTAATTTCATTCTTTTACCTGTAGCTGTCCAGGTTTCCCAGCACCACTTATTGAAGAGGCTGTCTTTTCTCCATTGTATATTCTTGCCTCCTTTATCAAAGATAAGGTGACCATATGTACGTGGGTTTATCTCTGGGCTTTCTATCCTGTTCCATTGATCTATCTTTCTGTTTTTGTGCCAGTACCATACTGTCTTGATTACTGTAGCTTTGTAGTATAGTCTGAAGTCAGGGAGCCTGATTCCTCCAGCTCTGTTTTTCTTTCTCAAGATGGCTTTCGCTATTCGGGGTCTTTGATGTTTACATACAAATTGTGAAATTTTTTGTTCTAGTTCTGTGAAAAATGCCATTGGTAGTTTGATAGGGACTGCATTGAATCTGCAGATTGCTTTGGGTAGTATAGTCATTTTCACAATGTTGATTCTTCCAATCCAAGGACATGGTATATCTCTTTATCTGTTTGTATCATCTTTAATTTCTTTCATCAGTGTCTTATAGTTTTCTGCATACAGCTCTTTTGTCTCCGTAGGTGGCTTTATTCCTAGGTATTTTGTTCTTTTGTTGCAGTGGTAAATGGGAGTGTTTCTTAATTTCTGTTTCCAATTTCTCATCATGACTCTATAGGAATGGAAGAGATTTCTGTGCATTAATTTTGTATCCCGCAAGCTTATCAAATTCCTTGAATGGCTCTTATAGTTTTCTGGTAGCATCTTTGGATTCTCTATGTATAGTATCATGCCTTCTGCAAACAGTGACAGCTTTACTTCTTCTTTTCCAATTTGGATTCCTTTTATTTCTCTTTCTTCTCTGCTTGCTGTGGCTAAAACTTCCAAAACAATGTTGAATAAGAGTGGTGAGAGTGGGCAACCTTGTCTTGTTCCTGATCTTAGTGGAAATGGTTTCATTTTTTCACCACTGAAAGCGATGTTGGCTGTGGGTTTGTCATATATGGCCTTTATTTTGTTGAGGTAAGTTCCCTCTATGCCTACTTTCTGGTTCTTTATCTTAAATGGGTGTTGAATTTTGTCAGAAGCTTTTTCTGCATCTGTTGAGATGATCGTATGGTTATTATCCTTCAGTTTGCTAATATGGTGTATCACATTGATTCATTTGCTTATATTGAGGAATCCTTGCATTCCTGGGATAAACCCCACTTGATCATGGTGTATGATCCTTTTAATGTGCTGTTGGATTCTGTTTACTGGTATGTTGTTGAGGATTTTTGCATCTGTGTTCATCAGTGATATTGGCCTGTAGTTTTCCTTTTTGTGGCATCTTTGTCTGGTTTTGGCATCAGGGTGATGGTGGCCTCATAGAATGAGTTTGGGAGTGTTCCTCCCTCTGCTATATTTTGGAAGAGTTTGAGAAGGATAGGTGTTAGCTCTTCTCTAAATGTTTGATAGAATTCGCCTGTGAAGCCATCTGGTCCTGGACTTTTGTTTGTTGGAAGATTTTTAATCACAGTCTCAATTTCCGTTCCTGTGGTTGGTCTGTTTATATTTTCTATTTCTTCCTGGTTCTGTCTCGGAAACTTGCGGTTTTCTAAGAATTTGTCCATTTCTTCTAGGTTGTCCATTTTATTGGCATATAGTTACTCGTAGTAATCTCTCATGATCTTTTGTATTTCTGCAGTGTCAGTTGTTACTTCTTTTTCATTTCTAATTCTGTTGGTTTGAGTCTTCTCCCTTTTTTTCTTGATGAGTCTGGCTAATGGTTTATCAATTTTGTTTATTTTCTCAAAGAACCAGCTTTTAGTTTTATTGATCTTTGCTATCGTTTCCTTCATTTATTTTGGATCTGATCTTTATGATTTTTTTCCTTCTACTAACTTTGGGGTTTTTTGGTTCTTCTTTCTCTAATTGCTTTAGGTGTAAGGTAAGGTTGTTAAATTGAGATGTTTCTTGTTTCTTGAGGTAGGATTGTGTTGCTATAAACTTCCCTCTTAGAACTGCTCTTGCTGCATCCCATAGGTTTTGGGTCATGGTGTTTTCATTGTCATTTATTTCTAGGTATAATTTGATTTCCTCTTTGATTTGTTCAGTGATCTCATGGTTATTTAGTAGTGTATTGCTTAGCCTCAATGCATTTTTATTTTTTACAGATTTTTTCCTGTAATTGATATCTAGTCTCATAGTGTTGTGGTCAGAAAATATACTTGATATGATTTCAATTTTCTTAAATTTACCAAGGCTTGATTTGCGA
The DNA here is from genome assembly GCF_000442215.2 of Lipotes vexillifer. Taxonomy (NCBI): domain Eukaryota; kingdom Metazoa; phylum Chordata; class Mammalia; order Artiodactyla; family Lipotidae; genus Lipotes; species Lipotes vexillifer. Next base: position 3,225 of record NW_006773141.1, on the reverse strand, counting down.
CCCAAGATATGATCTCTCCTGGAGAGTGTTCCGTGAGCGCTTGAGAAGAAAGTGTATTCTGTTGTTTTTGGATGGAATGTCCTATAAATATCAATGAAGTCCATCTTGTTTAATGTATCATTTAAAGCTTCTGTTTCCTTATTTATTTTCATTTTGGATGATCTGTCCATTGGTGAAAGTGGGATGTTAAAGTCCCCTAGTATGATTGTGTTACTGTCGATTTCCCCTTTTATGCCTGTTAGTATTTGCCTTATGTATTGAGGTGCTCCTATGTTGGGTGCATAAATATTTACAATTGTGATATCTTCTTCTTGGATTGATCCCTTGATCATTATGTAGTGTCCTTCTTTGTCTGTTGTAATAGTCTTTGTTTTAAAGTCTATTTTGTCTGATATGAGAATTGCTACTCCAGCTTTCTTTTGATTTCCATTTGCATGGAATATCTTTTTCCATCCCCTTATGTTTAGTCTGTATGTGTCCCTAGGTCTGAAGTGGGTCTCTTGTAGATAGCATATATATGGGTCTTTTTTTTGGTATCCATTCAGCCAGTCTATGTCTTTTGGTTGAGCTTTCAATTCGTTTAAATTTAAGGTAGCCATGTTCCTATTACCACTTTCTTAATTGGTTTGGGTTTGTCATTGTAGGTTTTTTCCTTCTCTTGTGTTTCCTGCCTAGAGAAGTTCCTTTAATATTTGTTGTAAAGCTGGTTTGGTGTTGCTGAATTCTCTTACCTTTTGCTTCTGTGTAAAGGTTTTAATTTCTCTGTCGAATCTGAATGAGATCCTGGTTGGGTAGAATAGTCTTGGTTGTAGGTTTTTACCTTTCATCACTCTAAGTATGTCCTGTCAGTCCCTTCTGGCTCACAGAGTTTCTGTCGGAGGATCAGCTGTTAACCTTTTTGGGATTCCCTTGTATGTTAATTTGTTGCTTTTTTCCTTGCTGCTTTTAATATGTTTTGTTTGTATTTAACTTTTGATAGTTTGATTAATATGTGTCTTGGCATGTTTCTCCTTGGATTTATCCTGTATGGGACTCTTTGCTTTCTGGACTTGATTGACTATTTCCTGTCCAATATTAGGGAAATTTTCAACTATAATCTCTTCAAATATTTTCTGTCCCTTTTTTTTTCTCTTCTTCTTCTGAGTTCCCTATAATTTGAATGTTGGTGCATTTGATGTTGTCCCAGAGGCCTCTGAGACTGTCTTGAATTCTTTTCATTCTTTTTTCTTTATTCTTTTCTGCAGTAGTTATTTCCACTATTTTTTCTTCCAGGTCACTTATCCGTTCTTCTGCCTCAGTTATTCTGCTATTGATTCCTTCTAGAGACTTTTTAGTTTCATTTATTGTGTTGTTCATCATTGTTTGTTTGCTCTTTAGTTCTTCTAGGTCCTTGTTAAACATTTCTTGTAGTTTCTCCATTCTGTTTCCAAGATTTTGGATCGTCTTTACTATCATTACTATGAATTTTTTTTTCAGGTAGGCTGCCTATTTTCTCTTCATTTGTTTGGTCTGGTGGGTTTTTTCCTTGATCCTTCATCTGCCGTGTTTTTCTTTTTCCTCTCATTTTCCTTAACTTACTGTGTTTGGGGTCTCCTTTGCGCAGGCTGCAGGTTCGTAATTCCCGTTGTTTTTAGTGTCTGCCACTAGTTGGTAAGGTTGATTCAGTGGGTTGTGTAGGCTTTCTGGTGGAGGGGACTAGTGCCTATGTTCTGGTGGATGAGGCTGGATCTTGTCTCTCTGGTGGGCAGGTCCACGTCTGGTGGTGTGTTTTGGGGTGTCTGTGACCTTATGATTTTAGGCAGCCTTTCTGCTAGTGGGTGGGGTTGTGTTCCTGTCTTGCTAGTTGTTTGGCATAGCATGTCCAGCGCTGTAGCTTGCTGGTCATTGAGTGCAGCTGGGTGCTTAGCGTTGAGATGGAGATCTCTGGGAGAGCTTTTGCTCCTTGATCTTACGTTGGGCTGGGAGGTCTCTGGTGTTCCAGTGTCCTGAACTTAGCTCCCCCACCTCAGAGACTCAGGCTCAGCACCCGGCCAGAGCACCAAGACCCTGTCAGCCATTCAGCTCAGAATACAATGGAGCAAAAAAGAGAAAGAAAGAAAGAAAAAAAGAAAATAAAGTAAAATAAAATAAAAAATTAAAAACAATATTATTAAAATTAAAAAGTGATTAAAAAAAAAAGAAAGAATGAGGACAGCAACCAAACAAAAAGCAAGTCCACCCATGATAACAAGTGCTAAAAACTATACTAAAAACAACAACAGCAACAACAACAACAACAACGGGCAGACAGAACCCTAGGACAAATGGTAAAAGCAGAGCTCTACAGACAAAATCACACAAAGATGCATACACATACACATTCACAAGAAGAGGAAAAGGAAAAATATATATATATAAAAGAAAGGAAGAGAGCAGCCAAATCAATAAAGAAATCTACCAGTGATAGTAAGCTCTAAACCCTAAACTAAAATAAACACAAAACCAGAAACAAATTAGATGCAGAAAGCAAACCCCAAGTCTACAGTTGCTCCCAAAGTCCACTGCCTCAGTTTTGGGATGATTTATTATCTATTCAGGTATTCCACTGATGCAGGGTACATCACATTGATTGTGGAGATTTAATCCGCTGCTCCTGAGGCTGCTGGGAGAGATTTCCCTTTCTCTTCTTTGTTCGCACAGCTCCTGGGGTTCAGCTTTGGATTTGGCCCCGCCTCTGCATGTAGGTCACCTGAGGGCGTCTGTTCTTTGACCAGACAGGACGGGGTTAAAGGAGCAGCTGACTCGGGGGCTCTGGCTCACTCAGGCCGGGGGGAGGGAGGGGTACGGATGCGGGGCGAGCCTGCGGCGGAAGAGGCCAACGTGACGTTGCACCAGCCTGAGGCCGCTGTGTGATCTCCCAGGAAAGTTGTCCGTGGATCACGTGACCCTGGCAGTGGAGGGCTGCACAGGGTCCCAGGAGGGGAGGTGTGGATAGTACCTGTGCTTGCACACAGGTTTCTTGGTGGCTGCAGTAGCAGCCTTAGCATTTCATGCCCATCTCTGGTGTCTTCACTGATAGCTGCATCTTGCGCCCGTCTCTGAAGCTCGTTTAGGCGGTGCTCTGAATCCCCTCTCCTCGCGCACCCTGAACCAATGGTCCCTTGCCTCTTAGGACGTTAACATACTTTTTCCTGGACTCCCTCCCGGCTAGCTGTGGCACACTAGCCCCCTTCAGGCTGTGTTCAC
>NW_006773140.1:0-206 GCF_000442215.2 Lipotes vexillifer | reverse complement strand
AGTCTTGGTGTTCATGGCGAGGTCCTGTTTAGTGTTGGTGAGCAGTGGTGTGGTAGTAAGGTAGTACACCGATTCTGGGCTTGCAAGAACAATTTCATTATTCTTGTTGCTGTTCAGCATCCAGTCAGTTTCGGTTTGATCCTTGTTTCCCTTGCCATGTACCAAGCAGGTCGCGTGCCAACTTTTACGCATTGATTTAAAAGGGT
>NW_006773139.1:0-203 GCF_000442215.2 Lipotes vexillifer | reverse complement strand
CCTAATCGTAACCCGTACGCTAACACTAACCCATGCCCTAACACGTACACTAACCCTAAACGGTCATCGTAAGCTAAACTGTACCCTAAACCGTCCAAGTTCCCTAACCCTAACCCTAACCCTAAACCTAAACCTAACCTTTACCCGAAGTGTTACCCCAACCCGAGCCCTAATCCTAACCTGTACGCTAACACTAACCCGTT
>NW_006773138.1:2328052-2337621 GCF_000442215.2 Lipotes vexillifer | reverse complement strand
TTATTTTCCACTATAGGTTATTGCAAGATATTGAATATGGGGAGGAATAAATTAGGAGTATGGGATTAACAGGTACAAACTACTACGCATAGAAATAGATAAGCAACAAGGATTTACTATATAGCACAGGGAACTATTTATATTTTTAGTGGGACATGTAATAATAAAAAATAAAAGAAGCTTCATTTCGAAAATAAATAAAGAGGTTCTGTCCCAGCCAATGAACTAGCAAAACTGCTGGCTTCCTCCCACAATCTCAACCTCAAAGAGCCAAAGAGGAAAAACACCAGGATGCTGAGAAAACTGTACAAAATCTGTGGTGTGACAGGGCCCTTTTAGAACTGGTATACTGGAGAGTGGAAGTATTGGTTTGGGCAGGAGGCAACCTTGAAAAGTTGTAGGAGGAGAAAACAAAAGGGGGGCTACTGGAGTTCTGTTTTGCCTTCTCTCTCATCACTGTCTCGGGACAGAAACTGCCTGCCCCCCACACCAGCAGCAACTCAGAACTCCATTCCAAGTGGCCTCAGCAAAATCAGGGCAGTACAGAAGCACTTCTGAGGAACTGAGAAACATAGGTGTGAATAACTGATTTAGGCATTTTCCCAGGCACTGTTCACCTCCAAAACCCCAGACCTAAGTAAGTATAGTCTAATTACAGTCTGATCTTAATACTGCTTCTGCCTGTGGGGCAAGGGGGTGGCTTGACCTCCTGAGGACTGTCTTGTTGGGGAGGGAGGGATCGATTGTGATTTTCTCCAACTGGGGGTTCAGCTGCTCTGCACATCCTGAGCTAATTGGGACTGACAGAGTTTGGGTCTGGCCTTCCTTCATATGCATTGCCTGATAGTGCTAAACCAATACCAACAGGGGAAAATGAATTAGTAGACTAAAATAACAAGGCATTTGAGGTGCACAACCATTTTTAAGGAGAAACAATATACTGGGTGACATATTTCAACAACATCAGAAATATTAAAGAAGAGAGACCAAGAATTATAATTACATCTTATTAAATATAGGTATAATGACACAGTAAGACATTAGCCATGTATAACACAAACAAAGAAACAGAAAAGATCCATACAGAAATAAAGATGAAAAGTACAGTAGTGGAAATAAAGAATACTATCTATGAAGTTAACAAAAGAATAGATATAACTGAGAAACCATTAGGAAATGGAAGGACCACATTGGAAAAAAGTGCCCAGAATTAAGAATGAAGGAACAAAGAGGAAGAAATATTTAATATTAGATATTTTTCTAAAACCCACTAAGAGATATGGAGAATTTCAACAGAGAACAGGAAACTAGGGTAAAGAATCAGATAATAATTCTAAAATTGAAAAATACAATAACTGAAATTAAAATTCAATGGATGAGTTTAACAGCAAATTAGACTGCTGAATGAAAAAATGAGGTGGAACATATGTCAGAATAAAATATCCAGAATTAGGAAGGAGGCAACCAAAGCATGACAAATACAGAAGAGAATATAAGAGATATACGGAATGAAGAAAGAAGGTCTAACAGGGAGCCCCAGAGGCAATGGGGAGACAAAATGGGGAAGAAGCAATATATGATCTAATGACCAAGAATTTTTCAAAACTGACTGAAGACATCAATCTATATATACTCAAGTAATCCTACAAACCCTAATCAGGATAAACAGGCATATCATAGTAAAGTTGCTAAAAACCAAAGACTGATAAAAATTCTTAAAGCAGCCAGAGAAAAAAGACAAATTTCCTTCAAGGAACAACCTTTATACACTGACACAGATTTTTCAACAGAAGCAAAGGAAGTAGAAGATCATGTAATAATAATTTTAAAGTGATGTTAGAAAATAATTGCCAACCAAAAATTCTACACCCAGTAAAAGTATCCTTTAAAAAAGAAAACCAAATAAAGTCATTTTATGACAAACAAAAGCTGAAAGAATTCATCATCATCAAGTTCACAATAAAGGGTGTTTCAAGCAAAAGGAAACCAAATCCTGATAGATGGGCAGAAACAGACAGAGTGAGATTATCCACACCCCCGCCACACACACAATGTTACTTAGCAACAACTAACTCACTCCATGGTCCTCATAATGACCATCTCAAACGCTAGGGATATTAAGCCAGTGCCAACTCAATATCCCATCCCAATTCACTACACATGTAAGACCTTTGCACAGGAAACTCAAGACATTGTTGAGAGAAATTAAAAAGACCTAAAGAAATAGAGGGATATACCATGCACATATGTTGGAAGACTCAATGCTGTAAAAACGTCAGAATTTCCCAAACTGAGGTATATATACAATGAAATTCCAATAAAAATCCAAGCGGAGTTTTGTGCATGTATGTGTGGAAATTAAAAAACTGATTCTGAAATGTAAATGTAAATGTAGAGAGCCAAGAATAGAAAAGATCATCTTGAGCAGGAGGTGGAGAGGAGGATGAGGAGGAAGGAGAGAGGATTAGAAGGAGGCGGGAAGAGAAAGGAAGAAGGGGAGGAGAAGTAGGGGCGAAGGATGAGAGGGGTTTGAGGAGAGTGGAGGGCTCTCGTGCCAAATAGTGCGGTAGAGAACGGGAGAGTGAGCTGGCACTAGGATTTCGGGGCGATGCTGAAGATCCAGTTAAGATGGGCGAGGATTTGGGGTTAAGGAGACTCAAGTCCCCAGCATAACAGAGCTCTCTGAAGAATTCTCCAGACATGTTGTTTCATCTGATGTTCACAACATGCCTGTGTGGAAGAGATTATTTTCCCCGTTGTATAAGTGAACCAAGCAGGGGGATGACCTGCCTGTGTCACGCTATGAGTTGGTGGCGGATCCCCAACCATAGAGCCTGTGGCAGAGCTGGGTGCCTGGGGAAGGGGGCCAAAATCTGCTCACCTGGGCTTCCTCCGCAGGAGCCTGGGCAGCTGAGCCAGTGTGTGGAGCTCGTTTGTGTGTCTTGAACAAGTCCCTGGCTCCTTCTGGGCCTCAATATCCCTATCTGGACAGATGGAGGGTGGGGTTCTATGGTACAGGTCTATGGTTCTGGAACCCCATCTTCTGTCCATCCCCTCTCCACAATGGAAGGGTGGCACAGAGCTCTGCCTGCATTCAAGGCAGTGGAGGGGCCCCCACAGGGAGGGAGCTCAGAGCACAGGGAGCTCAGAAAGCAGTCAGTGATACGTGAGGACAAGGCACTCTGAGAACAAAGCCCTCCCCTAGGCCTTTCTTCTCATATTCCTGAGGTAAACAACCTGCCCCTGGGGCGGGGTCGGGGAAGAAAACAAGACTGGGCTGGGCAGCAGGAGACCAGGGTTCCAGTTTAGGCTTTGTCATGGCCTTGCAATGTGTCCCTCACCAAGTCCTTACCCATCTCTGAGCTTCACTCCTCTCCCTGTAAGATGAGGGGCTTGGACCAAGAGGTCTTTAAAGGCCCATCTGAATCTGACCCTTTGGAATGCTAAAAGTTGCTTATAGATTTGGGGATCTCAGTGTTCTTTTTTTAAAATTATTTATTTATTTATTTATAACCTCTTTATTGCAGTATAATTCTTGATCTCAATATTCTTAAAAAGGGGCTGTCTTCAATGGATATTCTGAATTAACTACTCCCCACTGCATTTTCCCTTGAATCAAATCGGTAACACTCATTCATTCAACAAGCATCTATGAAGAAAACACTGTAAGCCAGGCATAGGAAATAGAGAGATGAACTAGACAAAATTCCTATCCTCATGGAGTCTACATTCAAGTGAGAATACAGACAACAAGTAAAGAAATAAACAAGATAATTACAGTTTACATAGCACTATTAATGAAATAAACCATCTCCAAAATACATAAATAAATACACCATCAGATACATGGATGGCAGACCTAGCTAATAAGTGCGACTTCAAATAGGTCACTTTTCCATTATGGGTCTCATTTCTTTCTCTAGAAGAATAACAGTCCCAGGCTGGGGGAGGGGATGCGCACACGGTGATTTTCTTGCTGCATTGCCACCAAAGTGAGAGAACCGGAGTTCTTTGGGGGGAAACAGTTCATCCATGATCCAGGTGAGAAGAGCAGACTCACCCTCAGGTCACAGGGGGAAGGGGAGAACAGATGGGGGAAGGGAGAGAGAACCCACAACCAATATCACTGAGCACTTGCTCTGGGCGGTGCACTGTGTCAGGGGATTTAGGTCACCGTTTCAAAGTCTCACGACAAACCAGCCATATGGGCATCTGTGTCCCCATTTTATAGAGGAGGAAACAGGTTTTGAGAGAGATGATGTGACTTTATACAGTGGCAGAAGGAGGATTCAAGATCAGTTTGTCTGACTCCAAATCTGACGATGATTCAGGTATTAGAAAGATTTTAATGAGATAAAAATAAGTATAATACTGGGACTTTGTATTCTTTGGAAAGGGAAGGGAAGAGATATGTGAGGGCTGAGAGGTTAGGAGAGTCTTCCTGGAGCGGGTGCGCTGTCAGCTGGGCTTTTGAGTGTAAGTGGGTTTGAGCCAAAGAAGAAGAGAGAAACAGAGTATGGGGCATTGGACTGAGACCTGGTCACCGGCTCGAGTGAGAGGTACCTAAAGGTGGCTCAGGAAAGATGAGGCTGGAAGTGTGGGCTGGCCCAATTAAGAGTCCAGGGTGCCTCACTGTGGACTATGGTCTTGGTTTCTGGACATTCAGGAGCTGTAGGAGGTGTGCAAACAGGGGAGGGATATGGTACAGGAGAGAAGACTTGAAGTCACAAGACCTAAGTGGTGTCATGCTACCCCCACTTATTAGTCACTTGACCCGAGACAGTTTACTTAATTTCTCTGAGGCTCAGATACTTCATCTATGACATGCCTGACTTAAGAGTTGTGTTCATCATTTTTATCCTCAAGGACCTGGTCCAGGATCCATCATTTAGCAAGTGTTCAATAGATGTCTATTAAATGAATTGATTAAAAACTGCCTATCCCAAAGATCTAAACATAAGAGTTAAAAGTATAAAACTCTTAGAGCAAAACAAAGGAAAAGCTTCATGACACTGGATTTGGCAATGATTTTTTGGATATGACAACAAAAGCATAGGCAACAAAAGAAAACAAAGATAAATTTTTATTCTTTTCTTTGTCAAAGGATACTATCAAAAAGAGTAAAAAGGCAGCACACAAAATGGGAGAAAATATTTGCAAAGCATATATCTGATAAGGGGTTAACATCCAGAATACATAAAGAATGCCTACAGCTCAACAACAACAAGAACCCCCAAACGATCCAATTTAAAAATGGGCAAGGACTTCCCTGGTGGCTCAGTGGTTAAGAATCTGCCTGCCAATGCAGGGGACACGTGTTCGAGGCCTGGTCCGGGAAGATCCCACATGCCGCGGAGCAACCAAGCCCGTGTGCCACAACTACTGAAGCCCGTGCACCTAGAGCCCATGCTCCGTAACAAGAGAAGCCACCACAGTGAGAAGCCCGTGCACCCCTATGAAGCGTAGCCCCACTCTCTGCAACTACAGAAAAGCCCGCGCACAGCAACGAAGACCCAACACAGCCAAAAAAATAAATAAAATTTAAAAACTATACATATTAAAAAAAATTAAAATGGGCCAAAGACTTGAATAGACATCTCTCCAAAGAAGATATACAAATGGCCTAAAGCATATGAAATGAAATGATGCACAACGTCACTATTAGGAAAATGCAAATCAAAACCACAGTGAAATACCACTTCACCCATCAGAATGACTATCATCAAAACAAACTAACAAACAAAAACAAGTGTTGGCAATGACCTGGGAAAACTGGAATCCTTGTGCATTGCTGTTGGATCATGAATGTAAAGGCCTAGCCTGGGGCCTGGCCCCTAGTGAGTGCTCAGTACAGGACAGTGCTACAGAGGTGATGGTGATAATGCACTTCATACAGTGCAACACTAAAGTTCTGTTCTTAGATGATGAAAACAGTTCTGTGATTATCTTTGCACTTGTACTTTTCCTGTAAGTGAACAGGGTACCCCTGAGATCTGCTCTCCCCTCAGAGGGACCCAGCACAGGACTGCTAGGCCTGCCTCAGTCACACACACACATACCTATCCCCCTTCTCCCCACCTCCCAAGCTTCCAGATGCCCTAATTGGCCTCCAGAGGGGAAACAGATCTCATCGAAGGGCCCTAATTAATCCCTAGAAATCTGGGTCCCCACATCCTCCTCTCACTCCACACCAACTCCCCAGTTACTTGTTCCAGACAAGAAAGGAACTTTGCAGACTCCCTGAGGAAAGAGAGGCCTTGCGGGGAGGTCACATGTGTGCTCTGTGCTGACAGTCATAATGAGACCCAGGAGATCCTCCCTCATCAAAGCAGACCTGGAACTTGGAAAATGAATGCTAAGTACATTTCCCTGCACCTGTTCTGGCTGGACACCCACACCCAGCTTTGCCCCAGGCTATAGGCATTTGTGTTCTCACCTGGCTTCCCATGGGCATCTAATTCTGGTGGCTCTGTTCATACAGCTCAGGCTGTCCCATAGTTCTGGAGGCATGGTCTGTGTCACTGCCCTGGCAGGGCGTCACTGCTGGAGGTCCTGCTCTCACAAGAGGTACTTCCATCACACACTTCTGCTCATCCTTCAAGGCCCAGAGCAAACACTCCTCTGTAAGCCTTAGCCAAATTCCAGAGAGGCCACCTCGCCCTTCCTGGGGCACCCATGGTTTGTGGCTCCTGGCCACAGTCTTAGGACTGTCTGCCCTGGAGCAGAACTGGTCATGTGCATCTCACTCTTCCTGGCCAGACCCCAGATCCACAAGCACGTAGAAGCTGAGGCAGAGGAGGCCTCTGTCTTGGTTCTATTCTGCTGTCATCTTTACTCCAAAGTGGATGCTCTGCACTGCATTCATAGTTATTATTTAACAACAGGTTCTATAGTGAAATAGAAAAAAATACATAAAAGTTTCCTTACCGCAGGACTCCTCTGAGCCTTCATTATGTTCATGACCTTTGTGAGTCTCTAAAAGTTTATTGGGATGCAACAGTTCCTAAACTTTTTTGACTACATATCTTTTTGACTGACTCCCGAGCATCTTATGGGACCAGTACTCTATAGAATTGCTCTGGAAAATTCTGACCTAGATTACAACTCACATGTACCCAGTCCAATTGGGGGAAAGATAATTTTACAGCTTCATCTTATACCACATGTCCAAATAAACTCTGAGTTAAAGAATGAAATGTGGAAAATGAAACTATAAAAACTAAAGGAGGGCTTCCCTGGTGGCGCAGTGGTTAAGAATCCGCCTGCCAATGCAGGGGATTGGCAGGGACATGGGTTCGAGTCCTGGTCCAGGAGAATCCCACATGCCACAGAGCAACTAAGCCAGAGCGCCACAACTACTAAGCCTGCGCTCAAGAGCCCGCAGGGCACAACAACTGAGCCCACGTGCTACAACTACTGAAGCCTGTGTGCCTAGAGCCTGTGCTCTGCAACAAGAGAAGCCACTGCAGTGAGAAGCCCGCGCACCACAACGAAGAGTAGCACCCGCTCACCACAACTAGAGAAATCCCGCACAGAACGAAGACCCAACGCAGCCAAAAATAAATTAAAAAAACAAAAAACAAAAAACAAAGGAAAAGTAGTTCTGGACTGTGGATTCCCCGAGCCTGGCACTGAGCCTAGTTCACAGTGTTCTGTCATTGTTTGCAGAATGAACCCAGGGTTTATGATGTCACTGACAGACAAGCTATGTAGGTACCTTGATTTTGCATCTTGAGTAGGCTGCTTCAGCTGTTAGACTGACATGCTTCCATTTTGACCATATTCCTCCTATGAAATTACATCTAGGAATCTAATAACCTGACCCTTGAAAAAGCTCTCTAATGGTGCCAGCTAATGTGACATCACATTGGGCCTGCATAAAATAGCCTTTCGTCCAAAGCGACTTCCCCATGGCCCTCTTTCTGGACTCTGAGCTCCTGCAGGGCAGGCTGTGCCCATCCCCCTTCAGTGAGCACGAGCCCTACTCAGCAGTCTCTGCAAAACCTCTGGGCAAGTTTCTGGCTCACCAGCCCATGTCATGGGCTGGAATGTGGTATGCTGGGCGGGCTCCTGCCTGGGGACCTGGGGTCTTGGATTTTGGTCTCAGGTCTGGTCCTAACATTCTAGGACAACTCAGGAAATCCTACCCCACCCGGAACCTCAGTCAGGTAAAGTTCAGAGACCTGCAAACCCTGACAGAATAGAACCAGCAATGAGGGTGGGAGCTCAGTCAGCGGAAGCCCCTGCCCTCCCTAAGCCTGTCCTGCGAGGCTCTCTCACCCTGAGGCATGGGATAGTACAGATAGATGCCCCTCCTGCCCACACCTCTGGAGTGTTCTGTTTCTTTCACAGTCCCATTCCAGCCCATGTCCCCACCCCAGACAGTGGGTGCAGAAGCCCCGGCTCTGGCTCTGCACTGACTTGCTAGGTGGCCACTGTCCCCTCTGGACCTCAGTTTCTCCATCTGTACAATGGGGGATTATAGGAGATCACCTCTGGGCCCCCTGTAGCTCAGACATTCTCTGACCATCAGCAGCAGGAGAGAGAACGGGGAGCATCCTTCCCACCTGAAGCTGTGGGGACTCCACGGAACAGGCACCCTTTGGGGCTCGGATCTCCAGAAGCTTCTGGAGGGGCTGGAGCAGGGGCCTAGGCAAAACGCTGACCCCACCCCATGCTGTCTTCAGGGCTCCGGCGCCTCCAGTGGCCAGTTTGGGAAGCACAGACCTGGTGTCAGAGCTGAAGAGAGGGCAGGGGGAGGGCCTGGGAGAAGGGCTTGAGCAAAGGCACGGAGGAAGGGAGTGGGGAGGCCAGCCTGCGGGTGCAGACAGCTTGGGGACAGGTGGACAAGACAGGGCCAGGTCGCGCAGGGTCTTCAATGCCAAGCTGAGGAGCTCAACTGAGGGCAGCTGAGGGAGGGTTAGGCACAAGGAGGGGCAGGCGTGGTCAGATATATGCTTTAGAAGGGTCGCTCTGACTGGAGATTAGGGAGCGGGTGGTGGAGGCTGGGAGACCAGCGAAGAGGCTACAGCACTGATCTTGGAAGAAAAGATGGGTACTGAGGTAAAAGCAGTGGCCCTAATGGAGGGGGACAGATGGATTGGGGGGACACTTAGAAGGGGAGCTGCAGATCTTAGCCTCTGACTGGCTCTGGGCTTGGGGCCCTACTTGCCTCCGCGAACAGGGACAGAAATCTTACAGGTAGGGACTCTGACACCTGAAGATGTCAAAGCCCTGCCCAGGTCACACAGCAGGAGCGGGGGGACACACTGGTCCAGAGCCCAGGCGCCTGGCTATCAGCCCTGACCCCTCTCCCACAGCAGCACAAATTATAGAGATGAGACTACACAGTTTCCACAGGCCTCGGACGCCAAGCCCGGGTATGCAGAGGATCAGGGACCGTAGCAGTTTCTTCATATTTGTCAGCATTCCTGGATTTTCTTTTTGCCTTCCCACAACAGGGAGCCTTCCAGTGCTGATGCTAAAACACACAGCCTGGATGCTTGTGGGCCAACTCAACCCCCTCAGTCTTTTATAAGGAGAAAGCACAAAGCTCAGAGAGGGAAAGA
>NW_006773138.1:2319564-2327986 GCF_000442215.2 Lipotes vexillifer | reverse complement strand
GGGAAAGAGAACCACCTAAAGCCACACAGCAAGTTAGTTGCCCAGATTTTCCCAAATCCCAGAACAGCTCTTCCATACCCTGGTAATAAAACACAGAAGCCCAAAACAATAGGCCTAGAGAAGGAAGGGTCTGACCCAAGGTCATCACAAGTGGGTGGCAGAAGCTGGACCTTGGGCCTGGGTCAGACCTCTGGGGCCAGTGCAGTAGCCAACTAGTTGTCTCCCCTTCTGTGGCCTCCCCTCCATGGCTGCAGCCCTGTGAGGAAGTCTGTGTCCTGACTCCTTCCTCTAGCCATCCTTGTGCCCCCATCTGTCTTGCTGGGGCTGGTGCTGGGACATCTCCGGGCTGTCTTCAGTTATGAGCCAATAAATATGAGATGTGCTAGGCGAGGAGAGGCTGCTCAGGCCAGCCTCCTGGCCAGACCGCACTCCTGCCAGCCTCTGCGCCAAGGAAGATTGGATTTTGTGTTGTTCATTTTTTATCTCCAGTCCATGTCAGATGGGGAGATAGAAGGCGTGGGCAGTGGATGATTTTATCCTTCCCCCACTATCGGGCGCAGCACTGAGATGGGGTATGTGATGTCCTCAGGCAGCCTGCTGCCCTCACGTGGGGAGGTCCCCCACCCCAAGCCACCAGCCCTGGTCTCCTGCTCTCTGCTGAGTCAAAATGACATGCAAAGAAGAAAGAGTGCTGGGTAGGAAGACAAGGGACCTGGGTTCAAGCCTCGGCCCTGCTGCTGATGCACTCTGCGACCTTGGGCAAGTGTCTGAAGACATTGTGTGTCCCTTCTCTATACCAAGCCCTGTTCAGGGAGGCAGGGGCCACAAAGAAACATCAGACCTGCTCCCTGCCCTCAAGGAGCTGGCAGTCAACTCCCAGTAAACAGACATCCACGGAGGGGTGGCAGACACTGGCGATGGTGTGAAGGATGAGGATTGCCAGGAAGGGAGTGAGGGAAGGGGGAGCAAGGAGACGTTCAGGCAGAGGCAGAGGCGACTGCTTGAATGAAGCATGGCAGAACGCAGTGAGTGACCAATGTGTGCTTAGAAACCCACCAGTATGGCTGGGGCATAGGGTAGAGGGGGAGAAGAGTTTTCCTGTTTTTATAAATTTATTTATTTTGTTTATTTTATTTTTGGCTGCATTGGCTCTTCATTGCTGCATGCGGGCTTTTCTCTAGTTGTGGCGAGCGGGGGCTACTCTTCGTTGCGGTGTGCGGGCTTCTCGTCACAGTGGCTTCTTTTGTTGCGGAGCACGGGCTCTAGGTGCACGGGCTTCAGTAGTTGTGGCACGTGGACTCAGTAGTTGTGGCTCACGGGCTCTAGAACGCAGGCTCAGCAGTTGTGGCGCACGGGCTTAGTTGCTCCGCGGCACGTGGGATCTTCCCGGACCAGGGCTCGAACCCGTGTCCCCTGCATTGGCAGGCGGATTCTTAACCACTGCGCCACCAGGGAGGCCCAAGGGAGAAGAGTTTTAAGCAGGTGAGTATCGTGATCAGATTTGCATTTTAGAAAAATCTCTCCAACTGTGAAAAGCAGATTTCAGAGGGTTGTGATGAAGTATGAAGGCAGGGAGTTGAGTGAGGAGACTGATGCAATGGTCCAGGAGAGAGAAGATGATGTCCTAGATTAGAGCAATAACAGTGAATCCAGAAATCATCATCATCATCATCATGATGAATACTACCATTAAGTGTTACCATGGGACAAGCACAGTGCTAGGTATTTACTCATTGTTTCTAATCCTCACAACTCTTCAAAGTAGGCTATTATCCCCATTTTGTAGATAAATTAAGGAAATTAAGCCTTGGGTATATTAAAAGAGTTGCCCAGAGTCACATAGCCAATAAGTGGCAGAGGCAGGATTTCCACCCAGGTCTGTCCAACCCTAAAGCCCACGTTCTTTCTACTATGTTCTACTTCCTGGAAAGGAAGGCACAGCTTCCAGAGAGTCTAAGAGGGCATAGAATCCATCTGACTTTTGTGATTGTTTAGTTGTGGAAAGCAAAGGACAGAGAGGATTCAAGGAAGCTGTGCAGGCTTCTGGCCAGGGAAGCTGGGCAAATAGAGGAAGCGTGGGAGGAGGAACAGGTTTGGGAGCAGTGGGTGGGTTTGGTGGTTGAATTAGAGGTCAGCTGGATATCTGGGTGTGGAGCCAAGCCCTAGCCTGGAGACAGAGATTTGGGAATCATTGACAAACAGGTGGCCGCAGTTGTGTGAGTAGATGAGGTCATTAGAGGGAAATGTATAGCAAATGGAAGATTGAGGCTGCAACTTTGGAGAATTCCAACCCTTAGAGGGTGAGAAGCAGGAAGATTTATAGGGAGAGTGGTGCAATGTGAGGTCAGCCCAGGAGGAATGGAATTGCTACAGGAAGGTCAAGGAGTAAGTGGTTCCTGATGCTGCTGAGTGGTCAGAAAGGTGAAAGCCAAAAATTGGGTTTAGGGACCAGCAGGCAGCAGGCACTGGGAACCTTGCAAAGTAGTCTTCATGGGCACAGTGTTACCAACTGGTTGGAGGGGTCTATACACACCCTACCTATGGCCCTGGGGGCATTTTTGACCCTGGCATACTAGTGAATCCTACCCACACTCTCCCAGAAATCCTGAGTTGGGTGAGGAAGGTAGCAGTGTTAGGAAGGGATGTAGACGAGAGATGTGAAGGGAAGAAAAAAGAAGACTGAGAGAAGGAGAGAGAAACGTTGGGAAATGCATAAAAATAAAGACTGTTAGGGAGGTGTGATAACTGATAACCCCCCAAGAAGAAAAGGACACTTTAGTTTGATGCTGTTTTCTAATAAAATTGTAGTTAGAAAGGACGAAGCCATAGCCCACTGTGGCTGAATGTTAAATCAGTGAAGAAGAGCAAGAACTATGTGTAGGGGCTTCCCTGGTGGCACAGTGGTTAAGAATCCGCCTGCCAATGCAGGGGACACGGGTTCGAGCCCTGGTCCAGGAAGATCCCACATGCCACGGAGCAACTAAGCCCGTGAGCCACAACTGCTGAGCCCCGTGTGCCACAACTATTGAAGCCAGCATGCCTAGAGCCTATGCTCCGCAACAGGAGAAGCCACCACAATGAGAAGCCTATGCACCACAATGAAGAGTAGCCCCTGCTCGCTGCAACTAGAGAAAGCCCATACACAGCAACGAAGACCCAGTGCAGTCAAAAATAAATAAAATAATTTTCCCCAGAGTGGGTGCCAGGTCTACATAAGGCCCAATAATCTCCTTGGAACCTCACGTCTTCCTAGTAAAGTCAGCACCGTCATCCCCAATTTACAGCTGGGGAAACTGAGGCTCAGAGATATTAAGTCCTTCCCAGGACTACATAACCAGTAAGAGCCATAGCTGGGATTTCCCCTCTGGCCTCATGAGTCCAAGTCCAGGCACCCCCTGCTGCTGCAGCTGCCTGTCTTCCCCGGGAATCAGCTTCATTCAGAGAAGAGCTCTCACCCGGCTCTGCTGTGGAGCAGCTGTGGCTCTGGGCCAGTTGCCTCCCTCCCTGGGTCTCAGTTGAGTGGGGAGGGATCCACTGGATTTCTAAGGTCCGCTCGCCTGCTCTTCCAGTTGGTTACAGTCTCCACTGCCCCGGGCGTCATCCAGGCTGCTCTCCCTCCTCCCTAATAATTAATCTCCAGCCAACAGTCCCAGCTGCAGTGCTTTCATCATCCAATTACTGGAGTTGCTGGCACAATAAATCTTGGTCACACAAATGCAGGCAAATCTGCAGCTATTTTCATGTCCATTACTGTGCATAGGACATTGGGACTCAGGCCATTTGCCTTTTTGATGTGGAGAGCTGCCCCCATCCCCCCCAGCATCTTTCCTGTCTTCTTTCATTTCTCATTGGTAGCTGCCCCACCCCTCCCCTGTCCCCTTCCACTCATCCCGCTAAGCACACACTCCTCCCTTCCCCTCTCCTATCTGTAGGCAGTGGGGTCAAGATCAGAAGACTCTGTGTGACCTTGGCCAAGTCAATTTGCCTCTCTGAGCTTCTATTCTTCACCTGTAAAACCTCATAGGGTTTTGCGTAAATGAAATAACCCAGCGTGGCGCACACACACCTTGCTTGTGGTACATAGGATGTTCGTTGGTGGTCTCTGCTATTTGTTTTTTGGGTTTTTTTGTTGCGGTACGCGGGCCTCTCACTGTTGTGGCCTCTCCCGTTGCGGAGCACAGGCTCCGGACGCGCAGGCTCAGTGGCCATGGCTCATGGGCCCAGCCGCTCCGTGGCATGTGGGATCTTCCCGGACCGGGGCACAAACCTGTGTCCCCTGCGTCAGCCGGCGGACTCTCAACCACTGCGCCACCAGGGAAGCCCTGCTATTTGTTTTAATGGCTACATATTTATTGTGTATTAGGAAAAATATAATTAATATATCAAACTTGTCATCTCCTGAGTATTATTACTTAGGAGACAGTGAAATTAGGTATATACATAAAATGTGCTAAAGAAAAATATTAAGAATAATACATGGATTTAGCAAAAAATCATGGAGGAGACATGAGACTGAGAGAAGCTGGGAAACCCTGAAATGATAAATATTTGTTCTGCTCTCCACGCCGCCTTCCTGTGGAAGGGAGTGTGTGGGGAGCCACAGAGGGCGGGGGGACTTGTCCTGCTCTGAGAAGTGACCCGATCTGACCTCAGAGCCCTTCATTCGTGTGAGAAGCCTTTCCCGAGGCCTGCTCTGTGCAGGCCTGTGATGGGTGCTGGGGATACAGCTCAGATGGCAGGTCCCTGCCGCACTGAAGGTGCTCCCGGTCTCCCTCACTTCTGAATGAACCCCTTTCAGGATCTGCCAGCGTTGCTCTCATGACCTTTACCTGACAGGATGTCGAGTAGGCCCTCCCCTGAGCCTCCCATTTGTGGAACTGCCTTGCAGGCCCCAAGCTGAGGACCAGAGGCTCTAAGACCACATACGCTCTGTCAAGAGAGACATGAAGGAGCATGTAGGACACATGACAGGACGTAGGAGGGAAAAGGGCAGAAGTCAGCAGTAGCCTTGTGAGGAGTGCTCTGTTCATGCTGAGAAGTTACTGCCATGATGGAGGTGGAGAGGGTTCCAGAGCTTCTCAGAGAAATGGGCGTGCCTGATCATGGGCAGAAAGCTGGGGGAGCTGGGAACCCCCAGGCCCACCCTGAGGGGCCCCTGAGCAGCACAGGGACTGGGATGAAGTTTCTGGTAGAGCCATCCAGCGGCAGGACTCCCACTGAGGGCGTCCGTCCCAGCCAGCCATGATGAAAGGAACACAGAGCAGTATTCCAGGAAGGACTCAGAGGACTCCCTCCCAGTTCCTCTTGGCCATAGGCAGGCATGGAAGGAGATCACAGCAGTTCCCACGCTCCACGCAAAGAACACACAGGTCACAACAGGGGAGGCATCCGTGGACCGCTCAGATGACCTCCGATCACATAAGGGTGACAGCATCCATAGAAGGGGCTGCGCCTTGGGCCTCTGACAGAGTCAAAGGAAAGCTCAGCTGCCATCTCTGAGTGAGGTCTTGGCAGCAGAGGCGGCGGGGGGAAAGAACACCGTGCCAAGAAAACCATGCTCACTGTCCCTTAACTGACGACGGGTCTGCGGTCTCAAACAGAACAGGACTGAAGCAGATCCTTTGCTCATGCACACCCAGAACTTCCTCCTCTGGAAAGCCACCGCCCATCTCAGGGCATCTCAGTTTCTCCTTGGGGACAACAGACTTAATAAGTGATGCCTCAGGACAGTTTTGAAAGACTGGCAGAGACTGCTGCCCTGCCACCAACCCCAGGCATGGCTGTTTAAGATTCCAGGTTGTCTGTGGCCAGCAGGGAGTTGGGGGAGATTGCCACCT
Organism: Lipotes vexillifer; assembly: GCF_000442215.2. Taxonomy (NCBI): domain Eukaryota; kingdom Metazoa; phylum Chordata; class Mammalia; order Artiodactyla; family Lipotidae; genus Lipotes; species Lipotes vexillifer. Next base: position 2,322,149 of record NW_006773138.1, on the reverse strand, counting down.
AGTGGTCAGTGTCGGTAGTGCCGTGGAGCTACAGGCAAAATCCTGGTCTGGGAGACCCCACTCTTAGATCCAGGCTTGACTTTAACTGTATGACCTTGGGCAAGTCACTGATACCCTCCGTGCCTCAGTTTTCTCATCTAAAATATGGGATAATGATGCCAGCCTCACAGAGCCATAGTGGGCATTAAACTAAACAACTGTGCTGATGTACCTCTCTTGGGCAGGCCCCTCAGTAAAGGTTTGATACACCTGGATCTTGTCCTAGCCGGACTCAGAGCAAGGGTCAGCCCCAGGAGACAGAAGAGAAGGTGAGTTCCCCATATTTAGATGCAGGGAAGGCATATCCTAGGCCCAGGTCAACCTGTCTCAGGCATGGCAAGGAGGAGAGCCTGCCCTTGGCCCCAGCATCCCCCAAAGAAGCCAGGCATGGGCTTCCCAGCCCAAAGCTGTCACGCAGCCATGCTCAGCCCAGCCTCAGACACCCAAACCCAGGGTTTCCCAGGACCACCCTGTACTAATTAGAAGAAGGTGCACCCTCTGGGCAATTGCAGCCTTACAGGTACATGCAGAGCTTGGGGAGCTCTGCACTGACTGGATTTCAGGCCCCACTTGCCCCTCGGCAAGGCACTTTTGTATGATACACCAAAAGCAGCAGTGCTGCCCAAACACATCACTTACCTGAGCCCCTGACTCTGAGACCCAGCTGCCCCTAGCTGGCTGGATCAGCCTCACCTCCCCAGCAAGTCTAAGTGTGTCTACAGCTGTGGACCCTTGTCAGGCCCCATTTGGCTCAGGGAGGTCTGATGAGGACCTGAGCTCAGTATGAGGCTTCTGCCCTCCGTCTGCAACTCCTGAAGGATTGGGATACTCACTGGCCTGGAAAGCAAACATGGAACCCTTCCCCCAAGCCCAATCTCACCCTCCTGAGAGCTGTAAGAAAGTTGTTACTCTCCTGCAAAGAGAATCTTCACATAAGGGGTGGAAGGCAAGTGACACATCAGACTTTGGCCTCAAGGTTCAGCTTCCCCTTTGGGTCTTTTCTAACTGATTCCTGCAGCCACCACCAGGCTGGCCTTTGGGAGCCTCGCTCTCCACTTCCAAGGCTCCAGGTCAAGTGTGCTCACCCAACCATCCTTCAATACCAACAACCCAGTGAAAGCCAGGCTGCAGTGTTAGATCAGGCTTTAGGAAAGGTTTTTGAGTAAGAGCACGAAACGTGGCATGAACCTGGATTGCTGGAATGGCAAAGAAGCTGTTCCTCAGCTCTAGCCTGGGAGCCACTTAATGGCACCTCCCTGAATCCAGGGTTCACTTTAACCTGGGCTACCAGGGATCATCCTCTGGGTCATTTAGATGCCATGAAGTCTTTTTTATTTTTTTTATTATTTTTTTTATTTTTGGCTGCATTGGGTCTGTTGCTGCGCACAGGCTTGCTCTAGTTGCGGCGAGCAGGGGCTACTGTTCGTTGCGGTGTGCGGGCTTCTCATTGTGGTGGCTTCTCTTGTTGCGGAGCACGGGCTCTAGGCGCGCGGGCTTCAGTAGTGTGGCTCACGGGCTCTAGAGTGCAGGCTCAGTAGTTGTGGCGCATGGGCTTAGTTGCTCCACAGCATGTGGGATCTTCCTGGACCAGGGCTCGAACCCGTGTCCCCTGCATTGGCAGGCGGACTCTTAACCACTGCGCCACCAGGGAAGCCCTGCCATGAAGTCTTGACCAAAGGAATGAGGTCAGGAAAGGCAGAAGTGTCCTATCCTGCCTAAGCCCCACCTTTGAGTTCCCAATTTTGGAGAATATCTACTTCTCCAAATAATTGAAACTGGAATGGCCATTAATTCATTCATTCATTGAACAAGTATTTATTGAGTACCTACTAAGCTAGGGGATGGAATAATATAATGAACAAATGGGCGTGTCACCTTCCCCTTAAAGCTCGTACCTGCCCATAGGACTTGGCCTTAACATGAACTCCATGGCCTAGAACCATCATTCAACTTCAGAAACAGGAACTTGAGCTTTTAAGCCAGGCACATGGAGTAGCAGGATGGGTGCTGCTGCTTCCTGACCATTTTCCAATGTCTTGACCCCAAAGAAACCTGGGTCTGGGGCCTCTGAGAGGGAGTTAAAGAGAGGGGTATCGGGAAACAGTAAGGAGGAACTTTGCCTTGTGGCCACAGTGTGACCACCAAGGGCAGAACATGACAATTCCAACCAGACACAGGATCAGATTACTGTCTGACTGATGGATGGGTACTACACGAACATTAGTGCTAGCAGTCTTGGTTCCTCCCACCCCATGGGCCTGGCGAGAGTGTGAGTACGAGGGGAGTGAGTGATAGATGAAGAGGTAAGTACCCTTAACATAGTAGTACTCAGAGTAGTCCATGGACCTGCAGCATCACATTATTTGGGGGCTTGTTAGAAATGCAAATTCTCAGGCCTCACCCCAGACCTACCGAATTAGAATCTTGGGGTGGGGCAGGGAGAAGGAAACTATTAAGAAAAACACTCCAGGTGATCCATATGCACACATAAGCTTGAAAAGTACCACTGTGTGCATGTGATGAGCTAACATATTTACTACAGGGAA
>NW_006773138.1:2314991-2319545 GCF_000442215.2 Lipotes vexillifer | reverse complement strand
GGGAAAGAGGATAATTATGGCAGTTCCCATTTTTTTAATATCTGCTATGTGCCAGGCACTTTAATCTAAGTTTAAATACCTTACCTTACATAACCTTCACAGCAACCCCTTGAGACACTTTTATTATCCTAGTTTTTGCAGGTGAAGAGATTATAGTTAAGATAACTGCCTGAGTCATTTAACCTTTATGAGACTCAGTTTCCTCGCCTGTGGGTAGGAGACAATGTCTTGCCTCCCTGGTTGCTGTGAGGATGAGACAATGTATGGAGGTCCACCCACATGGTGTGATGGGCTCAGACCTGGCACTGCTGCAGCCCCAGGGACTGGCCCACAGTGGGGAAAGGCATAGGCGTTGTTGCTATCTCCAACTTGTGGCTCAGTTGGAGACCTGCCCAGAGCGCCTGCAAGCCCTGACCTCACTCGGCACTAAGTCAGCTTCACCTGCTATCAAGTTCTGTTTACCCGTCAAGGGAACCTATGTTCTCATTTCTGATTCAACTCCTAGTTGATGACAACAAAATCTATGTTTCGGATGATGCTGGGTCTTGGAAGGCAGCTGCTCTGAAGGTTGAGGGTACTGGAAAGTAATTTCCAGCTAGATCTAGGCTCCCAAGGAGAGAAATTAACGCATTTCTCTTAGATGAAACAGAAGGGGAAGACCTTTGGCTTGAGAGGCCACTGTAGCGACCTTATTACTACAGAGATCATCCCCACCAGCCTCTTACTAACTGCTGAATACCCACCATGTTCCAGGGACTTAAGAGGCACTATCTCTGCTTCACATCAACCTGCAAGGTAAGCATCACCCACAGTTGTGCCTCTTTGCCACATGAAAAAAATACAGGTTTGGAATCAGATCTGACTCCATCACTTACAGTTGTGTGACATTGGAGTATCTCATGTAATTGTTGAATTAAAGGAGAGAATGTATGTATAACTCAAAACACACAGTAGGCACTTTATAAGTATTACTCCCCTCACATCCTCTTTCCTGTACTGTGCTATGCCTGACCCTATGGTGGGCACAGGAGAACAGCAGTGACTCAGACCAAGTCCCTTCCTACTTGGGGTTGAGATTTCCCTCTTCTGTATACAGACTGGGACATTCCTTAGTAAGGGAGCAAAAGGTCTGGGGCAAAGTCAGAAGGTTGGGCAAAATTATGCAGCCTGTGGTTTGCTAAGGATGTGACGGAGATGAGGCAAGATGGCTGTGCAGCCTTGGAGTGCCCTCCTCAGTGGGCCCTGCCTTCCACCCCTCCATCTATCACCCTCATTTTCAGCATTCTACTATCCAGTGTTGCTAATGAAGAACAGTGGGTGAAAGGTCATTCATCCCCTATTTACATGAAATTGCACTATTTCCTCGAACGCTTTTGAGGACTCACTAGGTCATCAGATCCACACAACTCCCTGATGAGTGGCGGGGCTAGGAGCATGCTCCTGCTGTAGCTGAATAAATGGGTTCCCAAGGAGGGCCAGTGGCTGACACAAAACCACCCGTCAAGTCAGTGTCAACCCAAAGACCCTGGACTCCTGACTCCTCCTAATCCAGTCTTTCCTCCATTCTATCCCAGCGTCTCTCCTGGTAATGTACCCTTTCGGTAATACTGTCAATCAAACTTTAGTAGACTAGACTGAAAGTTCATTCCTCGTGGCTTGTAGTTCTTCTCCAGGTAGTGACTAACAGGTTGTAGTAACAACTAATCAAATTTTTCTCTGAGTATGGGTAGTTATATTCTTCTGGCTGCAAGCTGTATACATCCAGCCCAAACTGGCTTAAGAAATAAAATAATAATCAAACGATGGTTGGGGGTTATAGGTTCCCATAACAGGGAGGACCCTAGTGGATATCATCGGGACTGTTGTGGCCTGGCTCCAATTCTTTCAGGCTTCTGCCGCATCATCCACCGGCCAAGGAGAAGGTGGCTATCTGTGTTTCCAAGCCTCCGACCTCTCAGTTTAATGCTTCCGGTAGAAAAGAGAGCTTATCTGAAATGGTATTCTTTTTCCTTTGGATCTGCTATTACTAAATCCCTAAGAAGGTAGGGGAAAAAAATCTCTTAAAGATAATAAAACTCTAGAGAGGTTTGAACGTTCGAATTCCCAAAAGGCGTAATAACAATACGTACCAAAGTTAAAACCCTGGCATCAGCTCTTTTGTACTCTGTTTTGGTATAAGGATATGTTTTATACTCATTGGATTTATGTATGTTTTAGCTACTATTTGGAATGTTCAAAAGGATCAACTACACTAAATTTGTAACTGGTATTTATGTTTAAGCCAGTTTAATCAAATTTGCCATTGTTTCAATATTCAAGAGGTTTTTAATGTTTTATTGAATGAGTTTAATAAATTGAGCCCTAAAGTTTATGTAGTAGTGCATATTCCTCTCCTTCAGACATTAAGCAATCTAAAAGAACACACAAAAATAAAATAGATCACTGGATTTTTAAAAACTGATTATATAAATAATTTTTGTAAAACAATTTTGAGGTAAATTAGCAGTTCTCCGAACTTCATGTATTCTTTCATCTTTATATAACTCAGTGTTATGATGAAAGGTAGGCCCATTTGAAAGCTTGTCAGTAGTCAATTTGTTTGAAGAGGAGCAGACTGACCTACTGATAGAACTTGAGTTACGTGGAAACATTTGTCGAAATTCAGCCAGTGCATTGAGCATTTCAAAGGAACAAACAGTCAAGTAAAAATCATGAGTTAAGTTAAAGCTATCACCCCACTTCACTGAGGTAAACATTTGTGGACTCTCCAGCTTCAATTTGAGAACCTCAAGGTTATTTTCAAAATAGAAAAAGACGTGCAGTGACAGCATGGGGCTGGTGTCAGACAGGGGTGATTCTGTACATCCCAGTTCCTCCACTTAATAGCTAGTATGTAATATGCAACTAAACCAGTCATGCTAATCTCTGTCCTGCTTCCCTCAGTAGGTAACTATGTTCAAATGACAATGTGTAAAAATGCAAAGGATTATTATTAATAAGATTTTCTGAAAGTAAAAGTTCTTATGAAAAGCAAGAAAGTGCTTCAAAATCCATTTTTTGAAAGAAGCTGGCTACAAACTAGATATAAGTATTAGGATGATCATCAACTCAGTTTCTTTAACAAAAGCAACAAAAATCAGAAACAGTAGCCATCAGAATAAAGCTCTTTATTCACCTTCCTGTTTCAAAGAGTCATGGTAGTTCTTACAGTACAGAGAGCATTTCTGGCACGTGGTAGCACAGAACCAAGGCACGCTCAAACACACTGAGCCCCAGCATCTCCCTGGAGGAGTGACAGTTGCAGAAAACCCAATCAGGGACAGAGGGGAAATGCCACTGAAATGGGAACCCCAGGTCAAGGCTTGGCTTTAGACTTGGGCTGTGAACCTGGGACATCCAGGCAGGCCCAAGCTCAAGCCAGAGAGCAGCTCATTCCCAGGAAGTACACTGTGACTGGCCTGGATACAGGCCCCCACAGAGAAGACTCATTGAGGACAAGTGCTCAGCAGGCTGAGAGTGCAAGCCACTGAGGGACACAACATGCTTCTCCCTTGGGGAAATGTGCCCTGGCCTCTCACTTAGCTCCAGAAGGCCAAGGGCCTTTGACTCCTTTGTTCATTCAGTGTAACTTTACTGCTGTCTGTTCTGTGCCAGGCCCTGTGCCAGGTGCAGAGGACAAAGAGAGGAATCAGACACAGTCCTTACTTTCAGGGAATTCAGAATATGAAAGAAAAATCATATTTTTATAAATAAGTCGTTGTGACTCAAGGTAAAAAGGATGCAGAAAGCAGTCAGACAAACTTGGCCCTCGAGGAGTTCACAGCCTAGCAGAGGACTAGGCTAGGTAGCAACATGGACAATAACACAGCGCAGCCTGTGATAAGGACCAAAGAGAGGCTCAGGCCGTGTGCTCTGGCAGCACTGGAAAGGATGACACAATAGCCAGTGGATGACACAGTGGGGAAATTTCACAGCTTATCAGAGAAGACTGAGCAGCCTAATCTGGCCAAAGTGGAAGTAATGAATCCTACTGCCTCGGGGAGGGGATTGTGCAGCCTCCGGCTGACCTCTGTGGGTCCCTTGGGCTACCCAACAGGCAGGGTGCAAGGTCTCTTATCTATGGATGCAGCTGCATGACATCCTGTGGATATCTGAGGGGAGACTGGTGACCAGGAGGAACAGGTCCAAATAACGAGGGCCCATGGTAAAGGTTAGGAGCCTAGGAGTGAGTGAACCAGGACGGCCTCTGGGGTCAAAGGACCACAGCCTACACAGTCCTCTCTTCATGCACTAGATTAGCGACCTCCAGTCTGCTTTCCTCTTTTCTTCACAGCTGCCATCACCTGCCCTATCTTTTCCATTCTCCCAACCTGACAGTGGCTGAAATGGGCTCAGTTAGGGTGCCAGTATCATGGTATAGGTCCCAGGGCCCTGAAGACCTTGGGTAACTGACACTAACAGAGTTGGAGTGCCTACAGCTGTTTTTGTTGGTCACCTGGCACAGAGACAGCTTAAAGTTACAGGGCTGGGTCGGAACTTGTCTGCAGCCTAACC
>NW_006773138.1:2311513-2314981 GCF_000442215.2 Lipotes vexillifer | reverse complement strand
TCTTTCCCTTCCCACACATTTCGGGGACTAGCTGCAGCCTGTTGTCATTTCTTCTTCACAGCGGCCACCACCTACACCATCTCTCCAGCCTGGGCTGCATGTCTGCACCCCTTTATCTCCCTTCCTAAAGGTGTTAGGACTCCTACCTGTTGTTCTTTTCCTTCACAGCTGCCATCACCCCTCTGTTCCTCTCTCTAATCCTCATTCTGGATTACCCCGTCCCCAATCCTCTTTTGTGGCTATTCGTGAAATATGCACATAGCCCCTGCGCCTATTAAGGGTTTCATTGCTAGGCACCAAAGAGAAGCAAACATGAAGCAAAGGGGAAGCAGAAAGGGGAGGGCAATTTAGAGATGGATGGACTTCTTACGAGAACTGGACATCTGTGGTCCACACTGACTCAGGTGACTGAGCTACCTTCTTTGACTCCCTTCTTGGATGGCCCCAAAGAAGTCTTCGTATTCTCATTTTCTCCATCCTTTAGCTCTGGTTTTAGAACTTAGCCATCTTCCCTCTTCCTGTCTATTTGGGGTATGGTGCCCATGACAGCTTTGCTGAACACGGAGTTTCCACTAGTCAGGAGGGGACTGCCCTTCAGTCCTCTCCCCTCCCCAGCTCCTCTCTGTACCACCGACTCTGCCCACTCCCAAAGCCCCATCCCCTCCACTTGCCAACTTGACAGAGGCCTTCTCTTATAGTGGCTTCAATATAAAGAAGTACAGATGAGTATTCATTATTTCACCCAACAACTGAAGGTCCTACAGGCCAGGCTAAATGTAAACACCCTTTAGTAGGCAATTAGGAGCCACGAATGATTTTCAACCAGGGAACAGCAATAGAAAGTATCTCACGTTATGCCTAGACCCTCAATTATAGAAATATTTAGATAAATGTATAAATGAGTGAATGAATAATCATAACTGTGTATTGGGAAGATAACTTTAGCAAATGTATGAGAGGCTAAGGGGATTTTTAAAAGCCCCTCTAAGCCCTGGGCTTAAGCCATACGCTAAAGTAGGTGAAGTTAATCTCTACTTCCATCCTGTAGGACTCTGCCATCTGACTGGTATGACTGTAACCCCCAGCCTCCTAGGCTGTGTTCCATGACTAAGACTTGCTCTCCAGGGTCATTACTCAGCACGAAATATATTTACCTGATGCCTGTTTAAGGCATTATCCGCCCAAAATAGGGACAAAAAAAGATATCTCTCATGATAGAATATCTGTCACAGTAACAGGCTCATGGGGGAAACAATCAAAAGTAAGAGCGACCATCTGCTTTCATCCGAGAGAACCAGCATGGGCAAAGTTCAGCCCCAAATCTATTAGACAGAGGCATCCCTGTTTCCCCAACAGTGATTCCGGTAGGTCCGAACAAATACGCCTGATTCAGAGCTTTGGGAATCCAGAGACCTTCCTAATGGTGAAGACCTTCTCCATGGGTAAAGGAGTGGCTGGGCCAGGACAACATTCTGAGAAAAACAAACTGAGAAAGCCAGCAGCCTGGGCAAGCTCTGGGGCAGATGACTCCAGGCACAACGAAGATACAACTAAGATAATGACATCAGGAGCTACCATCACCCCAAGTTAGAGCCCAGCATCTACAACTACCCTACCAGCTGCATTTATTTTCTTGACTTTTCTCCCTCTTCTAGCTCCATAAACTGTGAACTCCTTGAGGGCAGAGACTGTGGGAAGTTTTGTCCAATGCTTTAAAGTCCTAACCCATGTCCATTTCCCATCAAGAACTATCCTAATAAATGAACCTCAAGTTGATCCTTCATAGGAGTCATGCCATCAGAAACAATAAGTACCATCATCAAGGACCACCGACATTGAGCTTCTCATTTTCTCCCTAGGAGATTATGCTTTCTGGATAAGGGAAGGTTGAGTAGAGCTGCAAAGCTGGAGAAGGTAAGTGACCTCACGATTCTACTGTTTTGCCCAATTCCTCTAGAAGAGTGAGCCTGCAGAGCTCTGAGCATGATTAGAAGGATGTGTGTGTTTTTGTTATTAAAAACAGAACAGTCCACCCACATCTTCCTTTGTGCCATGACACCTGCTTGTAACCTCATACTTGGATGAGTGGCGAGTCATTTGAGAAGCTGAGTCCTCTGACTTCCATTTTGAGATGAGTCCTATATGCAGCCAGGACTTGCTGATCAGGGAGCATGCAGGCACTCTGCCTTTCCTAGGGATAGGAAGAAGAGAAACCACAGACCCAATCCTCTCATTTTACAGATGGAGACCTGAGGCCCAGAGAGTACAGGTGACATGCCCAAGGTCCCAAAGCAAGCCAGTGGAAAAGCCAGGACTGCATCACGGTCTCTCAACTCACACTTCAGCGTCCTTTCGACTGCAGTAGCTTTGGCAAAATTTTCATTTTGCTCTTTGGAGAAGTGAAGAAAGGTAGGGAGCAGAATATTACGTTTTTGGATTCTCTGCAGACTTCAGTAACTTCTGTTATCCTGGCCTCCACTGTCCTGGCTGTGGCTGCCTCCTATGGTAGCCCTTCGATGGAAAGTTGGGTCCTAAGCCAATTAGTTTTGAGTTGGCTCAGAGTTCCTACCAGGGCTGGTGTGGTCCCCTTGCACGTGGCTCAGGACCTCTCGGTCTGTAAACAGGCGGAAGGCAATCTGCTCACACTCCCGCTTGGTCCCACATTCAAACAAACACCCAAACAAGCCCTCCTTCTCCAGAGCAGCCAAATCAGAGTAGCCACAGGGCCCGCAGTGCAAGATCCAGGGACGGGACCAGCAGGCAGCCTCCAACGGGCTCTGGTTGAGGTAGATGCCTAGGTCGACCCTCCGGTTCTTACTGGTTGGGTGTGAGTACAAGAGCCATGATTCTGACAGGGTTCTAGCTTCTGGCTCTAGCCTCAGTGAGCTGTCCAGCAGATGGCTCTGCTGAATGGTAGGAGCATCTTTGCCAGCAGGGTGCTGGCACCCATTTGGGATCTCCAGGGACCGGAAACTCACCACACTGCCTTGGCAGCCATGAGGGGGCTCACAGAGCTGTTGGCTCAGAGCTGGTTTCTGAAAGCATTCACCATGGTCGGTGCTGAGAGCCTCTGCCCGGCACCTGTTTGGTGTCCGGGCACTGCAATACAGCACAGCGTGGCCAGCCTTCCCAGTTACCTCTGCCACTTCGCACTCCACTGTCACCATGGGCTTAATAAGCCTGCCATGGTGCCATGTGGCTCCTAGGTCATCACTATAGATCATCAGGGAATGAGGCCTGGCTTTATATGGTAGCCGAAAGCAAAAGAACCGGTAAGGGATGTAGTAGGCGTATGCAGGGATGATCAGCCTCCCCGACTGCAGCTGGATGCCATGACCTGGGCCCACAGCAAACGTGGCCCAGTGCTCCACCTCTGGGCCAATGACCTCCTCAGTCAGGTCCCTCACCTCGCTCCATGAATAGCCAGCATCCTGACTGCAGATGAAGCAGAGGCGGGCAGCATTCCTG
>NW_006773138.1:2306670-2311448 GCF_000442215.2 Lipotes vexillifer | reverse complement strand
ATTCCTGCCTGACACAATCTGTTGGCGCTCAGTGACATGGCCCCGCACACAGATGAAGAATAGGTACACACGGCCACTCTTCTGCTCCCACACAGGACAGGGGTTCATGGTCCGATGCCCAGGTAATGTGGCTTCCATCAGTGGCTTCAGGGGTTCCCACTAGACAAGGGGAAGGGAGAAAGAGCAGGAGTGAAAGACTAATAGGAAGACATGAGGCTCATTAAAAGCATTAATACTGGGGACTTCTCTGATGGTCCAGTGGTTAAGAATCCGCCTTCCAATGCAGGAGATGCGGGTTCAATCCCTGGTCGGGGAACTAAGATCCCACATGCCACGGGGCAACTAAGCCCGTGCGCCACAACAAAAGATGCCGCATGGAAAGATCCCACAACAAAAGATCCTGCGTGCCTCAACTAAGACCCGATGCAGCCATAAATAAATAAATAAATAAATATTTTTTAAAAAAGCATGAATACCTCTCAGAGATAAGAAATAAATGGTACTGAAATCTATAAAATCATGAAGGCCCAAGTGTTCACTGAATTCTCAAATATTATAGGATAACTTATCAGCTGCAAAGAGGCAATGCTAGGTATTGTACATGCTGTCCCCTCTGTCTGGAACACTCTTCTGCACTTTGTCTACATGCCCAATTCATCGTCCAAAACTCAACTCAAAGTCACCTCCTTCATGAAGCCTTGCATGAGGTTCCCTCCCCACCCTTACCAAAGACAATCGGTTCCAGATCACCGCAATAAAGCGAATGTCGCCATAAAGTGAGTCACACGGATTTTTTCGGTAAATTTGTATTTACACTAGGCTGTAGTCTATTAAGTGTGCAATAGCATTATGTCATAAAAACCCAATGTACATACCTTAATTTAAAAATACTTTATTGCTAAAAAAATGCTAACCGCCATTCAGCAAGTTACAATCTTTCTGCTGGTGGATGGTTTGAAATACCGCAAGAATTACCAATATGTGACACAGAGACTCAAAGTGAGCAAACGCTGTGGGAAAAATGGTGCCGACCTGCTTGATGCAAAGTTGCCACAAACCTTCAATTTGTGAAAAACGCATTATCTGTGAAGCACAGTAAAGCGAAGTGCAATAAAATGAGGTATGTCTGTAATTTTTTATGTGCCTGGCTCCCTTCCTAGATTATGAGTCCTTTGAAGGTAAAAACCAAATTATTCTGATTTTGTATTGCCAGTGCCTAGCACATAATAGGAGCAAAATAAATATTTTTAAAAAGAAAGGACACCTCCCCCCCAAAAAAATAAAGAAAGAAAGAGAAAGGAAAGGCCAACACATAGGGAAGTTTTAGGCAAATAAAGGGAAATTTAAGACAAAGATTTTTTTTCCTTCCTCTACTACCCCAGGAGGCAATTCATAACGACGTCATTAAAAACTCAAGCATGGAGTCAAAGACACCTAGTTCAAACCCCACCTTCACCACTCATCACGTGATCTTGGGCAAGTTACTCAATCTCACTTCACCTCCATTTCCTCATCAATTAAATGGAGGATGTAATAACATGCTCACAGAGGGGATGTAAGGATAAAATGAAATAATGCCTAATCAGACATACCACAAAGACCTAATTTCCTTAATATATTTTTAAAACAATATTAGAAATTGGTAAGAAAATTTCCAAAAACCCCAGCAGAACTGGGCAAAGAGCAAGATCAGACAACTCAACAGAAAGAGAAGAAAAAATGAAAATGTGAAGGAAAAGGACTTCCAATTACAACAAACCAGGTAATTTGAACCAAACTTTCTACTGAGAACTAGGATAGATAAAAAAAAAAATTAAGACAAAAACATCATTTGAAAGCACCAGAGAGCACACAAGGCCATGAAGAATTATAGGCCAAGAACTGAAAGTTCATTCAGAGCGGCTGACGTGGTATTTTGAGTACCTTTTCTCCTCAGGTATCTCTACTAATTCTCAAAGAGGTAACTGAAAAGCTGAGAAGCCAAGCAACTCATCTGATAGCCCTACGGGGCTAGTAGGACAAAAATTAGAGGCCCTGGTAAACCCACTAGGCTTTGAGTTGGAACCTTAAAGGGCTAAGTCCCAGAAGTGCAGGTGAAACTGGAGTAGACCAGCCCTCACAACCACCACTCTAGAAAACTGGCTGGCATTACCTACTAAAGTAGAATATAAACATACCCTATAATCCAGTAACGCCATTTCTAGATATCAACCCAGCAAAAAGCATGCACATAGTACTGAAAAACACGTGCAGAATATTCAGAGCTGCAGTGTCTATACACATAATCACTAACCTGAATTGGCAACAACAGCAGAACAGATCAATCCATTATATATAGTCATACAATGGAAAATTACGTAACAATGAAAATGAACAAATAAAGCTGTATACAACAATCTGGATAAACCTCGAGAGTACTGAACAAAAGAAGCCAAACATAAGGAGTCCATAGATTAAAACCAAGCAAAACTCTAGAGCTATAAATCAGGCTAGTAATGACCTTTGGGGAAGAAGAGAGGGGGAATGAGAAGCTTCTGAGGTGCTGGCAATATTCTATTTCTTGAGCTGAGTGTGAGTCCACAAGTGTTGACTTTGTCAATTCACAGAGCTGACATTTACGTTTTGTGCACTTGACAATTATGTTTTATGTTTTCTGTATCTGTTATCACTTTACATGAAAAACATTTTTAAGGTAGTATTAAGACTATATACTTAGACTTCTCTGGTGGCGCAACGGTTAAGAATCCGCCTGCCACCACAATGTAATAACTCTAATAGTTACATAACATAACTGTGGAGTTACAGAGTTCACTGAGATTGGTCATGTTGTTTGACTTTATTCATTTATTTATATAAAAAACATATTGTCCACCTTTAACATAAAAGACACTGTGAAGGCTTCTCAAGATGTAATATTTAGAATATATTAAAGTTACTCCATCTTTAGTCTAATGTTATAAATTAATTAACACAGAAAGTACAGTGTTATAATCAGTTGCCTCATATCCTGTCTGGAAAGGGGTTAAAAAGAGAATCTGCCTGCTAACACAGGGGACAAGGGTTGGAGCCCTGGGCCAGGAAGATACCACATGTCGTGCAGCAACTAAGCCCGTGTGCCACAACTACTGAGCCTGCACTCTAGAGCCTGCGAGCCACAACTACTGAGCCCGCATGCCACAACTACCGAAGCCCGTGCACCTAAAACCTGTGCTCTACAACAAGAAGCCACTGAAATGAGAAGCCTGCGCACCGCAACGAAGAGTAGCCCCTGCTTGCTGCAACTAGAGAAAGCCCGCACGCAGCAACCAAGACCCAAGACCCCCCAAAAATTTTTTTTTAATTTTTAAAAAAAGACTATATACTTGTACTTTGTATGAAGAAGCACTAGAAGGATACATAAGAAACAATAGTGACTCTGCCTATAAGAGGCAGAGGACTGGGAATGGGATGTATACACCTTTTTACACTGTTTTTTATTCTTCAGCAATATGAAACTGTTAACTACCCAAAACAAAAAATAAGATTTTAAAAAATTAACTCCTGCATGAATGAGCAAAGCATATTATTAAGCAAAGCTCAGATCATAGAATCTCAGAGTTGTAAGGACCTTGTGCTAACTCACATCCTACAGAAGATTCTCCTCTAAGTCTTGTGGATAAAGGCCATTCAGTCTCTCCTGGAACTGGTCTAGGGACAGGGAACTCACTCTCTCTGGGGCAGCCCATTCTATACCAGAGTGCCTTGTACGCTGTAAACACTTCAAACATCATGTGCCAAAGTCAACTTAATTATTGGGCAGAAGCCCACCTTCCTCCACGAAGCTCTCCCAGATTGGCTAACTGATCAAAGATTGCTTCCTAAGTCCTCTCAAATGGTTTTCTTCCTCTCTGGAAACTATATGCACGAGAAGTCCACATTGCTGTCTGATCTGACTGCATTTTATTTATTTATTTATTTTTGCTGTGTTGGGTCTTCGTTTCTGTGCGAGGGCTTTCTCTAGTTGTGGCAAGCAGGGGCCACTCTTCATCGCGGTGCGCGGGCCTCTCACTATCGCGGCCTCTCTTGTTGCGGAGCACAGGCTCCAGACGTGCAGGTTCAGTAGTTGTGGCTCACGGGACTAGTTGCTCCGCGGCATATGGGATCCTCCCAGACCAGGGCTCGAACCTGTGTCCCCTGCATTAGCAGGCAGATTCTCAACCACTGCGCCACCAGGGAAGCCCCCTGACTGCATTTTAAACCAATGGAGGCAGGGACTTCAGTTCCCTGTGACTCTTGGGTAATCAAAACTCAGAAGGCCACCAGCAGGAAGGGGCAGCCAGGCCTGCCTTGAGAGGGAGAGAAAAGGCACCCACAGGGCTGACTCCAGAGCCTCGAAGACACCACCAGAGAGAGGAGATAAAGAAAGCACTGTGGATGTCAGGGAAGGAAAAGACCGTGTCTGGATATGGGAAATCCAGGGAGAAATCACCTTCTATTCTGCTCATCTTTAACACACCCACTTCAAGTATCAGCTTAAATGCCATGCCCTGCACGACAGCTTCTCTGATCCCAGCTGCATTTGAACTCCTAAGGAAACACCTCACTCTGCATAAACCTGCCTTGTGACACTTTGTGGATTCTGGGTGGGAGTTTTGGACAGTTACATCTGTGCACAGCTTTGTTTTCTCTCTACAATTTGGTTGTGCAAATTCTTCCCAAAGAGGGGTCAGAGTCTATCAACTTTTGTATCCCCCTCCCTTCACAACATCCCCTGACTTAATGCCTGGTACTTGGTAGGT
>NW_006773138.1:2263129-2306660 GCF_000442215.2 Lipotes vexillifer | reverse complement strand
TTGAAGAAAAAAGGAAAGGAAAGAGAAAGGAAGAAAGATGACAGAGGGAGAGAGGAATGGAGGAAAGTGGGAGGAAGGAAGAAGGGATGCAAGGAAAAAGGATCACTGAAGTGCTCTCAGATGGAAACAATACTCTATAAACAATGCATGGAGGCTCTTCTCCACGTTTCTCCAGTACGTGCCTCCTCTCCCTTCCAAGTGCCAACAAGAGGGTCTGGGGAGCAGATTTAATTTTCTGTTGTCACCCTGGGGATAGTACCCCTGTGTCCTTAACACCCTGTGGGGAAACCAACACTTCATGGATAGCACTGAATATGTGATCTGATGAGAAGTAACAGCTGCAAACTCATTTGGATGGTTAAGATTGCTCCGATCAACAACCTTGAGCAGGATCCAGGAAGATATAAGAAATCCATTCACACAGATACTCCCTTTAAGAACAGGAAGAAAAAAAAAATATTGGGCAGTCCAGTCATTGCAAAGTCAGAAGCTCAGCCATCCTTACTAGCTGAGAGGAGAAAATGAAATGGGCCAGATATGTCTAATATAAAGTTGACATGAAGCTGGAAAAAGAAGTGTGAACAAAACATGAAAGCGTTAGAAGCCAAATGATCTCAACCAGGTGGAAGCAATGGCACAAGCTGAGGCTTGACAGAGATAAAACAAGTCTTGGGCTTAAAAATTTAGATGGAGAAACGTGATTAAAGAACAACAAATGTGGGCTTCCCTGCTGGCACAGTGGTTAAGAATCCGCCTGCCAATGCAGGGGACACGGGGTCAAGCCCTGGTCCTGGAAGATCCCACATGCCGTGGAGCAACTAAGCCATGCGCCACAACTACTGAGCCTGTGCTCTACAGCCCACGAGCCACAACTACTGAGCCTGCGCGCTTAGAGCCCGTGCTCCGCAACAAGAGAAGCCACCACAATGAGAAGCCCGCGCACCGCAATGAAGAGTAGCCCCTGCTCGCCACAACTAGAGAAAGCCAGCACACAGCAATGAAGACCCAATGCAGCCAAAAATAAATAAATAAATTAGTTTAAAAAAAAAAAAAGAACAACAAATGTAATGGCCGACAAGCATATGAAAAGATACTGAACACTGCTAATAATTAGAGGAATGCAAATCAAAATCATAATGAAATCAGTTCATATCCATTAGGATGGCTACTATCAAAATCCCCCCACAAAACGAAGTAAGTGTTGGTGAGGATGTGGAGAAATACAAAATGGTGCAGTCACTGTGGAAACAGTATGGAGGTTCCTCAAAAATTTTAAATATCAATAGAATTACCACATGATCCAGCAATTCAACTTCTAGGTCTAAATCCAAAAGAATTCAAAGAACAGTCTTGAAGAGACATTTGCACACCCATGTTCACAATAGCCAAAAGTGGGAGCAACTTAAGCGTCCATCAACTGATGAATGGATAAACAAAATGGATAAAGGAATGAATGGATAAACGAAATGGATAAATGAAATAATGGATTAACATACAATAAGAAGGAAATCCTGACATAATGCTATGACATGGATGAACCTTGAGGATGTTATACTAAGTAAATAAGCCAATCAGAAAAAGACAAAATATTGCATGATTCCACTTACATGAAGTATCTAATGTAATCAAATTCATAGAAACAAAGTACAATAGTAATGTCTAGGGGCTTGAGGTGGGGGAAATGAGTTGTTCAATGAGTATAAAGTTAGAGTCATGCACTGATGAATAAGTTCTAGAGACCCGTTGCATAACGATGTAATACAGTTAACAATACTGCAATGTACACTTAAAATGGTTAAGATGGAAAGTTTTACATTAGGTGTATTTTACCACAATTAAAACTGTTTTAAAAAGAACAAAAAATGTGAAAAAGTCTTGGAGGTTTTAGTTGACCATCTACTTAACGTTTATGCAGCTACCAAAAAAGTAAATGTCGGACTTCCCTGGTGGGTCAGTGGTTAAGAATCCGCCTGCCAATGCAGGGGACATGGGTTTGAGCCCTGGTCCAGGAAGATCCCACATGCCGCGGAGCAGCTAAGTCCGTGCGCCACAACTACTGAGCCTGCGCTCTAGAGCCCATGAGCCACAACTACTGAAGCCCACGTGCCTAGAGCCCATGCTCTGCAACAAGAGAAACCACCACCGCAATGAGAAGCCCGCGAACCCGAACCGCAACGAAGAGTAGCTCCCCCACTCACCACAACTAGAGAAAGCTGGCGCGCAGCAATGAAGACCCAACGCAGCCAAAAATAAATAAATACGTAAATAAACTTATTTTAAAAAAAAAGTAAATGTCACTTAGGCTGTATTAAAAGGATACAAGGTGGTGGGGCTTCCCTGGTGGCGCAGTGGTTGAGAGTCCGCCTGCTGATGCAGGGGGCGCGGGTTCGTGCCCCGGTCCAGGAAGATACCACATGCCGCAAAGCGGCTGGGCCCGTGAGCAATGGCCGCTGAGCCTGCGCGTCCAGAGCCTGTTCTCCGCAACGAGAGGCCACAACAGTGAGAGGCCCGCGTACCGAAAAAAAAAAAAAGATACAAGGTGGGATAGCCACCTCACTGCTGAGCTGGTCAGTCTACCCCTAGGGTCCTAAGTTCAATTCTGAGTACCATACTTTGAAAAAAGACACTGACATCCCACACCAGGTCCCAAGGACAGTAATCACAGTTTTCAAGGGACCAGAAACCAAATCAAGACTGTGGTCTAAGCAGCTGCTAAAAGAACTGAAGCTGTTGAACCCAAAAAGTAGAAGACTCAGAGGGTGTGAATACCGTTTTCAGATACATCAAAGAGCAGTTCTCCAGAAAAGGGACTTTACCTAAACAATGCACAGAAGGCAGGACAAGACCAATGGGTAATTATAGAGAAGTACAGATCGTCTCATTCCAAAACAGTTGCTACAGGATTAAGTTCCTCATTTGAGGAGCTGTGTAAGTAGACCCTTAACAGAAGATGACTCATGTTGAGTTCCTACTATGTAATTGCTATTATTAATTATATTTTGCAGACAGTGAAACAGAGAAGAGTCAGGTATTCAAGTTCACAGCCAATAAATGATAGGTCTTGCCTGACTCCAAAGCCAGGCTCTTAACCACTAAGCTATTAGTAGCTACCAATGGAATACAGAAGATTTCTATATTGGGAAAGAAGTTGGGCTGATAATTCTTCTAACTTTAAGATACTACAATTAAGTAAATGAGAGAATTAATGTGAATAAAATAAAGAGAAGAGAGAATGAGTTAAAGTGGACACATTTGTGAATGTGTGTGACTACTGGGCAGTGAGGTTATGTAACAGGTATGGTCTGATAAAAAAACACTTAACCGCCCAACTGTCTGTGACAGAAAGCAGGGCAACATAACCACAGGCATTGCCTGTCCTGGAGGAAACAAAAGAGCTAGAACTGCAAGTTGGGCTACAGGACACCCGGGATATAAGCAGAGGTTTGACCCTGGGAAACCATAAGAAAGACTTGTGACAAGGTGTAAGAGCAGGGAATGGAAATTCCCTGAAGTAAAAAACTTCCCTACAGGGAAATGTGAGTAAGTCATCAAAAGCAAAAACAGGGGTTGCTGGCAAGGGCCACCATCAGCAGAATAGCATTTGCACTGTAACAGCAAAACAAGGCATCCCTATGGACATGAAGTTTTAATGGTGAGGTTTCTGTGAGTAGAAAAGGTTAGAGGGATTAAAGTACCTCTTATAAAAAATGTATGTATGTGTGTAACTCTCAAGTCCATTGTCTCACCTCATCCTCACTTCAGCAATCTCTGAGAGATAAAAGGCAACAATGAGAAAAATGGGATCTGAAGTAACCCTATAGTTCATAGGCCCAAGAGCAGCAACCATTCTCTCCCCCATAAAAACACAGTAAACATGTGCTACTTAGGGACAAGGGCGCCAAACCCATTTCTGCCTCTTATTAGGTGTGTGCCTAAGGCAAGTCACTTTACTTCCGAGCTCCAGTTTCCTGTTGTAAAACGGGCCTCATAATATTTACCTCACATAAAGCACAGGGGAGAGGAAGAGCAGGAAGGGGAAGAGAAGCGGGAGTATGGGTGTCATCATCCTCCCCCGCATCTCCTGGTAGCTGTGGGCTTGAACAAGCCACCTACCTGTTGGAGCACCAGGATCCCTCATCAGCAAAACTGGATTAACAATGCTTACTTCTTTCGATGACTTATGAGGATAAAAGAGAATGTGAATGAAAAACACACCACATGTTGGCCAAACTGAACAAACCATGGAGGCCTCTAGCCAGAGACTGAGTTGGAAGCCTGCTTTCACTGCTTTATTATAGCTGTGTGAGCTTGAGCAAATAGCAACCTCTCTGAGCCTCAGTTTCCTCATTTGTAAAATGTGACTGACAATAGTTCCTACATCACAGAATGGCTGTGAGATTCAGTGTGCCCCTGGCACACAGTAAGTACTCAGTAACTGAAAGCATTGCTGTTACTGCTTTTTTTCCTCCTCAGCTCTGACACAAGGCTTTTCTTGCACTGATAGGAAAAGACACAGACTCTGATATACTCAGAGCAGTGTAGAAACTGAGGCCCAGGCTCAGATCTGGGATAAGGAGTCACCTGTACTGAGTGCCCAGTCCTCAACCCTCGCCTCAGCACCAGGTGGAGAGCATCCTCATCCCTGCTCGAGGAGCGCTTCTCTGCAAAGGCCAGGAAGGTGTGGGTAGGGGGCACATAGAGCAAGGCTGGGATCCGGTAGGTGATCCCTCTCTTGTCCTCCTGCTGGAACAGAGGGCTGTTGAAGGAGCACGATGTCATTTCTTCCATGACCTCTGCAAGGATAGGAGGCAGATAAACATGTGTCCACATTCAAATGCTGGCTTGTATACAAGTTCTGCTCTATCATTCCATTTCTGGAGATCACTGGGAGGCAAAGATGTACTCAAATGTTTATTTTTTTATACAAAAGTAACATCATGATCTCAACAGTACAAAGCATAAAATAGGCACTCTCATTTAACAAGTCTATCCTCCAGACTCTGTGGGAATCCTATGCAGCCTGTGTCAAGTGCCTCTCCAGAGAGATTCTGTATGTGCTTATGCTGAGCATTCAGAGGTATTACCAGCCTGGATGGTTTCTAATGTCAATTTCTTGGCATGGAGTTTTTAGGCCATTCAGGTAATCTAAACATAAACCCAAATCCATATGAGGGAATGCCTGTGGTTAAGAATTCTCCAGGCAGGTAGATGCGGATGATGTGTGCAAATTGGTCTCAAGTGATTCTGAAGAAATATTAGACACACACACTTATGTATGTGTGTATGTATGTATGTACGTATGTATGCATGAAGAGACAAGGACAGAGACAGAGAGGGACAGAGACAGGGAGGAAATGATATAGCAAAAGGGGTAAAATGTTACAAATTGGTAAGTCTGTACGAAAGTTATATGGGAATCTTTGTCCTGTTTTTTTTGGTTGTTTTTGTTTTTTTTTTTTTTTTTTTTTTTTTTTGGCGGTCCGCAGGCCTCTCACTGTTGCGGAGCACAGCCTCCGGACGTGCAGGCTCAACGGCCATGGCTCACGGGCCCAGCCGCTCCGTGGCATGTGGGATCTTCCCGGACCGGGGCACGAACCCATGTCCCCTGCATCGGCAGGCGGACTCTCAACCACTGCGACACCAGGGAAGCCCTTGTTTTTTTTTTAAATAAATTTATTTATTTATTAAAAAAAAAGAATTCTCTAGGCAAACTTTCCCCTTCTATTGGAGCCTAGAAGAGGCAATCTTCTTTGTCACCTCTGTCAGTAGTAAGATTTCTTTTTCCTTTTCCACTTGATTAGAGGATACAGATTTTCAAGGCATCTAGCTTCATGCAGGGATCTAACTTCCAACCAGAGTCAAACCCCGGTGGGCCCATAGTTTCATTCACTGTAACAGCAGGTATATTAAAGCCCAAGCTTCTAGGTAAGTGGGACATGCAAACATCTAGGGCAGCTGAGGTCAGGTAAAGGGGCTAACCTCTCCAGTTTTCAGTTTACTCTTGGTTTTTAGGCCTGGGGATTTCTCTTACATTCTTGCAAATTCAGCTATAAAAGACTTTGTTATATTTATCCACCATTTTACAGGTTAGCTAGCCTGCCATAATGCTGAAAATGGAAATCTCTAGGTACACTTCTCAAAGAAAATCAGGTGTCCAACTTCTCAGAGGCCCAAAAGGGGAATCCAGTCAGACAGACAGAACCAAGCTTAGAATTACTATATTTTCTCTCACCACCTGTCATCCAAGCTCTGTCTTCCAAATCATTTGTAAAAATAATCAGGCTGTAAGAATGAGGGCCATAAGGCCTTACTCACTTATTTAATAAATATTTCTGAGTGCCCACTCAGAAAGTTAGACCATAATGTAGGTGCTGAGGAGACAGAAAGGAATCAGAGGTCCCTGCCCTCAAGAAACCCACATCCAGGTAAGCGAAACAGACATATACATAGACAATTACAATATCATGTAGTAAGTGCTACTTTAGAGGTCAACATGAGAGCATGCAGGAAAACAGAAAAGGGCAACTGTCTAGACGAAGGCAGCAGTGGTGGAGTTTTGGAGGGGTAATAAGCCACGGGATCTCCTGTCTCACATCCTTATACTCTGGGCCTGGAACATTCAGATAGGCAGACCTCACTCCCTCACCTCCTTCAGCTCTACTCAAACATCATCCAATCAGTGAGGCCTTCCCTGACAACTCCCACAACTTCCTTGCCCCTCTCTATCCCCTTTTCCTGCTCTATTCTCCATGCCACTTACCATCACCCATATATTATACTTATTTAATATACCCCACAGAATAGAAGTTCCATAAAGGGCAGGGATATGTCTGTTTTATTCCCTGATATGCCTCTACACCTAGAACCTTACCTGGTAATTCACAGGCACTTGACAAATATTCATTGAATGATTGAATGAATGGGTGAGCTGGATCTTAAAGGATGAATAGTGGGTTATAGCCAACTGAAGGGTGAAAAGGAGAAGGGCAGAGGGAGTGGATGTGAAAAGCCTAAAGGTCACAGAAAACACAGTGAGCTGTGGGGACTCGCAGTAATCCAGTACAACTACAGTGGAGCGCAAAAGCTGTAAGCAAAGGTGGGACTGAAGGGGTCAGGTGAGTGCAAATCCTGGGAGGCTTTGATACCTTATTAAGGTGTTTATTCCCACAGGTAGGGAGCCACTCAACAGTGTTTGGCAGAGGAATGTCAAGATCAAGTATGCATTTAAGACCTCTCTCTCAGGTAGCCTTCAGGGCACTGAACTAAAGGGGAAAGTTGCACTGCTTTGGGCTACAGCCTCATAGTGTCAATCAAGACAAGCTTTGTCATTGACAGCATATGAATGATTTATTTAGCATATGAATAATTCATTTCACTTGTTCCTAACCTAAAGCAAGAAGAATCACAGCTCACTATCTGAGGGGGCGGGGAGGTGGCCTCCTGAGTCCGGAAGAAAAGCCTCCCCTCATTCCAATTCCGGGCTCTCAGTTGTCTTCCTCACACCGTACGTGAGCACACCTCTCTCCCCAATTCAGGCTCTCCTGCCACAGGGTCAGGCTTTCTTCTAAGTAAAGATCTGTCCCTGGGCCAAGCTGTTGTAATGGTTTAGAACATAAGGTGTGGACCAGACCAGGACTGCATGAACTTGGGCATGTGATTTAACTTCTCTATGCTTCTGGATCCCCATTTATAAGATTCAGTAGAATGAGTGAAAGAATTAAGTTTAAAAGTTTAAGTGTCTGTTACAGGGCCCATGACACAGTATGAGCTCAATATAGGACAGTTACTATTTTTAGACTGTCAATCACTACATATTCTAGTTTTACTCCTTGAAACCTGTGGATGATGATGATGATAATGACAACCACAATTACAACTCCCCTTCTTAAAAGTATTTAAATCCCTTTGCACCTCTGGGAGAGGTCATAATTAAAACTCTTATAAGATATATAAGCTAATATCAATACTATTAATCATCAGCCAACACATGATTATTGGTTAACACAAAAACAGGATGTCTCTGGGTGGTAAGAAGAATGAAGCACAGAATAAGCATGGGAATGGGCAGGGAGGACTAGGAAAAAAGAAAAGGAGAGGAAGTGAAAAGAGCACGTAAGGAGAAGCACAAGTTCTTACTGCGTGACCTTGTGCTAGTCAGTTAATTTCTCTAGGTCTTGGATTCCTTGCTTATAAAATGTGGATGACAATAATACCTACCTAAGATGACTGAATGAAGAACCACTCAAAAATGTTTTATAAACTTTAAAGCACTATGTAAGTAAAAGTATTATAAATTCAGATGTCTTCACAATTTCACTTATGGCTTTGCTATCACTATAACAATTAGAGTCCCTATCATTACTTTTTATTAATTATGCTGATCATGTTGATGACAGTGGTAACACAGGTGGTGACTCTGGCATTGATACCCAAACTGTTTCGCACAAACCATAAGCCAGGAGCTAGGGATAGAGAAGACTCAGATACAGTTCTGCTCTGGAGTTGTTCATTTTAGCAGAGAACTCTACGTGATTAACTGCCACTCCATATAATCACCTTTCAATCAAGCCCTCCCTGCTCTTTCACTGGAAGAAAATATAGTGTAGCATGGACTTTGAAGACTGACTTGGCTTTGACACTAGCAAGTCAAATTCACCTCTGAACCTCAGTTTCCTCACTTGTAATGGAGATAATATCCCTATTTCTCAAGCTTTCTCAAGTGTAATTCCACAGACTCCAATTAATCCAGAGCGCCAAGCAGCCTCCAGTGAACCCCAGAAGGAGGCCTCCTTTCTTTTTTTTTTTTTTTTTTTTTTTCCTTGCGTTATGCGGGCCTCTCACTGTTGTGGCCTCTCCCATTTGCGGAGCACAGGCTCCGGACGCGCAGGCTCAGCGGCCATGGCTCACGGGCCCAGCCGCTCCGCGGCATGTGGGATCTTCCCGAAACGGGGCACGAACCCGCGTCTCCTGCATCGGCAGGCGGACTCTCAAGCACTGCGCCACCAGGGAAGCCCAGGCCTCCTTTCTTTATTCACCCCTAACTATTAATACTTAAGGAGCAACCATCACACTCCAGGCCTTTGAAGATCCTGTGGTCCAAACCCTTCTCATGGTACACATTGGAAAACTCAGGCCCACAGAGGGGAATAAACTCCTCTAAGGCCACTCAATGAGTCAGTAACAAAACCCGGACCAAGGCCCAAGTCTCCTAAGTTTCAGCTCAGGGCTCTCTGCTGCCCACAGACCCCCTTAAGTAAGAAGGGCTTTCCCAGTCTCAGATCCCTTTCATCTCTAAAGTTTGGCTTCTGTCGAAGGAAAACAAAAATAGACCTAGCCAAAAATACTTTCTGGCTCTGTCTGAGACCCTAGCCAACTGGGGTGTGTCTGACCCAATATTCCCCGCAGACTGGATTCCCTAAGCCCAGAAAGTGCTGCCAAACCTGTCCCCCACGTTTTGGGGGGCTCTCCAGTCTCCCAGCCCCACTCACCTGCGCGGGACCCCGGCTCCTCCATCTCTCTTGGGGTACGTCTGGGCGCGGGGTCAAGCCCTCACGTCTCGGACACTGAAGCCCGGGAGAATAACCAACGCTGGGGAGACAGGAAAGGGACTGCGGACGCGGACACAAACCACGAAAAGTAAAGAAGCAGGCCGACAGAGACCTCGAGAGGCCAGCAGCGGGTCTGACAGACCCAAAACACCGAGAAGAGCAGGTACGAAAGCCGGTCCCGGAACCGCGGAGACCGCAGGCCGCCTACGGTTGGGACAGGCCGTAGGCTGCGGCGGGGAGTCAGCCCCGCCCCCTCGGGCCATTTCAGCCAAAGCCCCACCCCTCTCCTTCCGCCGCCCGGTCCCTTCGCCGCCCAGGCTGGGATATCCCTCCTCTCTCCGGCCCCCAGTCCCGACCTAGCCGTGGCTTAGGATTTGCCCCTTCCTCTCCCACCACCCGACCACCACCCCCTCCAATGGCTGCGCAGCTCCCTGGCTCCGCCCCTCACCCCTCCATTCCGCTCCTCTGTCTTCAGTCCCCTTTTCCCACGCTCGCACCTATTGGTTGCCGGTCTGTTGATGGGTATCACGCTTAGAACTTCCCTGGACAGCTTGAGAGTGGAGCGAAGGTTCCGGGCCTCAGAGGGGACTCAACTAAAAGGTCCAGAGATCCAGAGCATTGGGCAACCCACACTTAAGAAAATAAAAATTATATTTGTATGTGTTATTTTATATATGTATGTGTGTGCATGTGTATATATTTTTTGAGAAAATAATAGTATTAGATTACGACCCGCTGGATAAGATAAAAACCCACAAGTCCACATTAACATGGACAATTGAATAAATATTATAAACGGGAGAAAGGAAAGCTCTTCCTATAGTAGAATTCCAATTTATGAAAGTAGTCCATGCACAGGCTATTTGAACATATTACAGTTTATGCTAAACACCTGCTTTCCTTCTGAGAATCTGGAATTTTGAAACATGCTGGGAAGAGAGTGCCCACGTGGCCAGTAAAAACTGTGGATGCTGAGTCTCTAATGGGTTCTCTAGACAGAAACATGGCACACATGCTGCATTTGTGCTGGGGGAAAGTGTGTGCTTAGTGATCTCTCATGAGAGGGAGAGAGCATAAGAAAGCCTATACATGGATTCTTTCCGAATCAGCCTGCAGTCCTTTTCTCTGATGATCCAGTGTGTGTCCATACTAAATACATTGCTGTAATCAATCTTAGCCATGAATACAACTATAGCCTAGTGCTGAAACCGTGTAACTCCAACTGGGACTTGAACCCACCGGCCGGGACTCGAACCCAGCCAAAATCCAGATTGGGACTTGAACCCACAGTCTTTTAACTGAGATCACACACCTGGTCTCAGGACTTAATGAAGCTCAGGTTCTTGATGTCTCATCGCAGAAAGAATTCAGTGAGAGACAAAGTCAGAGGTAAGAAGTGGATTTATTTAGAGAGAAACACACTCCACAGACAGAGTGTGGGCCATCTCAGAAGGCGAGAGCAGCCCCAGGGTATGGGGTTGTCAGTTTTTATAGAGGTGGGTAATTGCATAGGCTAATGAGTGGGAGGAGTATTCCAGCTATTTGGGAGAAGGGGCGGGGATTTCTAGGAATCAGGCCACTGCCTAATTTTTTAGCTTTATGGTCAGCCTTGGAACTATCATGGTGCTTGTAGGTGTGTCATTTAGCTTGCTTATGTGTTACAATGAGCATATACTGAGGGTCTAGTGGAAGGTGACTCATCTGCCACCTTGGACCTGTTTGGTTCTAATCAGTTTATGTTCTGTCCTCGGGTTATGTCATTCTTTTAAAGGTTGTGCCCTGCCCCCTTCCCTCCTGTTTCAGTCCTGTGAGTACTTCTAGCAAATCTCTGAATCTAGGGCTGAATCTGAATCTTGGGAACGCTCAACCAAACACAATATATAAAGTTTTAAAACATGTAAAATAATAATACTATGTATTGTTAGTGGACACGTGTGAAGAAAATGCAAAGGAATAAGAAACAGCAAATTCAGTCACTTCTGGGAGTGCAGGAAGTAGGGTGTGATTAAGAAAACCCAAGGGACTTCAATTGTGTCGGTAACATATATTTTTTAAAGGTGGCAGTGGGTTCATGGGTGTTCACTTTATTATTCTTTAAGCCTTATTATTTGTCTAAAATATTTCATTTTTAAAGATTGGTTCATACAAAGTCCTAGGGTTTTTCACCAGACCCCTCCAAGCACACAATCACCAACTTGGATCACCAAGTCAGTTTTAGAAAAACATCTAGAGCTAATGCCAAGTCTCTCTCAGTGCTTTGCTGGTCTCAGTCTAATGCCCGAGGCAGTGAAGTGAAGTTTAGTAGCAAGCTCTGTATTTGGAGGTGAAGCGATCTTGACTCCAATCCTGACTTCCCACTTCCTAGCTAAGTAAGCTTGGCAAGTTGTTTAACTTCTGTGCCTCAGGTTCCTCATCTGTAAAGAGGGCACACTTGGCCCCACTCCTCATCCATAGCTCAGATCAAATACATTTCATTTCCTGTATAAGGACCTTCCAGGCCTCCATGCTAAACAGTTATTCCTCTTCTGGCCTCCACAGCACTTTGTACAGATGGCTTCTGATGAATTTCCTGAGTTTGCCACTTCATCGGCTACTCTGATTAATCTGATAGAGATGGAACCAAATCTATTCTAATGGTCTCATACAGCATTTAATTAAGGATACTATCCAAGTATACATCCAAGCAACAGGATGAGACCAATCTGCAGAATTGACCTCAACCACCACCAAGGGCCTGGACCCAACCAGCTGGAAAAACAACAACCGAAAAACCAACCATAAGCCATTAAGATCTATCTTGGAAAGCCAGGTGGTATTCTCTAGTTTATGCATTGACCTGTACCCTGCCTGAGGCATTAATCCAAGTACAGCAGGTTATATTAGCCATTGCAGACTTTACCTTGGCCCACAAGGAAGTCAAGAACAATTCTATCATTCATAACCACAGTGGCCAGTGAGTTTAAGTTCACCTGAATGCCTTCCAGGGCTGAGGTATATTATTGATGGCTTCAGCTAAAGTCGGGAACGAATTTCATATCAACATTTCTAACAGGACGACTCTCAAGATAGGGATAACCTCCTGCAGAAGTGCATAAATGAATAGGTCACCCCTCCAGGAAGCTCCCCTGTGTAACCAAGGGTAGCCTCATGTTGGAGCCATCTCCACAGTCATCTGAAGGCTACACGATCTGCTGGTGGTGCTTCCTTCAACGCTTGAAGGTTGATCATGACCCTCCCTATGGTGCAAGACACCATGTTTTCAGGGAGGAAGGCAAGTTAATGCCTGGCTTCCACAAAGGAAGTATAGTCCTGGGGACATATATGATGTCCCTGTTTACAACTGCTGGGGCCTCCCAAGTGGGATCTACATCATTCAGGGGACATAGATTGACAATGTCCCTAATGTAAATCTCCTGCCCACCTGGTAGGCCTCAGAGTTCCCAGTTCATTTATTTATTTAATTTTATTTATTTTTGGCTGCATTGGGTCTTCATCGCTGCATGTGGGCTTTCTCTAGTTGCGGCGAGCAGGGGCTACTCTTCGTTGCGGTGTGCAGCCTTCTCATTGTGGTGGCTTCTCTTGTTGCAGAGCACAGGCTCTAGGCACACAGGCTTCAGTAGTTGTGGCTCACAGGCCCTAGAGCACGTGGGCTTCAGCAGTTGTGGCGTGCAGGCTCAGTAGTCACGGCTCGCAGGCTCTAGAGTGCAGGTTCAGTAGTTGTGGCACACGGGCTTTGTTGCTCCATGGCATGTGGGATCTTCCCGGACCAGGGATCGAACCTGTGTCCCCTGCATTGGCAGGCGGATTCTTAACCACTGCACCACCAGGGAAGTCCCTCCCAGTTCATTTAGAATCACTGAAACCGGTCCTTATTTTTGGAAAGACTGCCTGATAGGTTAGTCCAACCTATCCCATGCATCCATGCCACAAGTCAGGTAGCATCTGTCCATTCCACAGGATGACTGAGCAATAGCTACAAGAATGAGGGTGAGGGACACATGTCTAGAGCCTGTGACATGTGTTTTTCACGAGACTATAGGAGCTGAAAGTACACCTGATGTTTCTGATAAGACTTCTCAGTAGGTTAAAAGGAATGGTTAAAAGGAATCAAACTGTGGTCAGAGCCATCTTGTGGGGGATAGCAAACCTAGCAGTTAGTTGAGTTTAAGGAGCTTGCAGTAGTTTGAGATAGTTGTACTAGGCCATTTTCCTTTGAGAGGAAGGCTCCAGGGTTGACTCTTTTTCCAAATGCTATGATCTAGGACTATGTCAAAGCAACAAGAGAATCCAGGTGGCTGAACCAGAATTAAATGCAAAGACTCTAGGCCTCCTTCTGGCTTAGCTGTCACCCGGGGGATGTAGCACCTAGGCTGGCCTGCAAATGCTATTAGGGCAAAGAAACATCATGCCCAACAACGGTCAGAGCATATACTAAATTTTCAAAATAAACCTGTACAACAATCCCCAACCCTTCTCATTCTGATCATTACTCAGTAAACAGCTGTGATAGTTAATTGTATGTGTCAGCTTGCCTGGGACAGATATTTTGTGTCAACTTAACTGGGATAGTGCCCAGATATTTGGTTAGGCATTATTCTAGGTATGTCTGAGGGTATTTCTGGAAGAGATTCCTATTTGAATCAGTCGACTCAGTAAAGCAGACTGCCCTCTCCGATGTAAGTGGGCCTTATCCAATCTGTTGGAGGCCTGAATAGAACAAGAGTCGGGGTAAGGGAGAATTTACTTTCTCGGCCTGACTGCTTTCAAGCTAGGACATCAGTCTTCTTCTGCTTCTGGAATGGAGCTTACACCATTGGTTCTCCTGGTTCTCAGGCCGTTGAATTCATACTGGAAGTATACCAGCAGCCCTCCTGGGTCTCCAGCTTACAGACAGAAGACCATGGGCCTTCTCAGCCTCCATAATCATGTGAGCCAATTCCTTATAATACATCTCTTTACATATACACAAACATATCCTATCAGTTCTGTTTCTCTGGAGAACCCTAATACCGCAGTAAAGAGGAAGTGATTGATCTGGGGACAGCCACACTCAGTGACCACACCGCCTTACCAAGATGTGTTGACTAGAATGAGAAGAGAGGTAGAATCAGAAATGTTTTGAGTACATGTTTTGAGTAGGTTGTTCCATCACTCAACAACACTATATGCTTGTGGATGAAAGAGTGGAAGGTCCATCAAATACCTTGACTATTAGCCCACTATTGGGTGACTTTTGCAATAAAAGGTGTACCATTGTCAGACTGCATATAGACAAGAAAAATATAAAGCAGATTGGTTTCAAGACCAAAAATAGTGTGGAGTTGGTGGATTGGACTAGAACAACCCTGTAACCTGAAAAAGTGTCAAGAGTGGTGAGGCACTACTGGTAATCAGCCAGGAGTGGGTGGAGGCCATGCCCTGTGCTAGGTAGCCTCACTCATTGCTAGACAAACAGGAGTCACAAGTGTGGTATGCAGTGGTAGCCTCTGCCTCAGAAGCATAAGCCATTTAACTTTGTGCCAAGGCTGTGACGGTGCTTGTAACGCCATGTCTGGTGCAATGATGGATCCATTGGCAGCTTGACTGTAGTTGGCCCCCACTGAATAGGCCCCCACATAAATGACCCAAACAGTTCAATTAACAGCTCTAATTCATTTCTATTTTGGGGCCCCAAAGAAGAGTATCTTTGACAGTCTGTAATCTTCCAAGTGACACACCAGAAGACCATGCCTTTGGCAACAGCCAAGAGTCAGTGAAAATATAACCTGTCTGGTCCCCAGTAATACTGTCTAGGGTAAGAGTGACAGTTTTCAATTCAGCCCTTTGTGCTGATCAAGCCCTTACTGTAGTCAGTCTTCCAGAATTGTCACTGGATACCAACAGCTTTCAACTTAACTGCAACATCAGTGAATCAGGCCCAGGAATTTGATTGGAGAAATCCCTTTGGATCAAGGACCCCAGTGAGTCAGTAGCTTTACTTCAGGCAGCCAGGTGGGGACTACATTTCCTCTGAGGGAGTAGCTGTCACTTTTTCATGTAAAACTAAGACGGTGAGGCTAGCTGCATCCCAGAACATGCCATTTCCTCTTGACTAGGGGACTGCTGGGCTCCTTTTTTGTTTTCGTTTGTGTTGGGTCTTCGTTGCTGTGCGTGGGCTTCTCATTGCGGTGGCTTCTCTTGTTGCAGAGCACGGGCTCTAGGCGTGTGGGCTTCAGTAGTTGTGGCACGCGGCTCAGTAGTTGTGGCTCGTGGGCTCTAGGGCACAGGCTCAGCAGTTGTGGTGCACAGGCTTAGTTGCTCCGTGGCATGTGGGATCTTCCCGGACCAGGGCTCGATCCCCGGAAGTGTCCCCTGCACCGGTAGGTGGATTCTCAACCACTGCGCCACCAGGGAAGCCCCTGGGCTCCTTTTTGTTAGTTGTCAAATCTGAGTTAATATGGCCCAAAATGGGGATGTTAGGCCAGAGTTATGAGGCTTCTATGGGTCAGGTGTTTAGTTTCAGCAGTAGCTCTGTAGCAGCCTAACAGCTGTCCACCTTTTTAAAAGGAGGTACTTGGTGCCTGCAAAGTACACTGCTGTACTGGGAAATGGCCTGAGTACTCCAGCAGTCACCAGGTTTTCAACTAAATCTGTGGCTTTCATCTTTCCTCTTAGAATTCTATATTGTTTTTGTTAGACTACCCAAGAGGAGACAGGGGTCCCTTCTCTCTATGCCGTAGTAGCCGCAGAATGGGAGACTTAAGAGCATTCACAGTTCAATCAAATGTCCAATTGCTCTCAATAACACATTGATGCGAAAGCCACAAAACATTAGTACATTGAATCCATTTAGAGGCTCCCTCTACAGGTCGTTTTAATTTTCCTTTCCCATTGCAAACTGCGTCCAAACCTCACCAGCTGAATTCAGGTACTTTCCCCCCATCACGGGAACCCAAACCAAGTAGTTTAAAATAGGTATGTTGCACGCCACAGCCACAGCCACCAAGAGATTCTGCTCTCTCCCAGCCAAGAGTGTGGGGACATCACAGGAGTGGGAGAGGCTAACCTACAGGCTGGGTCCGTGAGAAGAACTTTGCTCCTGACTCCTCCAGGGTCAGTGCTGCCTCTTCCCTTGTGTACCTCTTGGCTCCGATAAGCACCTGCAGCTCAGGGACTGTTATTTTGGGTTTTTTTTGCCCCCGCTGCACACCACTGTGCATCTGCCTCACAGTCCTTGGCACTTTTGACCATTCCTGTGCCCAGGGCTCCCTGTCCCCATGGGGTGAAGGAGGATGGTGACTTACTTATATTCAACAGAGCTAGAAAAGAGGAATCCCTCCCCTCCTCAAAGATCCCCCAGCATACACAGCTTCTTTCCTTAAAGTAGGAGAGGGAGCAAGAGGGATCAGGTCATGTACTTACGTTTGCTTCAAGTGGTTACCTGCTTGGACTCCTAATGTTTTGGGTCCACTCAAAGCTCTACATCCTTATTGCTGACACCACTTATTTCACCTGTGGGGAAGCCTTTACGCATCAGTCAGCCATACTGCCTTCAGCTGGGGCCACAGGCTTGCTGCCTCATTGTCAAAACATCCTTTCCTCCTCCTGCCCCAGAGAGAATGAGCAACAACCTAAGAACCGGTTGGACAATGTGTTTCAATCCTACCTCTCACTGCTCAGCCTCAAAACATTCATTAACACATAGGACAACTAGGGACCCTTATTCCTCTCCTCGCTCAGCAACATTTGCTACCAGACCCCAGGTTATCTTCTCATATCCTCACCTGGCCCATGACCTTTCTCTTCTGGAAAGCCTTGTCTGTCAGGATCCCATCCTTGTTACCAAACTGTCAAGAGTAGTCTATGAAGGATCTCAAATTTTATCCTATTTGCAGACTAACAAGTTAACCTATTATTTTTTCATGGATACTGGCAGATGACATGAGACTCCTGGATCAAAGAACTTTATTACTTATAGTGCAGCAAGCAGCAATGCCAGTTCCCCCTACACCCCGCCCCAACAAAAGTGACGCAGATAGGCCTTGATGGATGCCTACACGTGCAGTAGGTTGTGTCATGGGAAAAGAACCCTGAGCTTGGGGGAGTCAACACTTATAGTGAACAGTGGGCAAACCTGCTCCCAGGGAAGAGACATTACCTCCTCTCTCAAGATGGCTCACTATCAACAGAACACTGAGATACAGCCCAGGAAAAGAGTCGTCAGGGTCTTGCATTCATACGAAGCAAGAACGTGCAGGGATGCTTAGGGCTCATGGCAGATTGCCTCTCCCAACACTTTCTCATTCTCCAGTGGGTCACCTTTGACAGCATTATAAACCAAATCCAGGGCACTAAGAGCCTGAATACTGATACTGAATACTATTCAATACTAATCAGCAGTTTCCCAGAGGAGTTTGTCAGTCACAGGGAAATCTCCCCCAAAGAGCCAAAGCTCCCTTACAGCAGCCAAGACCCACTGCAAAAAATTTTGAGACCTTTACTGTTGTCTCTGACTGGATCTAAGGTTGGCACGATAAACTGCAGGAGGGGGCTGGCTGCCAGACAATCTAACAGCTGCCATCCCTCCTCACCCAAGCAAACCAGCCAAAGTTCTAACAATTCACCTGGTTTCTGTTCACAGAAGCAGGGAACTTCCCTCCTTTCATGCTTGTGTAGGTGTGTGTCTCTGTAACTGCTGTCTGAAAGGAAGAGGAATCTGCTGCCCACCAGGGATGAATATTAGTGTCAGTAGTTACGATGGGGCAAATCTGAAGGTGACTGCCGGATTAGTCAGGAAGTCCTCCTGTTCAGAGGAAAGTGAGCACCAAGCAGCACACCTCCTGAGCAATTGTCTTTGAACCTACTTCCCGGTACTAGGAGCCTATAACCACCTCCCGAATCCTCATTAGCAGGCAATAATATATTTAAAACATTAATCTGAGAAAGGGGTCATAGACAACACCAGACTGTCATAAAAGATCCATGGCATAAAAAGAGGTTAATTACCCTCATCAATTATTCTTGAATAATTGTGGATATCAGAGGAGTCACCTGAGCACATGTGCTTTCAGGCTGGATTGTTAAGAATATTCTATTTAATAACATTGGAGAGGGGACAGGATATTTTACAAAAAATATTGTGGTATTAGCAGTTTCCCCAGGTAACTTCCACCAGGGAGACAAGGTTTGGGAAGGGGTGTCTAGCCAGGAGTGGTAATATGACAGAGAGTTGGTGAGAGAAAGCTCTAAATTGAGTGGGAACTTGGACCCAGAGAAAAATATAACTTGTGTGTATTCAAAGGACCTTTTGCATTTTCTTCCATTCCCTAAGGTTGTTCTGAAGCAAAAAGATTGTTTCTAAAAATACATACAGCACCAATTGTCAAATAAACATTAGCAGCTCAAATTTACAAATAATGAAAAACACAGCTGTCTTTCCCCACTCTCCTCAGCAGTCTTAAATACTTGGAAGACCTAAGTTCTTCCTCGGCAGGTGTGAGGAGTTGAGAGTCAAGAGGAAAATGTGATGGATGTCAACATTTCCTGGTGGAAGGGGTGCTACAGACCTACTAAAGAGAGTAAAGAACAGCCCAGCGACATTCAAAACTGGCTGGAGTGACCACTCAGTTGATGCACGTGTCAAAAGCTGGCTAGAGGTGCTCTTCAGCCTCACAAATTGCACCCATGCTGAGGCTTGAGCCTGTTCAAGTGATAAACTATCACTTGAAACTATAGGAAACTATCCTAGAATACCACAATTGGGTAGGGGGGTGGGCTGGGGTGCACGCAAGATGACCGCATGGCTGGGCTACTAACCCACTTCTTTCTTTATCAAATGGATACTGCCTCAACTGGTCAGGGAGAAACCTTAAGATAGCCATGCAGCCTAAGAAATCTCAAAGTGGGGTTTATGGGCAGATTTAAGGGATTATAGCATTCATATTCTTTGTAATCAGAGATGTTTCATATGTAGGCATTTCTAGGGAGTAAGAGCCTTCATAAATCTCAAGGTATACATAACCTAAAACCTCTTTGACAGGTTCAGACACTTAGTCCTAGAGAAGAAATGAGATTCGCCCAAGGTCACAAATTAAAGCTGAAAACTCAGGTCTCTGTCTCTCACTTGAGGACCTCTTCTATTCCCCCTCTTCTATTGACTCCTTCCTTAGGATAGTGAAACACTAGAAGAAAAACACAGCCAAGAGTTAAACCATTAGTACTATGGAATGCAGCTATTAAAAATGCATTTGAGGGCTTCCCTGGTGGCGCAGTGGTTGAGAGTCCGCCTGCCGATGCAGGGGACACGGGTTCGTGCCCCGGTCCGGGAAGATCCCACATGCCGCGGAGCGGCTGGGCCTGTGAGCCATGGCCGCTGAGCCTGTGTGTCCGGAGCCTGTGCTCCGCAACGGGAGAGGCCACAACAGTGAGAGGCCCGCGTACCGCAAAAAAAAAAAAAAAAAAAAAAAAAAAGTGCATTTGACTTATGTATACTGACAGGGAACGTACCTAAGAAATATTAAGTTAAAAAAAAACAGAACATATTTCAACATAATTCAATTTTCGTAAAAAAAAAAAATACATGCTTATATATGTAAAGAAAACGATATAACTGATGTGAAAGAATTCCAAGGAGTCATCACGGAGAGGGTTATTCCCTGCCTATATCCATGAGCTTTGGGCCCCCTGTGTCTAACAGTAACTTCTTCACTGTAAGAATACGATTATCTGATTACATTTTCAAAAGCTTCAAGTAGCTGGCAGAATAGAATTTTCACCTGGGGGTGGGGGGGAGGGGGGGAGGCAACTAGAAGCTCAAAGAATTACATGGCCTACCCAAGGTATATGGAAATAAGAGTACAGAATCCAAGGCTTCAACTCCCTGTCTAGTGATGTTCTACAGTCCCACACTGCATGGTGCTAAATAGGGCAACGTTCCCAAGTCAAAGAGGAAAATGTGATAACTGGGATTTCTTATAAGCTGATTATAGTTTTAGGTACCAGGCTCAGCTGGAATTGTATTTATGTAAGACTAGAGGGACAATATTCCTATAGGTCACAGGATCTGGGCAACTGCCCAGTTCTTCTCTGACCATAGTGGGAAAATACTAGAAACGGTGCTGCTCACAACTCTGGAGCCAGACACAAGAGGTTCAAATCCCAGCTCTAACATTAGCTATGTGGCAAATTATTCAATTTTTGTGCCTCTGTTTCCTCATCTATAAAATGGAGATAATATCAGTACCTACTTTCTTGGGACAGTTGTGAGCACTAGTGAGTTAATACATGTAAAGTACATGGAACACTACCTGGCACAATGTAAGTACTGAGTGTCATTACTGTTATCACTGGAAAGCTAGCAGTTCTTCACCTACAGGTTCTCAAGGGCCTCTGACCAGTGAAACAGCCTAGAAACAATAGGAATCTATAGCAGTTAGACTGTTAACATGTGCTGCTCTGTTCCTTCCATCAAGACTATGACTCCATTTTTTCACATCTTCTTTCCTTTTATTGAAAAAAATTTT
Source organism: Lipotes vexillifer (assembly GCF_000442215.2). NCBI lineage: Eukaryota > Metazoa > Chordata > Mammalia > Artiodactyla > Lipotidae > Lipotes > Lipotes vexillifer. The sequence continues at coordinate 2,285,611 of NW_006773138.1, read as the reverse complement.
AGAAAATGGCAGTTGATAAAGGGCACAAACAAATCAACAGGGATATACTAGTGGAAAACATAGACAAAATAAAACTAAAAATGCCATAGGCTTCTTTAATTGGTTAAGAGCACAAAATGTAACAGGCAGAAAGTAGCTTTTAAACAAATTAAAAAGCTGTGGGGTTTTTTTCCCCAATTCTCCCCAAGTCAGATATATACACACCCACAAAAATGGTGTGTGAAGGAAAACTGTCATACACAAGAAGTTGTATCCTGAATTAAGGGAAACAGCTGTTGAAATGGGAATTAACACAATAAAGTCAGCAACAGGTTAACAATTTAAAAAACTGAGTCTTCAAATGCTGCATGGCACAAAGCTATACTATATAAAGTACTGCTAAGTATGAAGGAGGAAGTCTGTACGGTTTTTAGCAAAAATGCTTTTCCAGAAAAGCAAATCAAAACAATGCAATCAGCAGACCAAAGAGGCTACAGCTAGATATCAGAGCTACAACTTCTCATATCTGAGCTAGAAAATTCTATTTATACAGAATGGACTAAAATTTCAAGACAAAACGGACATTTTTTACATTTCTTACTTTATCCATATTAAGTTCTCTGTTTCTTTCTCCCTCACCCCTCAATTCAGCATGATCCAGCCAAAAGATGGCTGCTTTTAGAAGTGGCTATTTTATTTTTCTTTCTGTGGCAAGACTGTCATGAAGCCTGGATATCTCAGGCTCATATGCATCCATGACCAGCGTCCCGCTGTGGTCAAAAAATTTAGCAATGGATTTGGTGAACTCGGCTTCTCGTTGTTGCTTTGTTCTTCCACTGATGAAGGTCAGCTTCAGAGTGTATTTGTCATCGAATCTAAGCAAAGATAACAAATCAAAAACCAAACACAGACATTCAGCCAGTAACAACAGAGCACCAAGTGTTTTTGAAAAATAGGGCTGAGCTGGCTACCAGTGATATAGGGAACATACAGCATTATCCTTTCCAGAAAAAAAAAAAAATTCCAGGGCACCTTCAGGATAGAAGTTCTGGTTCATAGGCATTGCCATGTCTTCCCTGATTTAATTACTGTGTGCCTCCTTTACCTTGTCATAGATTGTTAAACCACACGGACCATCTTCTCTCACTGCTGGCCTTTGCTTTGTTATGCTAGAAGAGTATTCCTAGTAGACACTTTTCTCCAGTCTCACCTGATTAATGAGACTAATTTGTCTGTAACAAATGTTCCCATTTGTTAAGTTCATACTTGGGCATGAACTTTTCTGGGAAAACCTTCCCAAACTGGGTTAGATGTCTTGCCTTTGTCATCCATGCACCGTCAATTAATAGTCAACCCAATTACTCAGTGCCTATCATCTGCTAGGTCTAATGACAGGCTCCTATGCTGTCAGTGAAATTACCTATTGAAATGATAATTACGTATTTTTGTTCTTCACTAGTCTCAGGGATTCTTTTTTTTTTTTAATTTTCACATATCACTTGTGAAATTTATTTTTTTAATTTTTTAGCTGTACCATGCAGCATGCAATATCTTCCCTGACCAGGAATCGAACCTGTACCCCCTACATCGGGAACAAGGAGTCTTAACCATTGGACCACCAGGGAAGTCCCTGTCTCAGGGATTCTTCAGGGCAAGGATTTTGTCTTATTTTCTATTCTTAGCTTGGAGTTTGTTGGGCAATCAAATTTTTATTGATAAATGAAGAACCCTTGTTTTCACAGACATTCCCCAATTCCAGGCTGCTCAGTCCTTGTTCCCTGTAATCAATCTAGCTCCAGGTTCTACCCTGATCCCAGGCCAGGGATATCTTTTACTACATGAACTCCAGAGATCCCTTAGCTACACCTTAAGGTATCTTGAAGGCTTTTACTATCTCTACTTATTCAAGAGGGTTTATAACATCAACCCCTGGCAGGCTGACATTTCTCCCCACAACTGCACCTTGTTTCTGTCTCCATTTAATTAGGGCATATTCGGTGGACTGTCAGGCTGGTATTATCTTGAGAGGAAGCAGAGGCTTGAGCCTCTGCTTTTTTCTGCATGTTTCAAACAGGAAAAACACCACCTATTTTTCAGGATCACTGTTATGGTTATAACAGTGCCTATCATTAACCAGTGCTCAAAAAAATCATAGCTCAATAAATTGTTGTCTAGCCAGTTACTTCCAACCTGGATAGCTAGGAGTAAAGGTCCTTGAATATTTTCAACACCTCAAAAATTTTTCTCAAGCTCTGATCAACTGCTGCTAACACAGTAATTTTTGGACTTTTGAGCCCAGTTCCATGGCTCTGATGGCAGGACACAATCTAATGCATTTTTAAAAAGTTACTCATTAATTCAACAAATATTTATTCAGGACCAACCATATATGTCAGGCAGTTTTGGATGCTAAGGATATACATCAATGAACACAACAGACAGATCTGTCTTTTGAGACTTTTATCTTGTTGTGTGAGGGAACAATAAAATAAAAATTATGATATTCTTTTAAATATGGAAAGTCTTCACTAAGCAGATGTTTGAGCAGAGCCTAAAGAGGTAAGAGAACAAGCTATCTGGAAAAAGAATATTCCGGGCAGAGGACACAGTAAATGCAAAGGCCCTGAGGGAAGCACATGCCCAGAATGTCTGAAGAACAGAAAGGAGGCCAATGCAAACAGAATGGAGAGGGAGAGGATAAAAGCCACAGGAGATGCAGAGTGTGTGTCCATGGGTGTGGGGCTGCAGAGAATAGATAAGCATGGACTTCTAAGCTATGCTTAGGAGTTCAGTCTTTCTCTATGTGAGAGGATTTTGCCTGAGGATTGAGTTGATCTGCCTGACGTTTTAAAAGGATCATTCTGCCCACTGCACTGGAAAGAGACTGTGGGCAGGGAGAGCAGCTGCAGAGGTCCATTAGGACATTATTACAGTAACCTAATTGAGAGATGATGGCTGCAGTGGAGATAGTAAGTGGTTAGAATGAATATAATAAGAAGGTGGAGCTGACAGAATTTGCTGACAACCTATTCAAAGGATTGAGATAAAGGAGTCAAGATGATTCCAGAGTTCTGGCCTGAGTAACTAGAAGGATGGAGCTGCCATCTATTTAGATGGGGAAAAGCAGGTTTAGGTAAGGGATAGCAGAGTTAGGTTTTGGATATGTTAATTTTGAGATGCTTATTAGGATCCAATGTTAAACAGAAATCTGGGACATAGCTGGAGTTTGGAGAAGGTCTAGGATGAAAATACAGATTTAGAGATCTTCATCATTATAGATGGTATTTAAAGTCCTGAAAGTCTGGATAAGATTACACATAGTAAGTGAATACAGATAGAGAAGAGCTGCTAGGAACGAGCACTAGTGGCATTTCAAATTCAGAGACAGGGGATAATGAAGAATCACACAGGACTCTAAGGAACAGAGACACTAAGGTAAGAAGAAAATTAGAAGATTACGGTATCCTACAAGCCTAGTTTAAAAAAAATTTTTTTAACAAGGAGAGAGTGATCCACCGTTCAAATGCTGCTGACAGGTCAAATACGATGAGGAAAGAGAAGTGAAGATAAGCAAATCCAAGAGATGATGGGAGAAGAAAAAAGGGGAGCAGAGAAATGAGAAGACCATGTGAGGAGAATATGTGAAAAGAAAAACAACTTTTTCAGGTGGGAGAAATTACAACATATTTGTATGCCAGAAAGAATAACCAAGCAGAGAGGGAAACATCAAGTAAATGAGAAGGGATAGAATCTAGTGGACAAATGGAGAGGAGGCTTCAGATAGGAACTGAGAAAGAAGGTAGAGTATGATGAACACTGTGAGTGGATAACGATGGGAGAATTCTGACTGCTGCTATCTTCCCAGAAACAAAAGAAGCTGAGAGTGAAATGGGGGAGGAGGGCAAGAGGTTTGAGGATAGAGAATAAGGTATGAAAGATCCTCTAGGACAGTGAGAGAGTAACTGCACTACAGAAATACCACGGAATCTAAGCTAGGTAAGGAGGAAGTGAGACAATGAAGAGGACCAGGGAAAAGGTGGTAGGCTCAATGGATTACGGATGCCACTGGGGCTGAAGAACTGCTGGGACAAGAGAACAAGAAGGAGATAAACTAGAAAAATATAAAGCAATGGTCAGAGTGGGATACTTAAAAATGAAATTATTGAAGGTAATTAGTTATCAGTAATAGCAAGATCTAGGGTATGTCCAGGGAAATAAGTATTTAAGACATGGCAGAAAACAAGATAATCAGAGGAGAGGAAGTAAAACTAAGAGGCCAGAGTACTGGAATAATCATCTACTTGGATACTGAAATCATCAATCAAGCCTTCTGAAAGGAGCTATGTTAAAGAGAGTGCCAATGACCCAGGAGCCATCTCTAAGGAGAGGAGTGAGCCTGTATTTCACTACAACAAGAAGGAACAGAGGTGGCATATTTCCTTTCCACAGGCACCAACAACATGGCAGTTGGTAAAAGTCAGCAGTGAATGTGAAAAAAATCAGAACCCTCATATACTTAGTAGAATTGTAAAATAGTGCAGTTGTTTTGGAAAACAGTCTGGCAGTTCCTCAAGCAATTAAAAAGAGTTATCATATGATCCAGCAATTCCTCTCCTAGGTATATTATATGAGAATTTGTCCACACAAAAACTTGTACATGAATGTTCACAGCAGCATTATTCTTAAAGGCCAAAAGGTGGAAATGACTCAAAGGTCCCTCAACTAATAAACGGATAAACAAAATGTGGTATATCCGTGCAATGGAATATTATTTGGCATAAAAAGGAATGAAATATTGATAACATGGCTGAACCTTGAAAACATTATGCTAAGTGAAAGAAGCCAGTTACAAAAGATCACACATTACACATGATTCCATTCATATGAAATAAATGGAACAGGGAAACGTACAGAGTAGACTAGTGGTTACTTCAGGTTGGGAGAATGAGGGGATAGGGAGATGACTGTTAAAGGGTACAGAGTTTCTTTTGGAGAGGATAAAAATGCTCTAAAGTTGACTGTGGGGGACTTCCCTGATGGCGCACTGGTTAAGAATCTGCCTGCCAATGCAGGGGACACAGGTTCGAGCCCTGGTCTGGGAAGATCCCACGTGCTACAGAGCAACTAAGCCTGGGCGCCACAACTACTGAGCCTGTGCTCTAGAGCCCACAAGCCACAACTACTGAGCCCACGAGCCACAACTACTGAGCCCACTTGCCTAGAGCCCGTGCTCTGCAACAAGAGAAGCCACCTCAATGAGAAGCCTGCGCACCGCAATGTAGGGTAGCCCCCGCTCTCTGCAACTAGAAAAAGCCTGCGCACAGCAACAAAGACCCAACGCAGCCAAAAATTAAATAAATAAATAAATAAAAGTTAACTGTGGTGATGGTTGTAGACATCTTTAAAAAGACTAGAAACCACTGAACTACTTTAAATAGGTGAACTATGGTATGGGAACTATATTTCAATAATGCTGTTTAAAAAATACTTAAGTCAGAATGTAAATAATGAAATCAAGATGTTGCTAGGGTCTAGAATTCTGAAACTCTGCTTTAGGGGCCTGGCACAGGGTGCAGATTTATGACAGGTGAGACCAAAATGGCAGCTATGAGTCCTGCCAGGAGATAAGAACTCAGGTGCAACATCAGAATGAAGGTCTGCTCCTCCTTACAGATATCTCCACAAGCTGGTAATGAGAGGCTGTTTGGCGTTGATGCTATACTTACCTTCATATATGTGAGTAACTGTACTTAAAATTTGAGAGCCTACTATGTGCTAGAAACTATACCATGTGTTTTTAGGATAGTGACTGAGAGCATGAGTTCAGATGTGGGCTAAATTCACTTTTGGGCTCTATAACCCTGGAATAATTCATTAAACCCTTTGGACCTGAGTTCTTATCTTTAAAATGGGTTGTTCTAAGGTTTAAATGAGACGGTGCAGTTGGCACAATACCTAGTATATAGTAAATGCTCAACAGATGCCATCTCTCATAATGCTTGGTATACCGTTGACCCTTGAACACTGTGGGGGCGGGGGTAGGGTGTTGGAGGGTATTAGGGGTGCTGATGCTCTGCGCACTTGAATATCCATGTGTATGTAACTCATAGTCACTCCTCCATTTAGGTGGTTCCTCTGTATCCACAGTTCCGAATCTGCAGATTCAACCAACCATGGGTTGTGCAGTACTTCAGTATTTACTATTGGAAAAAAAAGCCCACGTATAAGTGGACCCACGCAGTTCAAACCCCTGTTGTTCAAGAGTCAACTATATATACCAGTTGTCATCCTCACAAAAACTGTATGAATCATTTTTTACTCTGTTAAAGCTCAAATAGTTTACCTGATATACCAAAAGTCACACAGCTAGAAAGAGACAAGCTGGAATTTGAACCCAGTTCTAGATACCTAGAAAGACCTGAGGTGTCAGCTGCACAAAGTTACACCCATTGCTGACTGAACTGTGCTTCTCTGAGTTGCCCAGTGCATTGTTTCAGAGATTCCTGACTGCACAGACTGCAGTCAGGATCACAGAAGACATAGAAGCTAATGGGGTTCTTCAAAGACAACTGACTTCATACCTTTGGCCTTTACATATATAGTTTATAGTTCTGCTCTCTAACTGGCTCAGTTTATTGGCCACAAGGAAAAAGGAAATCATTCTTTATTCTTCCACCAACGTACTTTCTCCCACAATTTATCCTCAGAGCACTTCTGTGATAATGGAATCTCAGAAGTGCAATACTAAGGAAAACCTTCTAGTTCACAATCCTTTCTTCATTTTATATGACTAGCACTATGATCTGCAAAGAGTAAGCACACAATAGTCTGTTGATAATGACTAACACCCAGAGAAAACCCAACATCAGGATTTAAGAATCTGTGAGGATAGTCATACCTTTTGAGACTGGACGACAGCTGCCAAATATCATCAGGATCCATCCCTGTGGGATCTTTCCTGTGGGCCACGAGAAAGATGCTCTTCTCCTTATATGAGGTATAAATGGTCAGGATCCCCATCATCACAAAATAGGTTCAGATAAAGTTAAGGGGAAAATACATAAACATACACACAAAAGAGAAATAACACAAACTGACAAGCAAGGGCTACAAAAACTTTCATAATGATAGTCCTAAAGAAGACAGTTTTGTCTTGCTGTAAAAACACTGAAAATTTAACTATTTCATTTTCATCCTTATGTTTATGCAAGAGAAGCAAGGCTCTCTCTGGTTAGTTCTGCAAAGAACATCTCAAAAAACAAGAAAGTTAAAAGGTACAGGGCATAAATCGGCTCTCATCTTTCTGTTCAAGGACAACATATATAAAGAGATCCTCTATTACCTAGTTTGTCAAGGCTTGTGCTTATTTCTCCGTACAATACAAAACTAATAATCACAGTGGACTTGACCACACTCAACCAATTTCAAGGGTCATTAAAAGAGGAAAACTGACTTCAAATTAGTTTACTATAAGAGTCTCATGCTCTACCAAATGAGCTAGCTGGGAGACTACCACAATTTAGTTTACTAGAAGGACAATTAATTCCTCCATACATGTAGGCTTATTATCATACTCAGTTTTTGACAGTATTAACTATCATAATAGTTGATTATGAGTACCTGTGTGCCAGAAACTGGCAAAAGAGCTTTGTGTACATGTGTCATTTAAATTTTACAAAAGGGACAGGCAGCAAAGTATAGTACAAAGTGTATGAGCTTTGGAGTAAAGTGGTCCTAGATTTGAACTCTGGCTTTTAACCAATGTAACCTTGACAAATTACTCCTTATCCCAAGGCTTAATATTGTCACCTTTAAAATGGGGATAAAACTGACTTTTTAGAATTGTCATGAGATTTAGTGATGGTATATATATTTTTAGTTTATACCACACAGAAGACATTTATAATGGTACTATTATTACGTATAAAAATGACATGATTATAACAATGGCAAGATCGTGTTTTGTTTTAAAACAAATATAATCAAACAAATGAAATTCCATCAAGGCCGTTCTCTTGGGAGGCCATATAATTATAATAAGGTTGCTGTTACTGTTCAAACATCTTTGGAACTCTTTTAAGAACTGTCTCTAGAACCTATGGCATATTCTTTTGAACTGCCTTAATAGTGAAAAAGTTCATACTGGGATGATTTATCTGATACTGTAAGCAGTCAAGGTGCAAATTCTGTGACTATAATTTGAGATCAATTTGGATAATACCACTTTTGATCAGGACCTGCTTTATTCAATGGCTTTCTAACTGCCTCTGAAGAAAAATCCCCGAAGTGGAATTTTTAGAAATATCTCAGGTGGTTGTAAGATTGTTATGAAAAGTAAACTGCCTACCAAAATGATCTGTTTTCAACAACTAGTACATATCAGTACATAGCAGACATGCAATAGCACGAGGTGGCTATTTAGAATGAGGTAGTCCTATATATACTAATATGGAAAGACATTCAATATATTTTTTAAGTTAAAAAGAAAAGTTCAGTATGTTTAGATTGACTTGGGGAGGAGGGAGTGGGGACAAGAAAACTATCAACATATTTAACTTTATATTCTAAATATAGTAAAAAATCTCTCATTTGAACTTTATAATAATTCTGAGTGTGTATTACTCATATTTATAAGTAAGCAGCATTCAGTCTCCAAAAAGTAATTATCACAAAAACAACCTGAAATTTCAAACCCAGGTTCTCTAGCTGTTACACAAGCCACACCTATACCTCATGCTCAGTAACTCCCAGTCTAGCCCCTCAGCTTCAGGGAAACCTGACACAGACCTGAACCTCCAAAATCTGATCCTTTCCTAAAACAGGTATACCTTGGAGACATTGTGGGTTTGGTTCCAGACAACCACAATAAAGGAGTGTCAAAATAAACTGAATCACACAAATTTTGTTTCCCAGGGCATATGAAAGTTATGTTTACATATACTGTAGTCTATTAAGTGTGTAGTAGCATTATGTCTAAAAAAGCCAATGTACACACCTTAATTTAAAAAGACTTTATTGCTAAAAAATGCTAACCATCATCTGAGCCTTCAGCGAGTAGTAATCTTCTTGCTGGTGGAGGGTCTTGCCTCAATGTTCAGATGGCTGCTGACTGAGCAGGGTGGTGGTTGCTGAGTGCTGGGGTGGCCGTGGCAGTCTCTTAAAATAAGACAATGAAGTTTGCTGCATTCATTGACTCTGCCTCTCATGAACGACTACTCTGTAGCATGCAGTGCTATTTCATAGCACTTGATCCGCAGAACTTCTTTCAAAATTAGAATCAATCTTCTCTCAAACCCTGCTGCTTTATCAACTAAGTTAATGTAATATTCTAAATCTTTTGTTGTCATTTCAGAAATCTTCACATTTTCACCAGAAGTAGATTCCAGCTCAAGAAGCTACTTTCTTTACTCATCCACAAGAAGCAACTCCTCATCTGTCAAAGTTTGATCATGAGATTGCAGCAATTCAGTCACACCTTCAGGCTCCACTTCCAATTCCAGTTCTCCTGCTGTTCCCACATCTGCAGTGTCTTCCTCCACTGAAGTAATGAACCCCTCAAAGTCATCCATGAGGGATGGAATCAACTTCTTCCAAACTCCTGTTAACGTCTGATATTTTGTCTGCTTCCCATAAGTCACAAGTGTTCTTAATGGCATCTAGAATTGTGAATCCTTTCCAGAAGGTTTCAATTTACTTTGCCCAGATCCATCAGAGGAAATCACTATTCATGGCAGCTACAGCATTACAAAATGTATTTCTTAAATAATAAAACCTGAAGTTGAAATTACTCCTTGAACCATGGGCTGCAAAATGGATGTCATGTAGCAGGCATGAAAACAACATTAATCTTGGTGTACATCTCCATCAGAGCTCTTGGATGACCAAGTGCATTGTCAATGAGTATTAATATCTTGAAAGGAATCTTTTTTTCTGAGTAGTAGATCTCAGCAGTGGACTTAAAATATTCAGTAAACTATGTTGTAAGCAGATGTGCTGTCATTCAGGTGTGCTGTGCCCAGACTTTGTTGTTCCATTTATAGAGCACAGGCAGAGAAGATACAATGTAATTCTTAAGGGCCCTAGGATGTTCAGAATAGTAAATGAGCAAGGACTTCAATTTAAAGTTACCAGCTGCATTAGCCTCTAACAAGTGAGTCAGCCTGTCCTTTGAAGCTTCTCTCTAGCTATGAAAGTCCTAGATGGCACCTTCTTTCAATATAAGGCTGTTTCACCTACGTTGAAAATCTGCTGTTTAGTATATATAGGCACCTTCATTAATTACCTTAGTTAGATCTTCTGGATAACTTGCTACAGCTTCTTGTACTTTTATGTTATGGAGATGGCTTCTTCCCTTAGACCTCATGGGCCACCCCATGTTAGCTTCAAACTTTTCTTCTGCAGCTTCCTCACCTCTCTCAGCCTTCTTAGTATTGAAGAGAGTTAGCACCTTATTCTGGATTAGACTTTGGCTTAAGGGAATCTTGTAGCTGGCTTGATCTTCTATTCAGACCACTAAAACTTTCTCCATATCAGGATTAAGGCTGTTTCATTTTCTTATCATTCATGTGTTCACTGGAGTAGCACTTTCAATTTCCTTCAAGAACTTTTGCTTTGCATTCACAACTTGGGTAACCGGCACAAGAGTCCTAGCTTTTGGCCTATATCAGCTTTCAACACACCTTCCTCACTAAGCTTAATCATTTCTAAGCTTTTGATTTAAAGTGAGAGACATGTAACTCTTCCTTTCACTTAAACTCTTAGAAGCCACTGAAGGGTTATTAACTGGCCTAATTTTAATACTGCTGTGCCTCAGGGAATAGGGAAGGCCCAGAGGAGGGAGAGATGGAGAGATGGCTGGTCTGGAGCAGTCAGAACACACACAACATTTATCGTTAAAATGTTAGTTGTCTTACATGGGTGTGGTTTGTGGTGCCTCAAAAAACAATTACAATAGTAAAATCAACGATCACTGATCACAGATCACCATAACAAATATAATGATCATGAAAAAGTTTGAAACATTGTGAGCATTACCAAAATGTGACAAAGATACAAAGTGAGCAAATGCTGTTGGAAAAATGGTGCCAACAGACTTGCTCAACACACAGGGTTGCCACAAACCTTCAATTTGTAAAAAAAAAAAAAAAAAAAATAATGCACTATCTATGAAGCACAATAAAGCAAAGTGCAATAAAGTGAGGTATACCTATACCCTAGCATGAGTGGCTTGAAGCAACCTGGTCTAATGGGTTAAGTTCTAGGCTAGAAATGAGAAGAGCTGGGTCTCACTATTCCTATGTGTTTTCCTATTAGGTGCTCACACTTGGATTATAACCTCTACATTAATAACTAAACAGAATTAAAGATAAAATAACTGTATTAATCTAAAATATCAATGATAATTATGACATAAATTTATAGATGCTCACATTTCATAATGTTAAATCGTAACATGAGCAGGCCCCAAGATGAAAGTTTGTTTTTTTGTAAGGAGCAGAGAAGAGTATCAGTAGAGATTTTAAAAAACTGTCAGTAGAAAACAAACCTGAGCTTAAAGGATATGATATAACACACAATGCCAAAACAGGTTTGGACTCTGGAAAGGGGTGCATATAATCCCAAATCAAAGCCACTATGGCGAAGAAACAGGAGATGGTACAGATGGTGAGGCGACCGTCAATTAGACCAAAATTCTCCACATACTTGTACTTTTCCAGAAGTACCTAGTGAGAAGAAGAAGGAAGCAAGCTAGTAGGAATACCTCCCTCTTTGTATCTGCTTTTACTCTTAATTTCCATGATGAAAGTTATGTTAATCATATAAATGACCAAGTTGTTATCTCCAATCAGAATTTTGCCACTCCGAGCAAAAAAAAGATTCAACCTGTTTACAAAGATCCCAGAGAAAAAGTTCATTAACTTCTCATACATTTTTTTTTTTTAAATCCTCATCTATCTAGAATGAAGCTAAACTTTTCTTTTCCCTTTTAAAATACAGAGATGACCCATCATGGCTGAATGTCCTATATTCCCTCAACCCTCTTGCCTCTAGGCTAATTAACCTCAAAAATGATAGATTACCAGCTTTCTGGAATTCAAAAATTAGAGATTCTGAAGAGAAATTTGAGGTAACTAACAATTATATTTTAACACCTGTTCCCCTATATACACTGTAAGGATTTTAGAAAATGCTTTCTGGCTCAATTCCTAACACTGAAAACTAAAGTCATTCTAAGTCATAGAAGGAAAAAACCCTGCAAGAGATGTGCCATCAGCTGTATACATAGTAACAGACTCCCCGCTCCCCACCCCCAAAGAAAGTACCTTTTTGGCAGAATCATCCAAAGAATTTTTCACAGCTGATCCATCCCACTTGTCAATTTTTACAGGCTTATCATCAATCTTCCACTGTAAAACAAACAGATAAGTTGTACATTAAGGGATATGGCATCTTCCTAAAAGTAAAATGTACTTCCTTAAGAGCATTCTCAAGTATATATAACATTTACTCCCTCTTCTGATGTTGGACAGCTAAAAGACAAAACACTCGAAAATGAAGTTGAAGGAGACTAGGTCACTAGAATCAGGTGGTACTCGTATGATGCTGCCAGTCTCCATGCTAGAAAGTCAATGTACAAGGCCAAAACCAGGACATTTACATAGGCTGCAGAGACTATAGTGTGAACTCAAATATCCCATCCCCATTTTACTAAAATGTGGGAATAGAAAGGAATTGCACTTATTCATCCTTTCATTCTGTGACTACAAAACCCAGACAATAAACATCCATGAACTTTCGGATGCTAACAAAATGACAAAGGTCTCCTTTAATACATTTCTGTCTGCTAACAACTTTTATATTTTATCAGCATGTCTTAACTGTAGGAAAACAGCAAATCCAGTGTAGTCTGTTGGAAAGAACATTTTGAACTAAGTCCTATCACCAGGTAGGTACATGACTTTGTTCTGACTGAGAACAAGTTCAGAGATGCTGCATCCAAGAAATAAAGATGGAACAAACATCTGTAAAACGTGAGAAGATTTTAAAGGAGTGTAGAAATATAATTCATCAAACTTAATTTTGTGATTCTATATACTATTACACAAAAAAGAAAAACTATTCTGTGAAGTTTGTTGGGGGAAAAAACATGAACTAAAACAGCCATACCTCAAGTGATTAAAACTCAATCAAGGCCTTTCCCCTTTGTGTCTCATAAAAACAAGAATTTTCTTTGAGAGAATTACTAGTGGAAGCATGTTGTAATGATGATTCTCATAGCCTGCCAGCCTACAAATCAAACATGACACTTAATTTTAAAAATACAAATTAAACCAAGAAGAAATTCACAAGCTATCTAGCTAAATAGCTCGCTTACACTTAGTTTAGTAAATCCCATTTTGACAATAGCAAGCAAAAGAAAGAACCTGTATAGCCAGAATCCATAACAGAATTTGAATTATTTGTGAATCAAAGTCATTAAAAATTTTTTGGCTCGTTCCAAAAAAAAAAAAATTATGTTCTCAGAGAAACCCAGCCACCCATCACTACCTGCAGTGCGTCACAGAAAAGAAACTTGCCTCTACAATTCAGAGGATAACTTCTTGGCAATATTGGGGGATAAAACAGAGAAGAAGCCGTTACAACATGTGCTAAAATAGTCTCAGCTCTAACTCCACTGGTACCTAGAAGGATCTTCAGTAAGTGGTCAGGAACATTTCCAGTGAATTACATAAACAAGAAAGTTTATAATTGATTTCTGAAGAGATAGGAGCATCATCCATTCTGTGTAAATGAAAATCCTTAGCCTATATCAAAGCAAATAGCATCTCTGCTGTAGTACAGAGACACATCTGGAAAAAAGGCAGGAAAATGGACATTTTCCATCATTCTCAAAAGCTGCCCATCAACTAAAATGTACGATACTGGTCATGTACTCTCTACTGCTATTCAGGACTGTCTTCTTTTCCTCACTCTTCTCTTCCTCAACCCTAAGTGCAAATTACCTTCCTTTTGTAAGGATGTGGTAACTCTGCACTCAATTCCTCTTCCCCGCATTCCCTCCTGTGTATTATAGATATGTGTATATTGAGCACAATCAACAACCACAAGTATTGACTTATTTAGTTATTATTTGCACCAACATCATACATATATATATATGGTTTAAAGAGTTCTGTAAGTTATAAAAAAAAAATAGCAGTCCTGTTTCCCCTCTCCTTAAGACTCTTTCTATTGTCATTTTCCACTCTCCAGAGACAGGCACTAATTTCAACTCCTTTGGCTGATTTTTTGGGTATCCACATCTCTGGGTGAAAAAAAAGTTTATATTATTATTTTCAGTTCTCAGCATTAAATCTATTGACTTTTCACCATGAAAGAGGAGATTTAACCACTTCATCCCCTGCCACTTTCACATTTATTTTTCCTGCTCCTCCCTCACCATCTTTTTAATATAGTTATAGTAGATCAATATTGATTTGGTCTTATACCTTAGTTTTTGCTAGTTCATTATTTGGAGTTTACAATATGACCATAAATGCTATTCACAGATGAGTCATGTATATTAGGATTACTTTTTCTTTCCTGCACAGCTTTTTGCTTTTCTTGGAGCTACTATTGTTTTTGTTGCTGTTTTTAATCATACAACGTATTTCTCACCAATATATTCTCAAATTCTCCCTCAACTGTTTAACTCTCCTTTCAGTATTTGCAATCATATTCAGCATTCTGTGAATTTCATCTTCCTGAAGAAATCTCTTGGAGCCTTCTGGACTGCTTCAATCTAGGTGGATTTCTTTCCAGTCCTGCTGTAATAACTGTCATCCTGGAATCTCCCTTTACTATGACCCGGGGAGTTCCCTTAACCTCCTCTTGGGCTAATCCCCCTTTTCTTAGATACCATGACTTACTCTTTTCTTGGTTTACTATTCCAGCCCCTGTCCATCATCTCCACCCTCCTCCCACCACTCAAATTTGTAAATTGAAACCCTAAACCACAATGTGACGGTATTAGGAGGTGGTGCCTCTGGGAAGTAATTAGGTCACGAGGGTAGAGCCTTCGTGAAAGGGATTAGTGCCCTGATAAAAAGACATGAGAGAACCTGCTTTTACTCTGTTTTAACCATGTGAGGATACAAGAAAGTTGTCTGTAACCAGTTAAGAGCGCTGTCGCTAGACCCAACCATTCTGGCACCCTGATCTCAGACCTCCCATCCTCCAAAGCTGTGAGAAATAAAGTTTGGTCGTTTAAGCTATCTAGTCTATGGTATTTTTGTGAGAGCAGCCCAAACTGACTAGCATCCTCCTTTTACAGATAACACTAAGGGTTTAAGAAATTTGCCCAAGGTGAAAGCTAGGAAGTGGTAAAGCTGGGACTCAATCAAGTTTTCATAATTTCAAAACCTGTGCTCAAGGGGCTTCCCTGGTGGCGCAGTGCTTGAGAGTCCGCCTGCCGATGCAGGAGACGCGGGTTCGTGCCCCGTTTCGGGAGGATCCCACATGCCGCGGAGCGGCGGGCCCCGGGAGCCATGGCCGCTGAGCCTGCGCGTCCGGAGCCTGTGCTCCGCAAATGGGAGAGGCCACAGCAGTGAGAGGCCCACATAACGCAATAAAAAAAAAAAAAAAAAAAAAAAAAAAAAAAAAAAAAAAAAAAAACCTGTGCTCTTTCATTATTCTACACTGCTTCCCACAAAATATAAGGAAAGGAATTATTAGCCATAAAAACAAAAGGACACAGACCCCTGAAGTGACAGCCATACAAAGTATCTTGATTCTTATCTAATAAGTTATAGTTAATAACAAAAAAAAATCTTAAAAAGATTTTAATCTTGAATATGCCAACAAAACCTGCAGGATACAAAATATTTGGAATTTTCCATTTTCCTCCATTTAAAACCAACTGCTATTTGACTGAAAATATAGTTCAAAAAGTCCTATCTTAAAGAAATTACTTCCCTGCCACTATCACCATAAAACACTTTATCAAACCAGCACACTGATGCCAGACCTGGATGACAAACCATACACAAAAATTATGCATTTGATGGCTTTGATAGAACATTACAAAGACTCACTTCAGTTATTCTCCACTGCAAATTTGAATAATAAAAAGATTTTAGTAGCAGTGAAAACAGAAGTAAAGCTATGCAGTGATAAAGACCTCAGTGGATTGCTTCATAAAGTTCCTTAGCTTGACAACTGGGCAGTAAGACTCAAAGGATTCCTCAATTCACACTGAAGAGATGAAGGGTACCAGAAGTAAGCTGTGCCAATGGAAGGACCCTGCTCTGATTTTAAAAGAACTGAGCATGGCTCTAACAAAAATTAATAAACCTTTTTTCTCTCTTCTTTGGTCTCTCTCAGTTTACAAAGTGGATGTAGGCTGCAAAGGGGGAAGGTAGTAGGAGATGAGGCACATGACAGAGGGAGCATATCCTAGATGGCCTTATTTACTAGGCTAGGGGACTTGGGACCTTATTCTGAAACAAGCAGTGGAGAATATTTTAAGCAGGTGAACAACACAATCAAACTTATGTTTTTTTAAAAAAGTCATTTTTAGTGGCAACCTAGCAGATGGTCTGGAGGGGAGTAACAATGGAGATAAACACATCAGATGGGGCCTGATTTAGATGCAGGGCCTGAATTAGAGCAGCAGCAAGGAGATGAAAGGGCATTATTTATGAGGTAGAACTGGCATGACTTAACATCAGACTAGTTACAAGAAACATGAAAGAGAGAAGATAGAGATGACCATTCTACTAGAATTTGGGCTTAGATAACTCTGAGCTGTCATATTATTTTCCAAGAGAAGGAACAGAGGAGGAAAAAGGAGAAATACCCATTTGTACATGATGAGTTTGAGATGTTTAAGCTCTACAGTTACATTGATTTCAGAATTTTCTAAACCAAAATAAGATTATGAAAACTGATGGCAGACCCAGAAGCTGAGATACTATTTGAGTTGGAAATACACACCCCTACCTCCCATATGCACTCATTTGGCAAAAGATCAGAAAGCAGTAAATTCAAAATAAGGAAAACATGTTCAATTTGGGGAGCAAACGATGTCTGTCTTGAGAATGCTTACTATCATCTAATTTAGATTCCAATTAAGAAATACCAGGATATCTCAAAGAGAGATATTATAGCTCCTGGCAACATACTTAATCTTCAATTTCCATCTATTTTTTATAAAAATGGGCAAGAAATATTGCAAAGAAAATTACTTGCTTAATAGTGGCTTATTATTGGCTGCAGTTATCACTGGAGTTAAGTTGGAAGTTAGAAATGACCACACGATAATTATGAGCATGAGTATTACTGGCAACACCAGAGTAACTGGAGGTAAGTAGACTGGCTCTGGCTACTTAAGTCTAACGTACCTAACAGATATCAAAGTGGAGATGGCAAGTAAGCATTTAGACATATAAATCTGGGCTCAGAGGAGAGGTCTAGATTGTAAATATAAATGTGGAAGTTATCAACTTAAAGATGGAATTTAAGCCATGACACTGTTTATCTCCTTGGGATGAGTGTACATGGAAAGGGCCAGGGGCTTGCTGATATCTACAAGTCAGAATAAAACATAACAACAATAAAGACAGATAAGTGGAGAAGGAGGAAAACCAGGGCAAGTGGTGTTCTAGAAGCCACATAAAGATATTTCAAGAAAGAAGTGATCGATGAGTCAAATACTTAAGGCCAGGTAATAAGAAAAACCACTACTGAGATTTGACAAGACGGAGGTCAGAACAGAGAAATGGTGCAGGCAACATCTAAAGAAGGGACTTGGGCTGATAGAGGTTGTTAAAATCTTTGATATCACTGTGTATATAGTGGTAAATAGTTTAAAAATATAATAGTTTGAAGCTTTAAAGGTTACACCATAAACCCTGTAAAAATAAAAAGAATGTTTTTAAAATTGAGATCTAATCCACATATAAAACTCACCATTTAAAAATGTACAATTCTGGCCTTCCCTGGTGGCACAGTGGTTAAGAATCTGCCTGCCAATGCAGGGGACATGGGTTCGACCCTGGTCTGGGAAGATCCCACATGCCACGGAGCAACTAAGCCCGTGAGCCACAACTACTGAGCCTGCGCTCTAGAGCCCACAAGCCACAACTACTGAGCCCATGCACTGCATCTACTGAAGCCCCCGTGCTCTAGAGCCCGTGCTCCGCAACAAGAGAAGCCACAGCGATGAGAAGCCCACGCACTGCAACAAAGAGTAGCCCCCACTCGCCACAACTAGAGAAAGCTCGCGCAGCAACGAAGACCCAACGCAGCTCAAAATAAATAAATAAATAAAATTTAAAAATAAATTAAAATGTACAATTCAGTGGTTTTTATTATACTCACAAGGTTGTGCAATCATCATCATCTAATTCCAGAACATTTTCATCACCCCCAGAAGAGACCCTATTCCCATAAGCAGTCACTCCAATTACTACCACCCCACCCCCAGCCTTGGCAACCACTAATCTACTTTCTGTTTGCATGGATCTGCCTATTCTGGACATTTCATATCTATGGAATCATATAATATGTGGCCTTTTGTGACTGGCTTTTCTCACTTAGTATAACATCTTCAAGGTTCATCCATGTTGTAACATGTGTATTTCATTCCTTTTTATGGCCAAATAATGTTCTACTGCATGGATATATCAAGCAACCATGGGTTGCTTCCACCCTTTGGCTATTGTGAATAATGCTGCTATGATCATGTGTACAAGTTTTTGTGTAGACACACATTTTCAATTCTCTTGAGTTTATAACTAGGAGTGGGATATGCTGAGTCATATGGTAACTCTTTAACTTTCACCATTTTACATTCCATCAGAAATGTAGGAGGGTTCCAATATCTCCACATCTTCACCAATAATGGCTGTTTTTCTTATTTTATTATAGCCATATGACTGGTATCTCAATGTGGTTTTGATTTGCATTCTCTAATAACTAATGGTGTTGAGCATCTTTTCATGTGCTTGCTGGTCATCTGTATATCTTCTATGGAGAAATGTCTATTCACATCTTTTATCCTTTTTTTTGCTTTTTTTAAAATCAATGTTGGGGAAGCAATAACAGGTTCTTTTTTAAAAAATTATTTAATTATTTATTTATTTTTGGCTGCACTGGGTCTTCATCGCTGTATGCGGGCTTTCTCTAGTTGCAGTGAGTGGATGCTACTCTTTGTTGCGGTGTGTGGGCTTCTAATGGCGGTGGCTTCTCTTGTTGCAGAGCACGGGCTCTAGTAGTGCAGGCTTCAGTAGGTGTGGTGCATGGGCTCAGTAGTCGCGGCTCAAGGCTCTAGAGCGCAGGCTTGGTAGTTGTGGCGCATGGGCCTAGTTGCTCTGCGTCATGTGGGATTTTCCCGGAGGGATCGAACCCATGTCCCCTGCGTTGGCAGGCGGACTCTTAAACATGGTGCCACCAGGGAAGTCCGACATCCTTTATTCTTTTAAAAACTGGTTTGTCTTTTTATTATCGAGTTGTAAGGTTCTTTATATAGTTTAGATACTAGACCCTTACCAGATATATGATTTGCAAACATTTTCTCTCATGCTGTGGACTGTCTTTCCACTTTCTTGATAATGTCGTTTGACACGAAAAGGTTTTTAATTTTGATGAAGTCAAAAATAATGAGTTTTGAGATGCTTTAAAAGTTTAGTTTGCAAAACAGTATTAAAAGCCTGCATCTTGTTTCTTTAAACACAAACACACACATCACAGTACTGCCATAAAACTGTTCACTCTCTTTGTCAGAGCTGGGTTAGGGTACAGGCACACTACCCTGTTCGAGTCTGGCAAGCTAAGATCCCACTGAAGACAGCAAAAGAGTACATATGATCCAAGGACACACGTTGGTGGGTGACAAAGCCAAGGCTTCAGCCTAGGTCTTCCAACCTCAAAACAGATGCTCTTTCCACTACTACATTAGCTAGCACATGGTCTGCTCCAGTAGGAGAGGCAATGTACTAAGTAAGGTAAGAGTACTGGATTAAGAGCTGGGAAGCCAGGTTCTGGAATTGTAACTAACTCGCTGTGTGCTCTTGGACAAGTTGCTTCATCTTCCCCTCTCCAACTGTGTCCATCTCTATAAAATGAGGAGGCTGAACACATGAACTTCAAGGTCTCTTCATTATCAACATTTTCGAGAAATCACTATTGATTAAGCAGAATAGTTAAAAACCAAACAAGAAAAAAACCCCTTAGTTCTCAACCTGGATGTGACTGTTAAACTGTAGAGGAAATAAATAAATAAACAGCTATGTGTGAAAACATGCAGCTGTCCAGGCCCCACCCCCAGAGAATCTGATTCAGGTCTGGGATGAGGTCCAGAAATCTGTATTTTTAACTAAAACCCCAAGAAAGTCTGATGTAGACAGTCTTCATATGTTATAAAAAATATTATCTAAGGAAGCTGAAATCCAGAGTAACAAGCTAGTTAGTGGCAGCTATACATGTTTTGCTGAGTGCTTACTATGTGCCAGGAACCACTTTTTAAGGTAAATACTATTATTATCCCCAATTTACAGATGAGGAAAGTGAGATACAAAGAGATTTATTAACTTGCCCAAGAACATATATCTGTTAAGTGGCAGAGCAAGGATTCAAAGCCAGCCAGCCAGCCTGGTTCCAGAACCTATGTTCTCAGCTACTAAGGTATAAAAGGGGTACTTTAAGATCAGGTTGACAGTTAAGGCAGGAGACAGAAATCCACATAGGAGTTAAAAGGGCCTGGACATAACTTCTAGAAAGCATGGTTTAATACCACATGTCAATTTTAATAGCCAAAACAATTTTAATAGCCAAAAAAAATCCAGCCAGGAGACAGAAATCCAACTATGAGGTTAAAAGAATTTGGATATAGTTCTGGAAAGCATGCTTTAATGCCACATGTCAATTTTAATAGCCAAAACAAATTAAGCAAACAATTTTTATAGCCTGCTACATAGAACAAAATGCTTTGAAGTATTTTGGGAAAAATAACTTACTGCAATGATCTAAGTTATTCTGTGATGGAAGCTGGAAGGTTATATTTGCATACCTATCTTTAAGATCAGGAAACTAAAATTGCTTTGTTCTCAGTTTCACAGAAGCAGAAACTCACATCTGCTTAGGGAAAACTAGAAGCACATTTGCATCTCTTTATTACATTTCTTCAGGGCAAGTAAAACCAAACCTGCAAGAAATAAAATCCCTCCAAAAAATCAAGACAACCAAATTAAAGAAACTGTAAGGTAACAGCCTCTCATTCCCACAGAGTGAAAGCTTCTCTATTCATTCAGCTCCTGCTCCACAGAGAGTAACATCTTTTCCCCATTTTCTCTTCCACAGTATCCTCAGTTTTCAAACAAATAGAGGCATCATCCTCTAAGGCAGTTTCTGAAGACTGGGGTGGTGGATCTGAAGTTTTTTCTCTGCTAAATTCAATGCTCCAAGTATTTATTCTGTGTTGATCACTATAGAGAACGTCTCATGGGAAAGTGGACAAATTGGTAGAACAATATAAAACAGTATGTCATATTAAGTGACAGCTGAATTCCCATGTGCAATAAATGCCAGAGACTTCAGAGGAAAAACAACTCAATGTAAGGCTGAAATGAAGTTCTCCAAGAAAAAGCACCTAAACAGCTCCTGACTTTCTCTCTCCCCGGCCCCTCACTTCTCAGTTAATTCTGCCAAGTGCTCCTTTCTGAGGCCTTTTATCTATCTCTGCTACTCAAGTTAGGGTTCTCCTCACCTTATCATTCTATTTTTATAGCCCTGAACAAAGAACATTTACCAATATTATGACTTAATATTTACAACAAGCCTACCATATGTATAGGCATCCACAATGTACACATAAGGAAATTTAAGTTCAGTGATATGATAACTTATCCAAGACCATGTAGTTTTTAACATGCTGCACTAGAACTCAAACTTGTCTTTCTTTTTATATTAAACCCCATATACTAGTATGGTATGAGGCCTTATTAGAAGACTTCTAATTTCTACCACTCCGAACTATTTGAATAACTTTTCTAAAACCACTTTATATATTAGGCTCAAAAACCTTCAACAGACTTCCTTCCTACTTCTACTTCAAGCAGTCCATGCCCTTCTTCATCTGATTCTACCTATTTGTCATTACAGGTCTCTTACAGCAGCGGTGCCCAACCTTTTTGGCACCAGGGACCAGTTTCATGGAAGACAATTCTTCCACAGACTGGGGTGGGTGAACGGGGATGGTTCAGGCAGTAATGCGAGCGATGGGGAGTGACAGATGAAGCCTTGCTCGCTGGCACCCCATTCACCTCCTGCTGTGCGGCCCGGTTCCTAACAGGAACTGGGGGTTGGGGACCCCTGTCTTAGAGAACAGTCAGTCAACTCAGTACCTGAGAAACATCAGGCATCGTGTACCTTTGTTCAAGGACATTCTTAACTGGTATGCCGTCTGTCTGTGTCTCTCTCTCAAAATAAGGTCCCAGTTCCATTCTCAAACATGAGGTCTTTCCC